>NC_137467.1:76024969-76540312 GCF_964235325.1 Thermobia domestica | reverse complement strand
CATCCTCAATAAGCTATAACCACAAACCTTTCTATAAATTCAATGGCTATTATATATGTCTAAATTAATAATCATACTACCGTAATCATTCTAAGTTTTAAGTCCAATTATTATAATTAGTTCCACAGCTCAGTCTATCATATAAAGTGGATAAGTTTCCGCTATACAATTACACTGCCTAATAAATTTAGTAACAGTAATTATAAATGGCTGATTATGTTCAATATCACATTATTAGCTGAAAATACATAAGGTTTCCATCATATACAGTATGGATAAAATGATAAATTTTAAAACAGTTGTGATGTCATAAAATAATATAAATATGCGATATTTATAGACATGTGTATCTTCCATGAAAAGTTCCTGTTAAAGAATGACCTTTCATAAGACACCGTTCTAAAGGAATTTCCAATATCTTGTTTCCTGCAAAAGTAGTTCGGACTGTATGCGTCACATACCTAGTCTTCAAACGTATAATAAAGGTTTTCAGGGAGCAGGCATGCTGGTAACTACAGAGTGTTCAAATATCATAATACAAACGCTGGGTTAATAAAATGCCCTGTTATTGAAATTATACTTCATTCAATGTCAGTTCAATTACTTCTTTCACAAGTTAGAGTTAGCGGGTAGTAAACAAGGAAATTATGCCGTCAACAGAGTTTATAAAATGACTTAACAGTGTCTAAATGAAAACTTTACCATTGCCAGGGATCTATGTTCTTGGATTTTTCTAGGAAAAAACAATGTATATAAAAAAAAGATGCTTGTTTGTCATAGAATGTTCAAAGTACATGTTATGGTACAATCTTACTGTGTTCTCTCCAATGTGTGGTTCCATGTATACATATTCGCAATATGACATTCCGTAAATAGTAACACTAGTTGTACTAATACTACTGCATTTTGTGTTTAGTAGTATTTCATAAAGTTTGTTATTTTCATAATATTTAAGCAATCTGTATCGTCAAAAAAATGCAACATGGTCAAAACATTTTGATTACAATGACAGAATCTTGAGGCAAACATCTAAAATTACCGTCAATGTAGTTTCTATCCATCCAAATAAAAAAAAATGATAAATACTATTATCACTAGTTTCTCACTGAATTCTTTTCAGCAGTTGGAACTCTCTATTCTTACTTATAATTGGCTATTAAGCACTCGTTTCGGCTGCATATGTGGTCCCTAATTCAATGTTAGTTCCGAAGTTAATTTGAAAGCTGACAATATTATGATTATTTAATTTTTTCATTTCAATAGTTATTCCATCATCATTCACCTCCATATCGCCTAATCATGTTCCTGTAACACTAAACTCAATAATTTTATTAATTGATCATCTCTAGTACTGATATATTAAATTCAATCTTTAATTCTCAACGAAGCTGTCTGCAAGTAATTATTTTTGTAAAAGTGCTTTATTCCTTTTGTGTTGGTATACCATTCAGCTATCAAACAATAACTGTCCTACAATAATCATTTATTCTGCTCCATATAGTAACAAACTTTTCAAATAGTCATAAATATATAAAATTTCCCTATATAAATAAACGAAATTAGTTTTTCAAAGTTACATCTATATACGTTTGTCGATAAGAAATTTGTTAATGTTAATTTCATGCAACCAAAATAAATAAATTTAAACTATTGTTAATCATAATAAATTAAAGTTGTGTTCATATATCTATCACACATTCTGTAATGCATTCTCTGTTGTAAATATAAAGTTTAATGATTAAAATATGTTCAAACTATGTATATATATTCAATAAAAAAGTTCTGTGTGCTTTAGCAATATATGCATCTGTACTACCAAATAGTATATTCAACATTAAATATAACAAATCTTTATTACTGAAATGAGTCATAACTCTATATTCCTATCCACCAACCATGGCAGTTCCCGATTTCCTATATAAAGTAAATTCCTGTACTGTCTAAATGCATCTCTTGTCTAAATAAGTATACTTTCCCTATATCATGTTGCACAAAATTGGTAGTTTTTAGTTTGTAACATGGCTATATAATAGAAGTATCAACAGGTATATGCAATGTAATAAAACATCAGATCAATAATACGCTCTGTGCTGCAAACGCTATAAATTGCTTAAACACTATATCCATACCACCCAAGGTATAAATTGTTTAAACATTGTATCCATAATATGTTCTGTACCACCACGGTATATATTGTTGAAACAGTGTATCCATAGTATGTCTTGCGCTGCAAGACGCTATTCAAACATATGTGTTCCATTCTTCAATTAGGAGCTATTATGTCTAATTTCTTACTTAATGCCCTTGCCAAAAAGTACTGAAATACACTGTCATGTTAATAAAGGGTATTTGTTCGTAATCATAATCAACATTCATTAGTTCTGTTTATTGTATGTTGGTAAAATATATCTCAATACATTTTTTTATGTAAAATGTGTGTAAAATAAGTTTAACTAGTCAATTCTATGTGGTATAAATCCTCAAAGGTTCATAACAGCATTCATGAAAACTCTCCGCTACCTACCATAATCAAATTAATGTCATTCCAAAATTTACCCTACTTAGTAAACTACAATATAATGCAAAGAGTAGTGGGTACTGGCTATCAATGTCTCATAATTAGGTTTAAAAGTGTCAAAGAAAACAACCCATGGCAGTACTCAAAGTATTTACAAGTCAAAGTGCTTAGGTAATATTAACAAAACAGAAAATGTATAAATGGGATTAGTTCTGTTCATAAAATAATAACTATTATAAAATCACCTGATGTACTGTAATAGGCCTCCCAAAAAATAATATATATACACAATTTCACAGTAAATCAATGTTTGCATCATGTTCATAGTTATTAGTGTTAAGTGTGGTTTCAAATAATGAGCAATGTTTCCCAAGTAACACGTCAGTATTAAATCTTCAATATGTCTAATCAAATAAAACTTTGAGTAAATAAAATTTCTATATATAATAAGTTATATTAGTTTAATAGACATCTTCAAATAATTTCAAGGTATCTTCATTATATTACTAGTCAAATTAAAGGCATAATTAAAGTTTCGTGAAGAACATATGTGCCTGAAATATATGATGCTTTGAAATCTAAACAATTATTTGCTAGTTGTTAATAAGAAATATCGCTTAAATCATATCATTGTAAATATCCAGAGTTCATTATCCATAGATATTACGGTTATTGTGTGCCAGCTACATGTACACTATATATAATTGTGTATTAAACAAAATACTGTCACCAATAGTTGTAATATTTTCAGCTATTATCGAAATCTTATAAATTTCGCGAATTCTTATATCATAATTGTGATCCGTAATTATATATATCCGTTAATTTAGTTTAGTTTAGTTTAATATATAATGGAAATAATGAATAACTCATAATTTTTATATAAAATAATATGATTAAAACCAAATGTCAGTAAAACACAATGTGAAATTCTTACATTCTGTACATCTATATAGACATTCGGTGTTCATTTAAATCCAAATAAAAATGTGGTGGTGGTTCAATTAGATGCTTATTTCTAGTGTAAAGTATTTCTATATAAACATAATACTATAACCAAATACATATGTATATTCTCTGTAAATAAGTAAAATAAGCATTGTATCTATATTGCAAAGCATTTATTTCATATTGTACAATAGATAGCTCCAGATATTTACATAGAAATCGATATTACTACCGTTTTCACCACAAATAATTAAAATATTATATCTACTAATTCATAAGCAAAATAAAAAAAAATGGTATCAGAAATTCTCTCTTGTAACTATACAACAATTTTAAATAAGTAAAAATAGTTGTCTACAACATTTTTCGCACTATGTTCTCATAGATCTCGTATTTTAAGTATCTCCAAGTATGTCCAACATTAAAATCTATATTGTGTAAATCCGTTCAAAATACTGATGCAAGTTTTCCTACGATCGTACATTTCTGTTTTTTCCACAATTAAAACATGTGTAAGGTTCTTCTCTGTGACATATAAAAATAAAAATAATTCAATCTGTATTATTATTAAACTAAAATATGTACACATATATCCTAATAAAAAAGATGTAAATCTTATGTACTTTCACGTTGCAATACATGCGTCAGCATTATTTAAATCAATTCGGTATGTGTTTCCAAATAAGTATAATACATGTAATATATACATAGATATATCTGACCATTTTCTATTCACCAAGTTCTAATCCTAATATTATTTCGTTGTAGACCTCTTCAACATTACACTTCATACACAATATCTATAATTAATATATAGTAACGTATTACATAAATTTTAAATACTAAAGTCTGTATGTATTCTCTTGTTTAAACCATACAAATGGTGAAAAACCTTATACCTGCCAAAATGCGGCACAATTTTAATTCAGTAAAATGTATCAAAGATTTGTAATAATCAGGTATAGTACATGCACAGCCATAAAAAATATATCCTAGTAAGCCATACAAACCTTGCCTGTAAAATTTTAGCTCTATATTATCATCCAAGGTTCAATAAAAGTACTGCAGCTAATTCATCACCTTTAAATGAACATAATATTCAAAGTATTACACAGTTCGACCTATTCTGTCATACAATTACAACATATTGTTTGATTTCATTGTAGAATATATCCAATAGCATCTTCTTATATACAATATTATTCCAAAAAATACAAAAAATGCAAGCTTTTCATTATCTTAATCAGCACCAAGGTAAGAAACCTTATACCTGCTAAAAATGCGGCACAATTTTAATTCAGTAAATGTATCAAGTTTTGTAATAAACAAGTATAGTACATGCACAGTTATAAAAAATATATCCTAATAAAACACACGACCTTACCTGTAAGATTTTAGCTCTATATTATTACCCTAAGTTCAATAAAAAATTACTGCAACTAATTCCATATCGCTTAAATGCACATAATATTCAAAGTGGTACGCACATTGTCCTATTCTGCCATACAATTACAGCACATTATTTGTTTTCCTTGTAGAATATATCCAATAGCATCTTCTTATATACAATATTATTCCAAAAAATACAAAAAATGCAAGCTTTTCATTATCTTAATCAGCACCAAGGTAAGAAACCTTATACCTGCTAAAAATGCGGCACAATTTTAATTCAGTAAAATGTATCAATTTTTGTAATAAACAAGTATAGTACATGCGCAGTTATAAAAAATATATCCTAATAAAACACACGACCTTACCTGTAAAATTTTAGCTCTATATTATTACCCTAAGTTCAATAAAAAAAATTACTGCAATTAATTCCATACCCGTTAAATACACATATCATTCAAAGTGGTACGCAGTTTGTCCTATTCTGTCATATAATTACAACACATTGGTTGTTTCTCTTGTAGGATATATCCAAAAAAAACACCTTCTTGTGTAAAATATTATTTCCTAAATAGCAAAATTTATCAAATAGTCCTTGGCGTGTTTCCGTATGTAACATAAAGCATCTATTCCGTATCGTCTTTGTGTAATCGTTAATTCTTTCTGAAAATCGCAGGGTCTGTGTTAAAACGCTATAGGGCCTACATTCATATATAACAATTCTATTTTACAAAAATAAATATTTTTACTTACATAAAACATTTTATATCCATTTCAATAGTTGCAAATACGTCAATTATCTGTCAAATGTATTTGTTGTTGTTTCAAAGTTAAACCAATTCCTGCAGCAAATCATTCAACATATAAGACTTCTCAGCAGTTAAACCAAACATTATAAGAACTATATTCTTATAATCCAGCACACAATAAATGGTAGCTAATGTATTTATCTCTGGTATTTGTTAATTCCATAGTAGCAATTACATATATATTTTTCGGTTCTCAATCATAGCAAATACAATATACTTAAATATTATGCTTCATACCGTAATCCAATTTAAAATATTTTCAAGCTATTATTTATCTAATTCTTTCAAAATGAAATCGTGGGCGCCAATTAGCATAAAGACAATCTTCACCGTCTCGTCACTCTGTGCGAGATATATATTCATCAATGCAAAACCGTAGTACCAAAATCCTCCAACAAATACAAACTTATAATACTCCGCCCGCTCCAAATCCATCATGTGCCGTTCCGCACATTCAAATACGCTAACGCAAACCAATACTAAAAAAACTGCACCCTTGTATAAACATAGGTGCGTCTATAAAATAAAATATAAGTTTGTTCTACTGTATAATGATTCAGTATATTTCTACACACCCTATTATTAAATAAAAAGATCCTAAATAAATAATAAACTACCCTACAGAGTGCATACGTATCCAGTTAAACATAATTTAATAACCTCATTACAAACTAATATATTACGCTTAAATGTTGCTTCAATTCAATAAACAATAATATTTTCTCTATTTATTTTATTCTGTTCTCTTCCTTGTACATCAAAATCTCATGTAATTCACCTTAAGTCTCCCCTACATTCTGTATCAGTCTCCCATATAACGTGCCTGTTAAATGGAGTTGCAAATATTGCCAATAGATGGCAGCACAATTGTACATATCGTAGTACTGTGGGGTTCTGCTTTCTTTATCAAAATGTATCGTTATCTATTATTATTATTTCAATTTTATAATAATTAAACACATGTTAAAACAAAATTTAATATAAATTAAACACATAATGCAATAATGTATTAAACTATGCACCTTCGCCCAGCCAAATTCTTCACAAATTTAATTAGCATCAATCTATACGGCAATACAAGCACGAACTGGCCACCTGGAATCTCTAACCAGGTAAAAAAAATAGGGTATCCGTTGCTGGCGGAGAAAAATAAACTAGTCCTCTGGTGTTTCCATCCCCATTGTTTGATTTTACTCGCGATCTTCTGTATACGGTTGGATTACTTGTCTCCTCGAGGTCCAAGGAAACAACCGTCGAATTGATTATAAGCCTCCACGGAGGCAAAAATACTAAATTGATCCTAATAGTTGACGACCCTTGCTATTGTTTTTGGCTTCTAGATTTATTTGATACTCTCCCCTTTGGAGGCAGAGATACCTGTACACAGTTGACGACCTTGGCATATCTATCGGCAAACGACTTCGTTTTCAGTTTTCGTAACACAGTACCATGGCTTCTCCTACACAACCCTCATATCAGCATTGCGGATTACCACAGATCATCCCAGGTCCGGCTGACGCTGCTGCTCTTGACAGACAACGCAGGGAAAGCCACAAACGTGCTCAAGGCACTAGTCGATCTCCATCTGGATCTCGATCTCGCTCACGTTCACCAGCTCTTTCACGACAACCTCTGTCCCAGCCATCAAAGAAAGCACACACAATTAGCGATTCTGAATCTGAACTTCAGATAGATCTAGGAGACGACCGGCAATTTCCCCCATTACAAGCACCGCAACGTCCACCGTTATACAACTTTATCCTTCAACAGTTTGATCCTAAATTCGCCAATCTCAAAATTCTGCTCCAGCAATTCTGTAAGTACGTACCTCGTACGTCAATTTCTGAATTAATACCCACTCGCAATGGCATCATCATAAAATCCACAGATGAGAAACTGGCCTATAAAATTCTGAACCGCTGCAGCTATGAAGTCTTTGGCAAAACAGCCACTATGGCACGATTAGCCGACAAAAGAGCCAAACAGCCACCACCACCACGAAAATCGCCTACCTTGTCTGTAGTTATACGTGGTGTGGACCCGTCGATCACAGACGAAGAAGTTGCCGACGAGCTCAAACAGGAAGGCCATGTCATTACGAAATGCATCCGCATTAAGAATAATATGGGCCCGACATATATGATGCGTGTTCTTACTTCGCACCAAGAAACTATCGATGAACTTCTAACTTCAGGGGCATTTATCTTCAAACGTCGACACCGGGTCGAGGCATCTCGCACTCCACAACCTCTCCCGCTCCGATGCGAAAAGTGTCAAAAATATAATTCGCATCCAACATCAAAATGTCCAAATCAACCAACGTGTGGCTTTTGCTCCGGGTCTCACTTCACTAAGGTCTGTCCAAATACCCACCAACCGCCTAAATGTACCACATGTCCTGAACAACACCCTACGTTCAGTTACAAATGCAAAGCCAGGCCACCAGTGGACGAGACTAAACCTGAACTTGTGGTGCCTATCAGAACGCCCGAAACTAAATCTGAATCTCCGCCTATCACTTCAGTATATCAACCTATCACAATCGAACAACTTCTTGCATTTTTCACCGTAGCTCTGCAAAACATTCATCCATTTCAAAGACAATATGTACTCCAACAAATCCAACTTGCAGCTCAGGCAACTCTAAACGTCCCATTAAATGCTACATATTCAGGTCCGTATGCTTATTTCCATGCTACTGCGGTTCCACCTAGCTCTTAAAAACCTCACTTACTGTATATCGATCATTATGGCTTTAATATTTCTGTTTCTTAATATCCGGTCTCTTCAATCACATAAACCACTGTTTGAACAACTGCTACTAGAAGAACAAGTCAATGCATTTCTCCTTAACGAAACTCATCTGAAGCCTAAACAAAGCTGCAAATTTTCACGATACACACTGCTCAGACATGACACAACCATACCCACGTGCCGTGCAAATGGCGGAGTCGCCCTTGGGTTTTCTCCATCAATCGCCTATCGCCAACATTTACTGTCAATACCAAACATCCCGGAATACATCATTACCACTCTATACTACAAAGATATATATGTCACTTTGGCTACCATTTACATCCGCCCTGGTCATGCCATACCTCTAAATTTTTTTCAGTATATCTCAGACACTTTCCGCACCTACATCATTATGGCAGACATAAATTTTCACAGTCGAACAGCCCGCCAAAAGGAAGAATTTCTAGATTTCATTGCAACCGAAACATCCGGCACATTCCATACCCTGCCTCATTCTACCCGACCGATCTCGGATACCACTCCAGACGTTGTCATTACTTCAGCCAGTATCTCTGCACGGTGTACTCTCACAGTACTCGACCCGCTTGGTAGTGATCATGTTCCCGTTAAATTATCACTCACTTCTTCACACCGTCCAGCACCCCACTTACCTCCTGTCACTCGTACCACATTGCGCTTCGACAAAGCCGACTGGCCAGGATATCGAAATTACCTCAGTAGCATTTTTGCAAACTCAACTTTATCAGAAACGGAGGAAGATCTTCATAATTCTTTGGATAGAATAACTACAGCACTCCATGACGCTACCAGCCGTTTTATTCCGACTAGTACATCCCATAGTTATCGCCCAACGCTCCCACCCCATTATTTACCACTTATCAGACGTTCACGAGCGCTCTACAAAGATTACAAACGTACAGGAAATCTAGAGTCATTGCACTTACATCGTCAATTTCAACGCACAGTTCACAATTATATTAAAGCATATAAACTCCGTCAATGGATAAAAGCTTGCAATAATTTGGCAGACGATGCACACCCATCCAGATACTGGAACCGTTTCAACATGCTCACTGGTCGCAAGACCCACACTACCTATCCTCTTCTAGAGAATGAAAATCCTCTTCACACAGATAAAGAAAAAGCAGACGCCTTCGCAACCTATCTACAATCTATTTTCACTCCGTCTGAAGCAGCCATTCCTCGCAGGCATCCCACACATACCTTTAACATAAATTCACCAGAACTTCAACCCAGCACGTCTCATGTTTTACCCGCACATCCTCTTACTACGCCTATCACTGTAACAGATATCAACTCCGTCACGGCTCGCAAGCGCAATACTGCCCCTGGTCTGGACTCAATCACTTATCGTCATGTCAAAGAAGCGCCTCTCGCCTTACTACACCTTTTAGCAACTATATTTACGTTTATTCTCCGCACAGGTTATCTTCCCCCTCAGTGGAAGACTTCCAAAACACTCATGTTTGCTAAGCCACACAAACCACTAAATTCCGTATCATCTTACAGGCCCATACAATTAACTCCGACTTTCAGTAAAATATTGGAACGCATCCTTGTCAAAAGACTTCATACTCACTTAACAGCGAAAAATTTGCTACCTTTACATCAAGCTGGTTTCCGACCAGGATATAGTATTAACGATCAGTTACTTCGCCTCACCAACATGATCACTAATCATTACAATTCTTCCAAGCCTGCCTGTTTAGTTTTATTCGATCTCGAAAAGGCATTTGATAAAGTATGGCACCTGGGACTTTTATTCAAGCTTCTGTCTTTCCGTCTTCCAATCACGTACATCCGCTTCATTTTTAATTTTCTCTCAAACCGCCTGGCTTACATTTACATCAATGACAGTGTCTCTTATCCTGTTTTTCTTCATAGCGGCGTTCCGCAAGGCTCTGCCTTGTCCCCACTGCTGTATCTGCTTTATGTCGCTGACATGCCGTCCTTACCGCAAAATATTCATACATTTCAGTACGCCGATGACACGGCTTTCCTGGCGTTAACAAAGACTATCTCTCAAATAAACACTGCGATGAATGAAGCTATCCGTCGCTTTAGCGATTGGTGTCGGACGTGGCGCTTAACAATAAACGCTACCAAAACTCAGGCCATAGTCTTTATTCCACCAAAACGTCGATCACGAGTTCATCGAAACCCAGCTCGTCTTGCCCTTACCGTCAATGATGCTGCCATACAGCACTCAAAGACAGTGAAATACTTGGGTATAACATTTGATCATCATCTTACATGGCGTCCACACCTCGCTACCGTTGTAAGCAAAGCCAAAAATAGATTAAATTTACTTAAACGTCTCATAGGTACAACGTGGGGTCTCCATTCTTCTACGCTTATCAACACCTACAAGGTCTTCCTCCGTCCCGTACTTACATATGGTTTTACCTCCTGGATATCAGCAAGCGCAAAACATTACGAAAAGCTGTTAATAATGGAACGACATGCTCTCCGCCTAGCCTACCGCATTAAATTACCAAGTCCAACCCGTGAATTGTACGACCGCATCACATTTCCTCACCTACTTTATCATATTGAAGCTCTTCGTATTAAATATATAACTCAACGGTATGACAACGAACACGCTTTATTTTTTGAAACCGTTTACAGCGACGCTCCCTACACTCACAGCCATCACCACACGTCTACACCTCTCTCACTGCTTTTCGCATTATATAAATATACCGTACCTCCAAATCACCCGGACTATAACATCATCAGTATCCTCAGCACATCATACGTACCGGCCCATATCTCACCTTCATATCATGCACAGTAAACCCGCTTGTCACTAACAGGACCTCCTCACGTATAATAAAATAAATAAATAATTAAATAAAACTTATGGCGGTTTAATACAGTTCATAAATGTCTCTTTGCCCAACTGAAAATATTTCTTTTCCGACACAAATATGTTAAATCTCTTTCCCTAATAGAGGGTGTAGCCCTCGCAATGGGTGCTAGCTACACCATAGCTAGCTAACTTAAAAAAAAATACAAGCATCATCAACTCAGAATTCAGGGTCGAATCATCGATTCATATATCTGAGCTTGATTCTTAACGCTCTGTGAGCATCTAATTGTGTTATTGTTCATTTAGGGAGGATTGTTCTGCTCCAGACAATCGACATCCCCTTGCAGTCCGTATTGCTGACTCAAGTGGGAGCCCGTGGTCATCATCATCTAATCGTTTCTACATCTCTTGTTGTGGAGGGCCAGTGCTTGCACTGACCGACATCTCCGCGAGGACGTATTGCTTCCTCAAGTGAGAGCCACAGTGGGCTTCCTCTCGCTCTTCATTCATACTACTGCCTAACAACACTTTCATCTGAATCGCATCGTTGCTAGTTTAGATCATCATCATGCCCCCCTCCCCGACGGGAGCGAAGGGTACAACCACGAAACCAGGTCACTCTGCTGGTACGAAGACCACAAAAGCAGATACCTCTAAGCAAACTGAATCTCGATCTCGCTCACGATCTCCGATTGGGCACTCCAAGGAATCAGACGCTAAGAAACCAAGACACTATAGCTCTGATGGAGAATGTTCCAATGCCACAGTGACTGCGAGAAACTCCGAGATGGACTGGGCTAATGCGCCATCCTCTCCTACTTTGCCAGCTAACAGAGAAACCATGTATAATTTCATCCTAAAGAATTTCGATACCAAGTACCGGACTGCACGTGCCATCTTTATGCAAATCAATAAATATGTTCCGCGCGCTGATGTCCACCAAATCATTCCTACTAGGGATGGAATCATATTGAAATCGCCTAACCCTAACTTTCATATTCATGTTAGAAACAAAGCTACCTATGAAATTTTTGGACCCCAGGCTGTGTTGTCACCTCTTAATCCGAGCCAACGGAAAACACCTCCGCCACCCCGTCGTCCACCACTTCTCTCAGTCGTTATCCGAGGCATTGAACCCGAACTCACTGACGATGAGATCTTTGATGAGCTGCGATACGAGGGCCTGGAAATCAAAAAATGTATTCGAATTCGTAACAACAATGGCCCTACCTACCTTGTGCGTGTTTTGACCGACCAGCAGCAAATAATTGATCATCTTTTGGCTAACGGTGCTTATATATATCGCCGCCGCTACAAGGTAGAGCCTTCTCGCACGCCTCCACCTCTTCCCATACGATGCGAGAAATGCCAAACCTACAACGATCATTACACCCATAATTGCACAAACACCGTCAAATGCGGGTACTGTAGTGGCAATCATCTGACCAGAAATTGCCCCAATTCAAGCGCACCTCCTCAATGCACCACTTGCCCTGAAAAGCACCCTACATACAGTTACCGTTGTCGTGCCAAGCCCGCACCTGCACCTGATAAGCCAGAATTAGTAGCACCTATCAAAACTTCTGATGACAGCACCCCACCTGCAAACTCACTGACACATCCTGTCACAGTAGAAGACCTCTTACGATTCATAACTCTTACTTTACAGAACATCCTGCCATTTCAGCGCCAGCACGTCCTCAACCAAATCATTCACTCCGCTAAACTTCTTTACAATCTCACATTACACGCCACATACAGTGGATCCAACGTTCATTTCCAAATTCAACCCATTGAAACGGCTGTTTGAACATGCTCCGTAGTATCAGTGCTATTTCCATACTTCTGGTCCACATCATTATGGCTTACAATTTCTTATTTTTGAACATAAGATCTCTTCTTACGCATCAAGTACTGTTTCAACAACTTCTTCTGGAGGAAAACATCACCGCTTTTGCTCTCAACGAAACGTTCCTGGCTCCCTATATACCCTGCTATATTCCTAAATACGTTCTCCACAGACATGATGGACCGAACGGCGCTCGTCTCCATGGAGGTACAGCTATTGGCTTGCAATCTCGCATTCCCCATCGGTCTATTATCCTACCTCCTGCTTTTCAGTTGCCCGAATACAATGTTGTTCTCTTATATCTCAGGAATCATACTATAGCTTATGCAACCATCTATGCCAGGCCGAGACAGGATATACCATATCAGTTTTTTCAGTACCTCTCTGACACCTATCGTAAATTCATTATCATGGGGGACATCAATTTTCACAGCCGGCCTCAACACGAACAACAACGATTTTTGAATTTCGTCACGCTTAATACGACCGGCCACTTCCATGTACTTCCTCGGCCAACTCGGCCATCTAGCAATACCACACCTGATATCGTTATATCCTCTACAACACTCAACTCTCATATCAATATTGACGTTTTGGATTCCTTGGGGAGCGACCACGTTCCTATCAAGCTGTCTCTTGCTACCAACACTTCTTCACACCATACCATACCGAAGAGAAAAGTTTATATGTATCATCAGGCCAACTGGCCAGCGTACCAAGCGACCATCACCGCAGCACTTTCTGATACTTTAGAGCTAACATCACAACATGACCTAGACACTGCCGTGCAACATCTCACTCAGACCTTACAAACAGCAGCTGATCACCACATTCCAACCGCATATATTTCCCCGCACAAACCGAAACTTCCTCCACGATACCTTTCTCTCATAACTGCAGCTCGACGTGCCTACAGAGAATACACTCGCAGCCGTAATTTAGAAGCACTTCGCCTTCATAGACAATATCTTCGAATCACTCATAACTACATAATCGCATACAAACGCCTTCACTGGACCAGAACTTGTAATAAACTCAACGAAACATCCCATCCTACCAAATATTGGCGACAGTTCAATCAACTCGTTGGCAAATTCCAAAGGACACCATACCCACTAGTTGTAAACCAGCAAGCACTCTCTTCTGATCAGGACAAGGCCAATACCTTTGCCGCCCACTTCCAAAATATCTTTACTCCCTTACCTGCCTGGCATACTCCACAGCGTTTACTTGCAGAAATCGATCGGTTATCTGATCCTAACTTAACACATTTGCAACCACATCATAGTCACGCTCTGGAACCAAATAATGCACTCACAGTACCCATCCAACCGCCAGACATCCAGTCTACTCTCCTTAAAAAACGAAATACTGCACCAGGCTTTGATGGGCTTACCTATACTCTCATTAAAAACGCACCTCCTGTTGTCTTCACCATCCTCAGTTTTATTTATACATTTATACTCCGTACTGGTTTTTTCCCCATCACTTGGAAGTACTCAAAAGTATTACTCTTTCCTAAACCTAATAAACCACCCTCTGACGTTACCTCTTATCGACCTATACAATTGACGTCTACGTTCAGCAAAATATTTGAACGTATATTAGTGCGTCGTCTCCACGATCACTTAGAGACTAACGCTCTTCTACCATTGCATCAAGCTGGATTTCGCCCCAATTTCAGCATTCTGGACCCCCTGTTACGTCTCAGCACCTCTATATACAATCAATTCAACCAGGGTCATCCATCATGTCTGGTTACATTCGATCTAGAAAAAGCATTCGATAAAGTTTGGCACCAGGGTCTTATATACAAGTTATACTCTTTCCAACTTCCTCTCTCTTACATACGAACTATACACTCCTTTCTCACAGTCCGACTTGCTTACATATCGATCAATGATGCTCTGTCATTTCCAATATTCCTTAATTCTGGCGTTCCTCAGGGATCTTCTCTTTCTCCTCTGCTGTATTTGCTATATGTCTCCGACTTACCAACCACTCCTGGTACACAACTTTTCCAATTCGCTGACGATACTGCATTTCTCGCTGTCGGACGGACAATTACTGGTATCCAACAACGCCTTCAACAGTCAATTGACACATTTGTTGACTGGTGCAACGTTTGGCGTTTGGCTATCAATGCTACTAAAACACAAGCTATCGTTTTCTTACCATCTGGTCGTCGATCTAGAGTACACCGAAATCCTCATTTGTTACGACTTCATGTTGAGAACTCACCAGTCACCATCCATAACACTCTTAAGTATCTGGGCATTGTGTTCGATTCCAAGCTTACTTGGACACCGCACCTTCTCACTGTCATCGAGAAAGCCAAAAACAGACTTAACTTACTGAAACGACTAGTTGGTACCACGTGGGGTCTACATTCAAATCTCCTCCTAAACACTTACAAAGTTTTCATGCGTCCGGTCTTAACCTATGGTCACACAGCTTGGTTGCCAGCTCCTCCTAAGTACTATCGAAAGCTAGCAATACTCGAACGCCATGCATTTCGTTTAGCCTTCCGTATCCAGCTCCCCCACCCAACCCGTCTACTCTACGACCGTATTCATTTTCCCCCGCTCTTATCCCATCTTGAGGCTCTCCGCTTAAAATACATTACGAAACGCATTACAACTGCTCATCCAGTATTCCTGAACATTCTCCGCTATGATAGAGACTATGACACCCCTGCTGTTTATTATCCGACACCTTTACAACATCTGATGACCCTGTATCATTTGAACATCGGCCGCGAGAACGTCGATCCGGAAGTTTTCGACATTTATCATCCTGGCACAGTTTCACCGCTCATCTATCCATCTCATGCACAGTAAATCAACCACTAACAGGGCTGCCTTTGTCTTCATTAGTTCCTGAGTCGCCCCAGGAACAGAAGCTAACAGCATTCGTCTTACTAACAATACCCATGTGTTGTGACGTCATAGCACTTCACCCTCATGACATCTACCACTCTTCCTGTCTTGCCTACCGTCTATTTCTGTGATTTCACCGTATGTTTTATAGCTCCAGATGAACCTGAATCACCGCAACTGTGTTTTGTTATGTTCTCTTCATTTCAGGCGCCGAAGTTAAGGAACGACTACGACTTATATGTCAGCCAGACGATCTTCCTTAGCATCCATGGCAGATGAAAATTGCCCTCACTTAATTGATGCCCATCCCTATGAGTGAACTGAATAAAATGTTAAATAAAGATGACTAAACACCACCTAGACCCTCTCATATTAAAATTGATGCTCCTATACAATCCGACCTCTTCCCGAAGAAAGGGCGCAACCCTTTAAGCGGGTAAACGTAAATAAAAAAAAAGCAATACAAGCAAAACGCGTGTATTTGGATTTTCAAACTCCTACTATGGAGGAATCTCTGTTCAACGATCACGCAACGCCGCCATATTAAAAAACAAATCCGTCCATCAAAAACCACAAGTAGCAAAGCTCAATTTTTCATACGTAAGTATATACATATGGTAAGTATTATAGGTTCATTAATATTGACCATTTCCAATTATATAAATAAAAAAAAGTGCAAGGTAAATTCATAATTAATCTAATAGAAAGTAAAAGTATAATTCATAATTAGGGTTTGGTCTCATTACGTAAAAATTATATTATAGGTAACTATACATAGTCTAATCACTGTACAAGCTCCTCCGTGGCTAAGCGGTTAGCGTACGCGCCTTTGGCGTGAAAGGCCGGGGTTCAATTCCCGGCGGGAGCTCATGTGGTTCGGATTCCACGTTAATCAGTAGGTCCACGTCTCATATAGCTTCGCTGTTAAACGGGACGTTAAAGTCAAAATCATCATCATCTAATCACTGTACATAAAAGGAAACACTCAATAGCTTGCATACAAATTATCAAAAATCTAGTTACCTTTTTTCGCTGCAACACTACAAAAAAAGTCCCTAAAAAAGGAAAATTTACCTATTTAGGGAAAAAATCACTGTAATTATTCTCATTACAGACAACACTGCAATATGGCCATAAATTATATACAATTGCAACAACAAACAACCAGGAAATAGTCAGCAAAAAAGCGGGCGTGTCATCAAAGGTAAGTAACTTTCTCTTCTTACTTAGGTCACAATATTAAATAAATATACAAAGTGTGCCAATATCTATAAAAGGAAAATACCATTAGCGTCCACAACTACCGTGCGGCATATATACAAAGCGGGCGGGCGGCAAAAGTATAAAGGAAAGTCGCGCCATAACCAGACAGTAATGGCGCCAGCGGCACCATCTGCCACGCTTTATCACTTCAATTACATACGTCATACTCTTTCATGAGTTCAATTAGAAAAACTAATTACCATTTTCGTGAGGTTTTTGGCGAGCGGCAAAAGTATAAAGGAAAGTCGCGGCATAACCAGACAGTAATGGCGCCAGCGGCACCATCTGCCACGCTTTATCACTTCAATTACATACGTCATACTCTTTCATGAGTTCAATTAGAAAAACTAATTACCATTTTCGTGAGGTTTTTGGCGGGCGGCAAAAGTATAAAGGAAAGTCGCGGCATAACCAGACAGTAATGGCGCCAGCGGCACCATCTGCCACGCATTATCAATCCAAAATAATTACATACGTCATACTCTTTCATGAGTTCAATTAGAAAAACTAATTACTTCAATTACATACACCGTACGCGATCATAATTTCAATTACACACGTCATACTCCTTCATGATTTCAATTACATACGTCACACCCCTTCATGAGTTCAATTACAAAAACTCATTGCGCTAGGTACACTATCATTACTGCAATTACCAAAAAGGTCATATATGCTGCATGTTCCTACTGTATAGCGGTCATAATAAGTGATCACCATTTGACATTCAAAAGTCCACAAACGGTAGTTAACTTTTGAAGCTATTTTCTGTGAACGAATTTTCCGAAAACATAATTTGTATAATAAATGCATATGTAGTGTGTGCATGGTGAGTAATTCATGCTTTCACATTCTGAAGCAGGACTTTCGATTGGCTTTTTGTATGTAAAAGTCCGGCGCCCCTGAAAAAGCCCTGTGCCCCCCCCCCTAAGGAAAACTGCTGGGTATTCTCCTGGTCGATTCAGAATAATGCGACAAGAGACCTGCGCACCATCCTAAAAAGTGAGTACCACGAGCTTGTCCAAAAATAGAAGAAACATTAGGAGTAGTGTATTGCCAGTAGATGGGACTACTTTGAGGACAACAATGCTTAAAATGTACAATGAGCAATAAAGATGTTAGAACAAAAGTTCTTTTTCTTTTTTTAAACATACCTCGTATCTAGCTGGTGTTTCATGTTGGCCATTGAGATTTTTTTTCATTGTGGTGAATGGCATTATGTTTTAGCTGGTAATTGGTAATCGATACTGTTGTAGTGAAGTACAGCATGTCCATAAAAATACTATCATACTTTAAACTGGTATTATGTTGTTTTGAATAATGGTATTTAAATGAAGTTGGTCACATTCGAAAGAAAAAACGCAAATATGTTTACTATACCTCATAGACATTGAATGTGGGCCCCACGAGTGGCGATGCAGACATCAAGACGATATTCCCAATCACGCTACACACGCTCCAACATATCTGATCAAATGGACTGGATGGCAGCACTGTTACGAATTTACACTTCTTGCAGGTTTTGAGGCAATGGGAGTACATAGACACAATCCTTTACGTAGTCCCATAAAAAGAAGTCACAGACCGTCAAGTCAGGAGACCATTTGCAGAAGACATTATCATCATTTCCGGCACGTACAATCCATCTTTCTGGAAACCCATTCAGATGTTCCCGAACATGCCAGTGAGGAGGTGCTCCATCTTGTTGGAAAATAAAGTCATTGTCTTCTTCTTCTTCCAATTGTGGAAATTAGTGAGCATGTCAGTGATATTCCAAAACACACCAACTTCGTTCTTGTGGGGGCGCCATAACTTCTTAAAACTTATTCTTTAATAACAACACAACACAACGAAAGGAAATAATTTTACGTTCGCATATTACAGTATAACAGTACAAGAACATAAAATTTTCCCAAGTGACATTCAGCAGAAACCAGCAACTGCCTGCTAAATATTCAACAACGAACTCATATCGACTAGTCACAAAGTAAACATGAGTGAATTTACTTTTTCTGTGTTTGATCCCGTCAATTATTGACATGCACAAAGATATTTGAGCTTTTCTTTCAAGTATGATCAATTTCATTTAAATACGATTATCCAAAGCGATGTAATACCACTTTAAAGTATGCCCCATCAGGATCCTGCCGCCTACAATCGGACAATTTGTCCATGCCGACCAGATGATGAGGTCGGATTGCCAACGCCAGACACCGACGTCTTTCCGCGCGATTTTCGACCGCGACGAATAGTTGCCTTGACGAGCAGTCGGCAAACAGCCGGAAATGAGCATTAAATGCGCCGACGCCGCCGTCGGAAAGTTGCCTTGCCGAGCAGTCGGCAAACAGTCGTAAAGACGCAGTAAATGCGCCGTCCAAAAGAGGCCGGCATAAGGAGTCGGCAGAGGGTCGGAAAGAGACCTTTCCGACTGTTTTATCGACTCTGACGATCGGCAACAGTCGGCAGAGTCGGCAAAAGGCATTTTATTTTACGATTTTCGACCGCTTGCCGCCTCGGCAAAAGGTCGGCAACTTTGAACAAGTAGATCGTCTTGCCGCTGCTGACGGGTGCCGGCTGCCTCCGGCGGCAATCCCTCTTTCCGACCGCGACTTTTTGATGGGGTGATTTTATGGACACACTGTATTGTAGTTGATTTCACAAACGTAAGCGGTACTAATATTATCTTGAAGGAAAGTCTGATTTCTCTTTAGCATTCATGTCGATTCACCTGAGTGTCTGAAATGGGAAACAAAACAAAACATTAGACACTCAGCGACGCTTTTTCAACACCTCTAACCTGAAAACGATGCCGTTTCCGACCCACGTTTCTATTACACATTTTCTGCTGAATTTAATTCTACTATCACCTTCAGTTTGTCGGTGTATTATCTTACCACCAGTTTCACTGTTATTCTCCAAGTATAGGTTAATGCTAATGATTTCGCAAACTGCAAAGAGACTTGTCACGATCTCTTAAGAAAATGTTCACAACAGAAACAGAAGTATTTAAACAAGGAAGAAGCGCATAACGATTACTCAAATACCATAAACTGATGATAAACATGTCCGTTGCATTCATAAGGAAGTTAAGTTCATCTCATTAATAAACATAAAACAAAATATTTATGGATGTTTGAGAGAAAAATCTTTCCTTTTCTTGTTGGATAAAGGAGAAGTTAGCAGCCTCTTGATATCTCCAACTCCACCCGCACGTTTGCTAATTATGAATTCATGAATCTTTCTGGAAATGAAATGATAATAACTCATTCCGTTATCTGCTTATATACTCACTGTTTGTGGTTTTGAAGAAAGAGAATTAGCAGCGAAAATTAAATATTACTTTCATTGCCTCTGTGTGTGATGATTGCGTGTGTAGGAAGGGGAGGGAGGGAACAAGAGGGAGTAAATGTCCCTCTATTAGCTAGCTTTTTATTCAACAATATATAATGTTATACAAGTTTAGCTCTCTTGGGCTCAGGATTTCCGCATTTTTGTAACAACTGTGTAAGATAATTACTCTCTCTGCCTTTCTGCCTGTTCACAAGTCCTGGGACGCATTATTATTTATGTATTATTATTATTATTATTATTATTATTATTATTATTATTATTATTATTATTATTATTATTATTATTTTAAGGTTTGGATCTGGAAATCTTTTTTCCATATTTCCCGATCTTCAGCTTCCTCTTTTAATTTCCTATATTCAACAAACTTAAAATGTTCGTTACTGAATTCCCTATGTCTGTGTGTGTCCATTATTTGCAAAAAAACTATCTCAAACAAGTAATGGGATTTTTCGCGTCATTCTTACCATTCCCAAGATATTGGCGGAAAAAAAGTGTTCCTTTTTTTTAAGATTTAAAGAGCCATATCTCAGGAATAGTAAGTCGTAGAAATATCATACTTGTGTTGATCAAAACCTAAAAGGATGGTGAACAGTTGGTACCAAATAGTAACCGGTAGCAACTGGCCAACTGGCGACCGTTCCCCAAATATTGGCCAAAAAAGTTTGGATTTTGGGAAATATAAGGTGCCATATCTCGGGAACCGTAAGTCATAGAGAGATGATCGTATTTTGCGAATTTTTCAATTTTGAGCTCTCCATTTTGAGCTTGTGTCTTCGTAAAACAACATATCGTAGAATGTTTTAACATAACTCTTAAACAAAACATGTGGAGAAAATTTAGTACTCAAGGAAATTGTAAATGGATGGATATTTTACAAGAATTGTTTAATGAGTATAATAATAAAGTACATAGAACAATTGGTATAAAGCCTGTAGAAGTTAATAAAAAAAACTAATTATTTTGAAGTTCGTTCTGTAAATGCTCTTGGATATTATCAACTGGTTTCTTCTATTTTTCACATCATCGATCAGTTGCGTTCTTCTTCTTCCTATTCCTTGCTTTCCTTCCATCTTTCCTTCTAAAGCGGTATGAATAAGAGAATTTCTACGCAAGATGTGTCCAATCCATTTGGCCTTCCTACGAAAGATTCTCTCCGATCCGTTTTAAAATATCTTCGTTTGTTACTCTCTCTGTCCATTTTATCTTTTCCATCTTCGTTCAACACCACATATATATATTAACTTCCGTAATATCCAAGTCTCTGAACCATTCAGTCCAATACTCCATATACAAGTATGGCACTTGACCATTGAGTGAAATTTTCTTGCTAAATGCTTCTTTGGCTATTGCAATTCTTGACCTGATCTCTTTGGTACAGTAAGCGTCTTTAGTCAAAATACTTTCCAGATACTTGAAATTATCGATCTCTTCAAGTTGTCTTTGTTCTACTCGGACCCATAAGGGCACGTTTCCACTGAATATTCTCATGATTTTTGATTTTTCAATGTTGAGTTTCATTCCATATAGTTTCCCAGTGTCATGTATTTTGTCAATCATCTCCTGCAGTCCGTCTTCGGTTCTAGATATAATAACTGTATCATCTGCATACCTGATCTTGTTAATGATCTGCCCTCCAAACTTGAAATCTCCAATTCCCATTCATCCTTCCTTCATTAACCATTCACTGTAAATGTTGAATAATTGGGGCGACATACCACATCCTTGCCTGACTGCTCTTCCAATACGGTTTATCTTTTCTCATGCCCTCAGTAATACATTCCATTAATTTATATATGTATGTACGTCATTTATAAGCAGCGAGGCTATGCAAGATGAGACTTACAGTTCAAAATGTAATCTGAACCACTGATGCCGGAAATTGCACCCAGGACCTCGTACAAAAAACGACACGTGCTAACCATTATACCAGCTAGCTATTGCTACGTAAAACGTCCGAAATCAGTACCCTTGATTTCCATAATTTAACTCAGTGCTCCACAACCTTTTTTAACGGACGACTTATGTTACGGAACACTCAGGATATTTCAACACATAGGTTACGTTAGCATTAAGCATTGTTGTTGTTGTTGCAAACGTTCAACCTTCTTAAAATTGACTAATTTTGTTATTAGGTTTGTGTGATTGAAAAGTCCTATTGATCTGTCCCTTTCCAAAGCAAGGACGCCATTTAGGGGGGGGGCAGGAGGGGCATTTGCTCCCCCCTGAGTTTGATATATATATATATATATATATATATATATATATATATATATATATATATATATATATATATATATATATATATATATATATATATATATATATTATCAATAGAATAGTAGTAAATTAGTGAAAAACGCGAAATTTTACTTATATCAAGGGGTCTTGCCCCCAGCAAGCAAAATCTGAAATGACGCTCC
Source organism: Thermobia domestica (assembly GCF_964235325.1). NCBI lineage: Eukaryota > Metazoa > Arthropoda > Insecta > Zygentoma > Lepismatidae > Thermobia > Thermobia domestica. The sequence goes on along the minus strand of NC_137467.1, from coordinate 76,517,296 downwards.
TGTTCCAAAGCGCCGAAAGACAAAAGAAAACTACAACTACAATATCTGATTCGTCAAAGTAGTCTCCGGACACAGCCAACGATTGAAAGTTTAGGGTCGGCGATGTGAAGATTTTTTTTTTTTTTTTTTAACCTCACGTTGCACCGCCCTGTCATCAGGATAGTTCTTCCCTTCCAAGAGGTGATCAAAACACCGGAAGAACTGGTAATCAGTGGGATTGACGTCAGGGAAACGGGGTAGGCGAAGAACGGTTTCATGTGGGCCCTCCGCATTGTACTTATGAATATGCAATATTTGGCATAATTTGAATACAATTTGCCTTAAAGTCCTCGTATATGCCTTCTGCAACCAAACATACATCTGAATGACCCCTCCTTCCCGAAAGTTCTAGAGAAAACGTCGTTCTTGGTTATGACAGATTTTGCCTTCCTTCAAAACTTGCCGCCCCGTACAAAAGGGCGCCGATTTCTCTGTAAATTTGTGTGGGGGGGTGCATTCACATGAAGAAGATATAGATATGTATATATATATGAAGATGTTAAGTCAAATTGCATTCAAATTATGCCAAACATTGTATATTCATAAATGCAATACGGGGGCCCACATGAGCTTTGGGGGGGCCCGGGCCTCCTCGCCCTCCCAAGATTGTCGCCCTTGCCCATGCATATGCACGTGTTGCACATATTGTAGGGCCGGCCCTGCGAATAACAATTAAGTGCAATAATCATGTTCATAATTTTACGGAAAGAAAACGCTCACTTCTAATCACTGTCTTAAATTTTACTTTTAAACTCATAATTATGATTCTTATTATCTTGCTCGTTACTGCTAAATTTTCTCAAAATGGTTTCAAAGTACTGGCAGCACTCCAAAGAATAATGTCAGTCATCTGTGAGATATCTCATACTCTTTTCTTTCATTGGAATGAGGTCAGTATTATGCTTAGGGGACATAAAAAATAGGTAGCTATTTCACTTATAACGAGTGGAAAGTCATTTAACTATGCCGCTGCTAGAAGGTAAAACAGATGTGCATTTCGGCAATGCAATGTATTTTAAGATTATTGTTATTATATAATACCAATTGAGTTCTTTGACTTGTTAGAGAATGATCGTGAAACATGGCTCACCTTGTTTGCACACTTCAATGTTTACATTTTTGTTTCTTCTTTTTCTTTTTCTTTCTTTACTTTTTGTTTTTGTATAATACTTGTTACTATACTATCATCAACCAAAGGTGAGGTTCGTATGCTGTGTACTTAACATTCATGGAATTCCAGAATTGAAAACTCTCCGTAGCAATGACTATAGGCAGTCTTTCTTCCAGAAAAGTTTGCCCGTGAGGGCTACAATGAGACTCGTGATTTTAATAGACAAGTAATAACTTAAAAATTACCTTTATTTTCACATATTAAAAATTGTTCTAGCTCTAGGTTAACTAGGAGAATTTTGTGTAAAACTACAAGTAAATAAAATATCGTAGTAAAAATAGGAAAAAAAAAATATCGCAAGTGAAAGTACACATCGTCCTTTCTTTCCCTCAGGAACCTATTGTCATTTGTACGCTCATGTTATCCTGCAGTAGTGTCAATCTTCAACTCAGTTTTCCTGAAAAGCTGATTTTTTGTTAAATGACACATCCTGCACAGGAGCAGACGCGCACCCAGAAATTTTTCTTGGGAGGGGTCCTAGTTTTGGATGGGTTTCCAATACTAGAAGCCACTACGTTTCTGTAGTTCTGCACCCGAAAAGACGATAAGTAATTGTAAAATATTTCTACCTATATTTTGAAAAAAAAAAAAAAATGATAGAACTAAATTATTTTTATAAGAAGAAAAGTACAGATGAAGTATAATATCAAAGTTCCACGCTACATCAATTATTTCCCTGTTAAACAAATATATTTTTATTAAGGAAGTATACAAATATATTAGACTATGAGTTGAGAAGTTTTGAGGGAATGAGTCCGGACCCGCTGGCTGTGTTCATAACTTTAAAAAAAAAAGAAAAGAAAGAAAAAAAAGAAAAAGGCGACTCATAATAATTTATACAGTGTAAGAGTTAGACTACATTGTAGCATACTTGCTGGGCAATATCTCGATTTTCCTTGTAAAAATTGAAACCAGTTTAGTTTAACTTGTCTTTGGTTGCTTGTTTCTTTGTATCCACAGAGGACGTATCAGATACCGTACTTCCTTCTAATCATGTTATGAATTAATAGATTGAACATTATTTTTTAAAAAGCTCAAAATATCTCATTGTATTTGGTATGAAAGTATAATCAGATTTAAACTTCGGTTTTTGCTCAATTCTAGCTAATTTCACGATGAGTTTACCTCATTCTGAAAAACATGAAATTCTGTTATATTAAAAAGTGTTGAGTTCGTAACAACAAGGATCTTTTTTTAATGAAAAAATAATAATAAAATGGAATATGAGAAAATTAAAATTTATCTGTACTCTGTATGGCTAGGCGTAGATACTGTGATAGGAATGAGCATTCTGGCACTTCAGATGAATGTGATTAAAAGACAATATCTATCGTTTGTAACTTAGCGTTCTGGCACGATCTAGGCAAGATTTTAATGAGTGGGTATTTTGGCACTGGGCGTTTTGACACTTTACTCTATGAAGTTCATGAAATACATATTAACAAAAAATGTCAAGTAATTAAATGCACTAACAAAAAAGTAATGTATCATTAATGTAAAAATAACGTTACTATTGCATGTATATTTAGAATATATCAAACGATAATCATGCCCATTGTTCAGTATGGTTGCGAGACATTGTTGTTTACTCTGAGGGAACAACGTAGACTGAAAGTATTTGAGAACAAGATCCTGAGACGAATATTCGGACCCAAGAGAAACGAGAATGGAGAATGGCGGAAACTTCATAACGAAGAACTGCATAATTTATACTTTTTTCCAAACATTGTTAGAGTCATCAAATCTAGGAGGCTCAGGTGGGCAGGTCATATAGCCAGAATGGAATAAAGTAGAAACGCTTTCAAAGTTTTGACTGGAAATCCGATCGGAAAACGATCATTAGGAAGACCTACCCGCAGATGGGAGAACAATATTAAGATGGATCTCGCAGAAATAGGAATACAAAGTGGTAGAAACTGGATCCAATTGGCTAAGGATAGAAGTCAATGGAGAACTTTTGTGAACGCGACATTGAACCTCGGGCTTACGTAGGCTATAGAGTTAGTTACTTAATTATATTTAGAAATCTGCTTTGAGTTTTATTATTATTATTCGATAACGAGAGTCCCGTATTCATAGGGGAAGAAATAAAGGAACTCTAATCTTAGCTCTCTGCCTGAAGAAACACTGACTCACAGATTGAATGCATGTAATTATTGGATAGTCTGCCACTAAAATAATAATAATAATAATAATAATAATAATAATAATAATAATAATAATAATAATAATAATAATAATAATAATAATAATAATAATAATAATAATAATTCAATTCCAGTTTCGTCCTGTTTAGATGTTCGAAATTCAAAGTTGTCATATTAGAGGCCAATTCATTTTCTATGAAATCAGTCAGTACAGAAACCACATTGGGGTACTTTTGTAAAGTTGTTTCAGCGGAAATACAGGGTGTCCACATGAAACCTCTCTGATTACAAATATTAATTGCATGGAAACTATTAGTGCCAGAGAATAACGGTTTGTGGCATCTTGAAGAGCAACTCAAACAGTTTTCTTTTTATTTATATATGCACTTCTTTATGGGCCCTATTAGTAGCTCTCAGAATGTCCAGTCGATTTACAATCTCCAGCCGTGTGTTGTGTAGCATGTCCGTGTGATCGAGTTGATGGCTTAAACTTTGTGACGAAGAGGAGGAATGTCACATACAGGTGTGACGTAGACTCTATCTTTGAAATAAATCCATAGGGGTTATATCGGGATATCGCGATGGCCAAGGAGTGGGTCCATCGCGTCCAATCCATCGCTGTGGAAACGTTTGGTCTAAAGCCCTACGAACATCTAAACATCAGTGCGGTGGGGCACCATCCTGTTGGAATTTCACGTTTGGTTCCAAAGCGAGTAACTATGGAAAAGCAAAGTGTTCAAGCATGTCCAGATATACGGGACAAGTTCTTGTGTGCTTCATGAAGAAAAATGGAGCTATTTTGTGCTCTGCTCGAGCCAGGCTGTCCGTTGACACTCCCCGTTGCTTAAAAAAAAAAAAAAAAAAAAAAACCGTCTCAAACTATGTTTTAATGGCCTTGACGCCTGATGGGTCCCGTTGGTACTTTTGTCTGAAGTTTCTTTGCATGGTAATTGGTGATTTAGTCTCAGCCAACCACACCACACATACTGCGCTCTCTCTTGTGCTGTTGTCATCTTTGGTCATGAACACCTGATAAAAAACAAAAATTCATACGAAATTTGTTACTGAACATCTACAAGAAATAACAACAATTAACAATAAACAAAAAAAAACTGTTTGAGTTGCTCTTCAAGATGCCGCAAACTGTTATTCTCTGGCACTAATAGTTTCTATGCAATTAATATTTGTAATCAGGGAGGTTTCACGTGGACACCTTGTATATTCGTACGGTATAGTTGAAAGCTTTGTGATCTGAAAATCTGTCAATTCTAATGCAGATCATCCATTATTGGTACAGTATATGTGGGGAAACTCACGTTGCAGCTGTATTTCTGTATGCTCATGTTGGATTCTTTTCTATAATCTTCTAGATTTTGCTTTCTTCCTTTCTGACATCTTCAAAGTTTTCGATTGTTTAAATGAATTCGAATTGAGCGCTACTCTCTCTCTCTCTCTCTCTCTCTCTCTCTCTCTCTCTCTCTCTCTCTCTCTCTCTTGAGGTTTCTTCTTCATAATAAGATATATTGACACTGTATATTGACAATTGAGGATATATTGACACTGTAAAAAATGAGGTTTTGAAACAACACAAAATGACTACCACTTTAGCGTGTTACTTGTGTGTTAATTCACCACCAAGCACATCGCTTTCCGAGCATATCAGAAATAACTCGTTATTACCTGCTATTACTCGTTACTCGTTATTACATAGGCAACAGTTCTGCCATCTTCTGTTCGTACGTGCTAAGACACAAGAATAAAAGATAAAGAAAATAGATGGAAGCACTACTATTTGTGTAACTGTTGTCAGATGATTCACAGGTTTACAACAATATTATGACCGATTACAGAAAACATAGAATGTTATTAGCTACTTGCCATAAAAGCGAAATATATTTCAGAAACCTTTGCTCATAACAAACAATAAAAAGCAATGCAAATACTCACGGACAGTAACGAGGTATTTCTGATATGCTCTGAAGGCGATGTGATTGGTGTTGAATTGACACACAAATAACACGCTAAAGTGGTAGTCATTTTGTGTTGTTTCAACACCTCATTTTTTGCTGTGTAGGCATAGACTCTTGATCTAAATCGACTTTAACTTGTAATTGAAGATCAATTATTAACGATTCAGAATATCTCCTTATCTTTAGTATTTAAGAGAGCTTTGAATAAGCCACGTGAGATACGTAAGTCACGTTTTAGGACAAAGCTGAATTCAACACCGGCTTAGACAAAGATCATGTTACTGAACAGGTTTAAATTTTGCTTTAATAGATTTGCAATAATAAAGAAAGCCCTACTGTAATAATGTTTCATGAACTCATAAAAGTGATTACATTTTTTGTATTAGCAATTCAATAATAAATAGTCTTTATTTTGGTGACAGGACTCATGACCATGAGTTAGAATTTATTAAATCACTTCCTCGTTACGACATTTATCATACAAATCGCAGGATGAAACCCGTTTGTCTACAAATATTGCACAAGTAAAAGAAAAGAATTAGAAAAGAGAAAGAAGTGAAGAAGAAAAAACCAAACTGCTAAACTTGATAATGTGCTATTTACAGACAGTAAGTGTATAGCAACAATTACAAGAAAAAACAAGTTGTACACATGAAAAGAAGTTTGCTTGCAAGCGTTATTGCACGTGTTGTGTTTGACTTACATTAGTTTACACAATTCATCAACAACCGGAAAAAATAAAAGTTTTTTAAAAAAGAAAGACAATATAGAAATCATTTCCGGATTCCTAGTTTCCTCGTGCACTTTACCTGTGAGTTTGTCCGCTCCACGTGACTGAGAGTCCCATTTAAGATAACAGCTGTAGCTAAAAGACTTACCTTAAATTATTACTACATTGTGCTAGAGCAGGATTGCCAACAAATAGAGTGTATTTAGCTCTAGATTACAGATTGCAAAAATCACTAAAAATTACTTTAGGTTAAAGATGCAGATCGACTTAATAATTTCCCTTGTTGACCCGAGGTAGCGTGGCTGGTAAGCAGGGGCGGCAAAATCTGTTATAACTATAAATATTTCTTGTTGGAAATAGACTTCATAATGATGGTATTTAAATTTACTAAGCTGACCTTCTATTTGAATACTACATTCATAAATCATGCTTAGGACACATTAGTTTAAGGTCACATGGACAGTGCTATAGCAAATGGTCGAACAAATCCCAGCATGAATTGTTTGATTGTTGTCAAATACAAGAATTCAATTTTCGAACAATAGCGGACACCTGTTCCATTTAGTTAGTTATAACAGTATTGATATGAAATCTAGTCTTGTCTTTGTCACAAACAAGTTCCTTATCATTGAAGGTGGAAAAAAGTATTCAAAAAATTAACAGAAATTAAGAAGGAAAATTAAGAAATAAAGATAAAAGAGCTAGTTGTACTGGAATTGCAAACTGATATATTGAGATTGAAGTTCGATATTGAATTCTATGAAAAGGATTACCATCTTTCCTCTGCAAATGTGTTTGCTTTATTTTTCACTAACATAATAGATAATACAGGGTGTCTATCGGTCACGAAAGCCACGAAAGTCATGAAAAAGTCACGAAATCAGAAAACGGTCATGAAAGTCAAGAAAAGGTCACGAAATTTAGTTTTTGGGTCACGATTTTTTTCATCTGTACAAATATAAGTATAGACTGGAAAATTTTGTTTTATAAAACGTCAAAATTCACCACCAAAAATGCCTACGGTCGGCTTTAGATGCTACCAAATCACACGCAAAGCACGCTTCTATCCCATGCATGATAATTCGGCTCTTTTTGCACCTAAATTTGCTCTTGAAAAAGTTACTTAATTTTATGGTTTGGGAAAGAAAAGGTCACGAAAAAGTCACGAAATTTCATTTTGGAATTTCAATAGACACCCTGTAATAGATTATTATTTAATGAAAAAACAGCCGCAAAAAGATCGTGTTTGTAGTGTTTAAGCCTTTCTGAGTGCAATTGCTTTTTCCCTCCCCTTCGTTGTTCATAATGGGGTAACATACTTTAAAATCGTGGCTTTTAAGATTTGTTCTTTCTGAAGAAACGGGAACGGTAAATGATGCCATTACACAGAGCAGCAAATTACATAGGGTCGGCCCTACTGGTAAGACATTTATCCCTGCCAATTGGTGGGATAAAGAAGCTTTTCTTGTCCTACCCTCATTATGATGCTTTTCTGAGATTCAGTTAGTCTATTTAAAATGGGTACTTCAGCTAACCTTGGGAAAAGAAGAGCGGGCCGGAGCGTAGCTTTGACCACATTATCTCTATGAGTGCCTAAACCAAGAAAGTACGGAGCCTTTACACCCAACACCTCTTAGGCCTTCATGATGTCCCAAAAGATTGACGACCTTTTTATAAGTAATTTTCCTTATCCCAAAACATTATACAATAATAATAATAATAATAATAATAATAATAATAATAATAATAATAATAATAATAATAATAATGAGGAACCCAAGAGCTTTGAGGTTTTTAAATTTGCTGTCGATTTAGCTAAGTTAAAATCATCTTTGATCGAATCAATTATTGAAAGAGACTATTGACTAAATCCCTTGTTGATCGGGGGCACGGTGGCTCAGTGGTAGAGCGTTCACCTCTGGTGCTTGGGGTCCCGGGTTCGATCCCAGCCCCCGCCAAGTGAACTTTGTGGTGGACAAACACCGTGCTCGTGGGTTTTCTCGGGGTACTCCCGTTTCCTCCCACTTTCTTCATTCCACCATTTCACTCATCTCTCATTATCACCGTCTCCTTTAGCCTAACCGGCATAACAGTGGGACGTAAAACTTACAGATTTCATTTTCCCTTGTTGATCAAACGGATCTGATTGAATGAATATTTTCCATTAAATACTGTATATGTTTCTAATTTTCGTGGTCGATTCGATTTAGACGACTAAGATATCGATTACAGCGACGAATAAAAATTATTTTTCCGAACATGAAGTGGAAATCATTTAACGTTATAAATAGGCGGAGCAAATTCTAGATCCTATCTTGGTAATAATATTAAATTCAGTGGAAATAACCAGTGGTCGAATTGGACCAGTAGGCCTATTGGACAGTATTGCATACCGGTACTAAATTAAGATGCCATAAATTATTTTAGCTGTAGGCTAGGCGGGGTCCGATTAGAGTTCCAATTTTTTCATTAATATTGATTAACATGATTATTTCTCAAACTCAGGGGGACAATTGTCCTCTCTTTAATACTGCTTGTAGACGATCCAAGAAAGCTTGAACAAGACTCTTGTTCAAGACTATTCAAGACTCTTTGATGAAAAAGATGTCAGCTCTGACGTCATTTTTGTCTTGAATTCAATAGTTTCGTTCAAGAAATTTCGTTTCGGTCCTGTTCTAAACAATCCAATTCAAGAGCATTCAATAGCCAATCAGCGTTCGAATTGAGTGCAAAAAAATACAAAACAAGTATGATGGCGTCGTGAGACAGAATTACAGTTGAATAAATATATTTTCGTTACTCCTTTCCATAATTATCTGATGTTCAAAGTGTGCATTATAATAATAAACAAAAGCTAATATTTGCGCCGGAAGATATTGTTAGTATTTTTTGTTCATAACATACACGATTTGTATAGTTATAATGCTTGCATGCCCATAACTTTTGTTAAATTTTGTGACAATGAGAAGTATAAGTATTAATTTGAGATTTTAATATACAATAATACCGGATGTAGATTAAGAAAGAAGAGTCCATTAAATAAAAAATATATAACTGACTTTTCTTGATTTAATAAGACGTTTTGTAGTGTTATTGATCTCTGGTAATATCAAATAATTGCGTACAGATTGATAATATGCTTACAAACTGAAGTATCCTAGAAATGATTACATGTTATCCTATTGTAATCTAATTATTTAAATATTTTATCCTGAAATTCACACGTAGTATTTCAGAAGTTATTTCTTAAGGTAGAGGTTGCTTTCACACATGCAGATTAATTTTACCAGTGCTTTGCCGTAAGGTACAAATGTGCATCCTAACATATGCTAGATACAAGACAGTGAAAAAAATATTAATAAATAAATAAATAAAATCGAGAATGCTATTTAAGAGTGTCTGGGCAGGAGCATTGAAGGGGATCCACGGGAGAGTACGTAGGTACGGAGCAGGCGCGTCATCGACGGAGGTTATAGTGCAAGAATAAGGATCATGTATAAATGAGAATAGTGCAAAAACCCCTGACATCGTATTCACTCATTTGAACTGAACTATAGCCCTTGTAATGATTTGATACTGGTAACATTAAACTTCTAAACATAAAATACTGGTTTCCTATATTATACAGGCATGCTCCGACAGTGGGAATTATTACGGTATCATAGATAATTCTCCTTCATACACACTCATACATTTTAACAGTAAAATTACTATTCGTTTGACTTGTTATTCTTAACCAATACCAAATCAGGGATAGATTTGTGAAGAAAGTCTGATGTAGATATGGGCGGTAAATCCAGTAGCTGATAAAATATTATCATTGCTTCGTTTGGTTTTCTGTATTTTCAGCCATTTCTTTAAAGTCTTCGATACCATAGCATAAATAACATCAAAAGGCAGTCAATGCCTCGTGATACACACAATTTTAGGAAACAGTTCGATTTTTTCTTTTTGAGTATGATTCTGTCGTCAGCACGCCATTTGAAGAAACATTTTTATTTAAAATGCTTAGTATATGGAACGATTTTATACCTAAGCTGCACTTTACTTTTTTAACGTCAGCTAACCTAACTCGCATTTAATGTAAAAGGGACTAACTACTTAGTGAAAATTCGATGGGATTGCTGCAAAGTCAATTGACCTGTTTTCTAAATTATTTAATATAAACTTTTAAATTACAAATGCCTGCAGAAGGTTACGAAAAAAATATGCTAATATTATAGCTATTCATGCGCAGATCTGAACTAAATCAGTACGCAGTTTGGCTTTCATTTGTTTTCGTAGTTACAGTCACTTGTTTTGAACTGCCATCTATTAACAAGAATATATAACAGATTCAATATATCTATGATCGTGTAAAAGTTGTTTCAAGTCCATTCGAGACTCTTGTTCAAGTGTCTTGAACAATACTCGTTTGAACGTGTAAATTTGAGGTATTGAATGGTCTTGTTCAAGCTTTCTTGGATCGTCTATCAAGCAGCAGCATTAGTATCAAATCATGCCCCTAAGCCGGTGGCGTGGGCCTGAAATTCTGTTCTCTTGGAAATGAGAGTGGTCGGGAACTAATTACACTGTTTGATGGTCTACATTCCCACCAACGAAATTCAAACCCCGGTCATTGTTCGGACTCCACGTTAATAGCAGACCCTGTTCTTCATATTCATAATCTAGGTGTCTTATAAGGTCGCAAACATAAAAACCCAAAACTCGTATCAACTGGAAAATTAATATATAAAATAAGTTCCATACTACGAGGGTAAGTCTAAAATTATCCGCAATTTTGACATAACTCTTCTTACATTGTTCATATTGAATTCTGTCCTCGTTATGCTGTTGTGGTTATGCTATGAAAGTTTGATCCTAATTCCTCCATTTCAAGGGCGCCCATCAGGGGTGCAAGGTGGGGCGCTCGTTTCCCCCTAGAGGAAATTATACTTCAGAATATCGAAAATCCTATAGAATGTTTACATTAGTTACAGCAAAATTTGAAACTATTTTTGAAATGTTGCTTATACTTGCCTCCCCCCTTGGAAACCACAACATGAGCGCCCTTGCTCCATTTGTCTTCCTTTTGTTGCAGATAGATCATGGCCGCTTCCTTAGAAGTTTGCACCAAACAGGAACAACGAATAGTGATCCGGTTTTTATGGTTGGAAAGTGTATCACAGGCCGCAATCCACCAAAGACTTTCGGCACAATATAGAAACAGTGTCCTGCCGCAACGGAGTGTCTACGAATGGATTCAAAAATTAAAAAATTGTCGTACAAATGTTACGCACGAGGAAGGAGCCGGACGACCATCTACGGCCACAACATTGAGCGTGCACGGCACATGGTTAATAGACACTCAGTTGCGGCGAGACAACTGTTCCCGTATTGTGCCGAAAGTCTTTGATGGATTGCGGCCCCTGATACACCTTCCGACCATAAAAACCGGATCACTGCCCCTTGTTCTTCTAAGGGAGCGGCCATGGTCTCCCTCGCAAGTGCAAGAAAATATATTAGTGTGTTTAATTCGCTCTAATTACAGTAGTTACTAATTACTTAGCTTATTTGATTATTTCTAAAAAGAAAATCATTCTCTCCCACTCCCACCCCAAGGGGTGAGGATGGACTGAACATCATGAAAACTGATACCGTTAAACTCAGCGACCTCGAACACCATGAATTCAACACTAATATCTGTCGTTTTCGATTCCTTTTAAAATCTCGCCACCTACCTGGAGAGTGGGGCATAATCTTGAAGTTGAATTGGATTAAAACTGTCACTATTCAGCTCAGCGACCCCAAATACTATGAATTCAACTCTAATATTGGTCGTTTTCGATTATTTTTAAAATCCTCTCATGTTATTCTTATGAGGACTTTGCACCCCCCATATCGCACCTCAGATGTGACCTAGATAAACTGGAGCAGGTCATTATTTCTCTGACAGCTTTGAAACATATTAAAATTTCATGTTTCAGTCTATTATGGTTCTCGAGTTGAAAAGCGCTACAGACAGACAGACAGCTTATTGTGTTATTAATATGCTAAAAACAATTACTGACGGTGAATAATGTAAACAATTATTTTCTTATCAGTTATCACTAATAATTATTGGTGTCTTCCACAGTGACATCCACCACTGGTCACCTACCTTCGGACAGAACACCACATCATAATCATCATTGAGAGAATTAGCTAGTATGTTTGCCAAATCACGGTTTGTTTCCTTGTTTCAGACATAAGTTTGTCCGGGGGGCGGCAAATTATTTAGAGCACAGGGGCGCACAATATATAAATACGGGCCCGAGCACAACAATAAAATAAACGAGGACAGAGGTCAGGATGAGCAATGGAAGAAGAATTATGTCAAAATTGAGGATAATTTTGACTTACCCTCGTATATTGAATTTGGATTGGATTTGAGTTTAGCATCCCTTTCAACATCGAGGTTATATGAGACGTAGGCCTATAGCTTAGCGTGGGATCCGACTGAACCACACAAGCTCCCGCTCAACACACGTCTCCCATGCCAGAGAAGCGTATACTAACTATATAGTCACGAAGGAGCTTCCACTATATTGAAGTAATGTCCAATAACACACTCGTTCATTTCTCTCTTCCTCTCTTTCTCTCTCTCTCTCTCTCTTTCTTTCTTTCTCTTTCTCTTGTCCGTCATTTGTTTCTTTCTTTCTTTCTATCTTATTCGAACTGTAATGATGAATCCAGTTTTTATTAAATTTATTAATGTGTATTAATTTATCATTTTCCAATTTAGCCTGTGGAAACATAATCAGTGGAGGAGATAATGATCCTGTAAACTCCGCGGTGAGTTTGAGAAATGAACTTTAGGGACTCTCTAAAGTTAGCTATAAAACGGGATTCGGAGAGGCTTTGTTTTTCAGTTATGCGAGGAAGGGTAAGGGTTAACTAGACTCGCTACTATTGAACGTTGATTGATGAGTTGATTTTGAGTTTAACGTCCCTTTCAGCGGCGAGGCTATATGAGACCGGACCTGCTGATTAACGTGGAATCCGAAATACATAAGCTCTGCCGGGAATCGAACCCGGATTTCCCACGCCAGAGGCGAGTACGCTAATCTCTTAGCCACAGAGGAGCTCACCACTGAAACGTAATTTCCGGTAACATATCAATAATGCTATACACCTGTTTTAGATACTTTTACAGTAATGTGCGATAATATGTACTATATTAAAAGTTTCGCGTTGAAAAAAGAAGAGAAGAATAACTCGTTAATTTTATTATAAAAAGGGAGCAATAAAATGCGAAAAGTGGTTTAACAACTCAAGAAAGTATACAGTACCTAACACAAGCTATGCATACGAACACACTAGTAATAATTTATTTCCAGTACGGCCACTAGAAATCACTACAAGTTGCAACACTGATCAGTCAGTACACTTTGTTAAAAAATTAAATTAAGTAAGCTTCAGACAGCGAGAGTGAAGGAGAGAGGGAACTTTTGGTGGCTTTACTTTCACTCTCAATGGAAATTCGTGAATAAAGAGAGGTGTGCAATGGAAAGGGAACTGTTTTCTTTACTTCCACTTATTACAGTATGGCCCTCCTCAAGGCAATTAGAACAAAATAGTGTCATGCATTACCTTCTTTCCAGTAGATAGTCTTTTCTTTCCTTCTTTTGTTTTGGTTTCGATACATTTTTATTTGATTTGGGAGTTGCCTTTATGCATACACGTTCTGTAAGAAATGTATACACATCAAACTGGGGCAGAGTTTCGCTTTTTTTAAAAAAAAAATCCACATCAATCATACATAAATGCATCATATGCAGAGAAAATAGATTACACGTGTTGCGTATTCACGTGACAATACACATAGAAATAATAAAGAAACAAACAAATTGTGATCAACATGGTTCCGTTTCAGAACTGAAGCAGTTTTGTAAAACTTGTTTTTATCAGAAAATTCATTTATTAACTAGCAGAAATCCCCGTTCTTCGCACAGAATAACCAGTATCCAATCTACAACATAGCGGAGTAGAGTGCGTTGTCTAACTTTAAGGGCTTCTGAATACTCTAAATTTATTGAGTCCCTAGGACTTGTGACCCCCAATCCCTTTCGAGTCGAAAATCAAGAAAATGGCTTCGTATATGATTAGATCCGATGAAGATCTACCTTTGTGCATGGAGCCGTGGTGGCTCTGTGGTAAAGCGTTCATTTCTGGTGCATGAGGATCTTGGTTCAATCCCTGCTCGCGCCAAGTAAGCTTGCTGGTGGACAAACATTGTGTGCGTGCGGTTTCTTTGGGTTCTCCCGTTTCTTCCCACTTTCTTCATTCCACCATTTAATTCATTTCTCATCATCACAGTCTCCTTTAATTTACCCTGCATAAGTGTAGGACGTAAAACTTCTGCCTTTGTACAATCAACGACAAAAGTTGTTTCCGTTTGATGAAATTAGTTTCATACATAACTTTAGAATGGAAGGGCAATTTGAGTAATTTTCTGTACGTTCCAGTCGTTACACTGTTGCACCTTCCATCCATACCACATTTATTCCCAAAATAAATTTTACCAAGCGGAAAGAACTTTTGTTACTGACTGTACAAACTTTGATAGCTTTAGGAGACTGCTTTCAATGTGAAAATATAGACGCTGGAAGTACGTGATGCTTGCCCTGTCCTGTTGATCTTACTGAAACATCGTACTGGATGAGTCGAATATCGGATACTTAATATATATATATATATATATATATATATATATATATATATATATATATATATATATATATATATATATATATATATATATATATATATATATATATAATTAGCCTACTGAAAATTATCCGGAATAATGCATACTTAATTACTTCCCTTTTACCTAATGTAATGTAAATCTTTACTGATGTTCAATTTCTTTCAGTAGAAAACTCAAAACAACGACAAAATTCGAAATCTGTCCCAATATCGGATAGTGGACTGGACATACCTAGTATCGGATGGGAATTTAACATGGAATTTCAATAAGATTACATGTATTAAAACCGCTGTTTATTCTGACAGGTGGTTAGACTTAGAGTTACACCTTTTATTATCGTAACATGTTGTTATAGTTACAAAATGGCTATATGTTTTCTCGTATAGTTACAATTAACGTTAATTAGCTATTCCTTAGAAATAATACACACATGTCTTCCAGTTAGACTTCTACCACTATCTTCAAACAATTAATGTGGCCATCGGAGGCAATGAATTCAACGAATCCAGTGCTCATCAAATCAACTCCCCAAAATTATAAGAGAACGTTAAAAATCCTGAATAATATTGGACATATGATATTTCGCAAGTTTAGGATTTTTTTTTCATTATTGTTATATTTTGAGCTTCTTCTTGGCTAAGCGGTTAGCGTATGTTCCTTTAGCGTGGGAGACCCGAGTTCGATTCCTGGCGGGAGCTTATGTGGTTCGAATTCCACGTTAATCAGTAAGTTCAGTCTCATATGGCCTCGTTGCTGAACGGGACGTTAAACTCACAGTTAACTTAACTGAACTCTTGTTATATTTTGAAAACTGTGGAAAAGTAGGTCGCGACTGAAGAGGACTCAAACACTTTACAAGGCATGAAAAATTGTTAATCTCAAAGTTGGTCAGCTGAAAAATACAGAAAAATATTGCCTTGCCAATTGTCTGTTCATCGTTCTTATCTTGTCCAAGTATCAGTTTCTTACGTCATAATTTGTATGAGTTGATGCATGGTGATCACAATGTTGCAAGTTTCAGACTCTGCTTTTTATTGTGTGTTTTACATTGTATTATTTCTGTTCTACGAAATTTGAAACAAAACTCCTTGAGACGAGGTCCAAGTCATACCAATATTTTCAAGACGAGACAACCTCAAATTTCGAATAGTGTTGTCTCGTGCGCATCCCTAGACACAATGCTTCTACGAGAGTTGTTCAATAAATGTTGCCTACAACGCTCTAATGTTTTATTATTATTATTATTATTATTATTATTATTATTATTATTATTATTATTATTATTATTATTATTATTATTATTATTATTATTATTATTATTAATGTTGTATGTGAATAATTTTACCCTCAAACAAAAGCTTGAACCTTCTGTTAAGATGAATATTTCACTTTTTAATATAGTCTGGACAGACGTTGACGCATTCACGCCAACGGTGCACTGGCGTGTTGTATACCGTCGGTGAAAAATGAGGCCGGTTGCTAATGACATTAAGAATGCACTGACTTGATTACCTCTATACTGGATGAGGAACATAAGCTTTTTAGATAATCTTTAAAGTTTGGAAACAGCCAAAAATCACAGCGGGCCAGATCAGGGCACTAAAGTGGGTGGGCAAGTGAGTGAGCAATGATTCACGAGTATCTGACACAATGCTACGTGCTGGACACTTTTCATGTCTGAGCGCGTAGTATAACTTAAGCCTTACTCGTCATTCGCGATTCATTCTGTGTGCGTGTCTGTATTCATTTTTCACAAATTTAACCCTTTAACTGCCACAATGTATTAGCAAAAACTATATCCCTGGGGCCAATACGTAATTTTGATTTTTCTTATTTTATTTGGATCTTGTGTACTGCAAGTGTATAATCTTCGTAAACAAAAAAGTGGGAGACATCCATAATAAGTGCACAAATTTATAAAAACAGTGAACTGCTGGTGCCTCATGGCGGTTAAAGGGTTAACTTGGACGTAATAATTAACAGTGTTGAATAACTTCGCTATCTTTGGCTTTTTAATCCATTCATTTATATGTGGAATTATTTTTTCTCTTCTCTTTGAAACTAACTGAAATTTTAATTCTTTGATTTTCTTCAAATCTATTCGTAAAAATTAATTTTAATGTTTATTAATAAAATGTAATTTTAGTAATATTAAATTTATAACTAATTGAAATGCCCGTTCTTTGCATTAAGAAAACAGGCTTTTGGGGAGCATTTGAACTCCTTTCTTTTCTTTGGATACACATGAGCAATGAATTGTGACTTAACATCGGAAGTGTCACTATTTATCTCAGCCATCTCGAGAACTACAGTTTGCATATTAATATAGGTCGTTTGCGATTATTCTTACAAGTTATCTCCTTCTTCCACCCCCCATACAGATGGAGGACGAATTTTTACTTAAACGGCATCGAGAGTGTCATTATTCATCTCAGCAATCCCGAACACTAAGGTTTGGACACTAATATCGATCGTTTCCGATTATTTTTACATGTTACTTTCTTTTCCTCAACTCCTCATACCGATTGGGGGTTGAATTAGGACTTACACGTCATCGAGAATAGTACTATTCATCTCAGCGACCCAGAATACTATGATTTCGATACTAATATTGGTCGTTTTCGATTATTTTTACATGTCAACCCTTCCCCGCAAATCTATTGAGGGTTGAATTAGGACTTACACCTAGAGTATCACTATTCATCGCAGCAACCCCCAAAACTATATATTGGACACTAATATCGGTCGTTTTCGATTATTTTTACGTTACCCCTGACTTGAATGTGCTAAAAATTTAAGTGAGGCCAGAGTCAACTCATGTTCCAAAAATCAACATCGGTACAGCAGTCTTGGAGAAAATTAATTTCTATTTATGATAATGATAAATTCATTTTGGAAAAACACATTTAACTGGGCTTGAAGGGGGAGTCAGTACAATCACATCAATAAAATTCTAATTCGTTTGAAACAAACAAAAAAATATTTCCTCAAACAAATCAATCGACTATAAAGCTAGTTTAGAATTGATTTTAGAGATAATATCAGTGTAACAAACAGCTCGAAAGATTTAGTGGGAATTTGGTCTGTAGAATCAGGTACGAGTTGTTATTGCGAAATTGGGTTGAAACAGATAGACAATGAAGAAAAGATTGACAAAATCGCGTACATTAAAGAGTAACTTATTGCAAACTGATTGTCATCTACGAGTTTTCGAGAAAACCCAACAATAAATAACAACCAGAAAACTCGTTCCAAAGACCTGTAAGATAGGTACGACAAAAGCAGTTATTATGTTTACCTTCAACACAATAGATATTAACGTTGTAAACATATTGGTAAATATAAATTTGAGCCATTATGTTAATTTGTCTTATTTTTTCCAAAGATTCTTTTAGTGTTCATTGACGGAATAAGCCCAGGAAACTGTAATTCTTGTAAGTAATATTAATGTGTTCCATAAAATCGTAACCAAATTCACAAAAGATAAATATTATTTAATCAGCTATTTATGTGTTCTGGTGATTCAGTACTTGTGCTTTCCTTATAGCCAAGTGGTTACCGCGAGTGTCTTTGGTGTATGTGGTATGAGTTTAGTTTCCGGTATCAGCAAAGATTTTGCAATGTTGATTCAGCTTTAGGAAGTTCTTAAATTGAAATGTAGCAAATTGTTTTATAAAACCCAGGAAAACAGTGATGACATCACACAATATACTGACTACATTTTATCAAAATCAAAGTTGTTTGGTCTGTCATTTAGAAATCTGCAGCAAGGGGTGGACTACAGAAGGCCTGCTCCCTAAATATTATTTGGTTCTCTAGACTAAAATGCATCATTATGTGCTATATCAGGCGTGCATCCAGAAATTTTTGATCGGAGGGGTCCAAGTTGGGGGGGGGGGTTCCAAATCACACGACAATACGTCTATGTAGTATTGAATCAGTGTTATTCTACACCCGAAAAGATGGTAAGTATTTTTTATGTGCTACCAGCAATATTCTCAGTAAAAATGTAGAAAGTTAAAAATAATTTTCACATCTTTAAGCTACACCAATCATTTCTCTGCGGAATAAGTATAGTTTTAAAAGAAAGTGTGCAAATGTATGTTAGGTACAAAGTTTTGGGGTGATCCGGACCCAGTGGACCCCCCGCGTGGATGCTCCTATGCTATATTAATAAAAAAAAATTAGAAATTTGTAAGAAATGTGCATTTTAAATTCATTTTAATTCTTTAAAGAAAATACGAGATGAAGAAATGTAATACCAGTAAAAACGAATGATAGATAGGGAGACTACTTATATTTCTGGTGAAATTTGTACAGTCCGGAGCAAAAAACCTGCAACATGAGCATGTAAGTTTATTGCGAAACGACGAAGTCTTTTGCTCCAAAATAAGTGTGCAGTTGAGGACGCCGAGGTTTCTTCTGGCGTGATTCGTGCCACTTAGCTTTATGTTGATTCCTTGCACAGTTAGGCATAGTTTCACAATAAACTTACATGCTCATGCTGCAGGACCTTTGCTGCGGACTGTACACTTTTTTCTAACTTCTCAATGATCTTACAGAATACAGACAAACTACAAAGAATGGAATTGGTTGACGGTAATTGTTGAAAAAAGAAATGACTGCGTACATATCTAGATTTAGAAAAGGCCGAAATCAGTAAGGAGATAAAAAAAAAACAAACGCCACAACTCGCGAATAACGACTGAAGTTAGGACGTTCTTTGTGTCAGGGTACATCTTACGAGCTAGCAAGAAAAAATTAGATTGAAAACTCAATGAGACACAATAGAAAATATTTATTTTTGGACAACACAGCGTTGACATAAGTGCTTTTGGTTTTGAATTGGTAGAGTATAAGAAAACATGTATTAACGGTATTGAGTATCTGTCCAATACTTTCATTACAACCCATTTATTTACATGCGGAATATTTTTTTCTTCTGTTTTCTTAGAAACAGGCTGGAGTTTTAATTATGTGAATTTATTGATTTCTTCTTCAAGTCTAGTTAATTTCCACTTGCACAAAAATGAATTTGCACTACATATGATTTTAATATTGCTTAAATTTGATTATTGAAATATTAAATTTATATAACCAATTTCAATTTTCACGGAGTAAGAGACACATGAGACAGATTTGATGATCAAATGAGAAGTCAAACCAGTAAAGTTTCAGTTCCACCAATAAATCAGTGACATATAGCAGTTGTTCCCGATCAGCATGTTGCGAATGTTTAGAATTAAAAATAAATAAATAAATAAATAAATAAATAAATAAATAAATAAATAAATAAATAAATAAATAAATAATCATTTAATATGATAATTCGCTAAAATCAGTTTTGAGATAAAATGTTGTTGCGAATTTTTAGAATTAAAAAAAAATAAAGAAGCATTTAATATGATAATTCGCTAAAATAAGTTTTGAGATAGAATGTATCATTTTTGTTTGCGCTCGACCTGTTTTAAGTTCGTTACAAGGAAACAGGTGAGGTTAGATTTACATCGAAGTTTGGACCACTCGTGGTGACGAATTATCATGAGGGTCAAGGTAGAACAAAACGGGCCCTGCGGGGCTTCTAACCATCGAGAATCGAACGAGGAATTTCGTTCACGAAGTCAAAGGCACACGCGCTAGTCAGTAGATCAGGAGGAGGGCTAATTTCAATTTATTCATAGGTTATATTCATAATATTAGATTTGTCAAGCTTTTAGCCTAATTACATGTTGCTGGAGCCAAAATTACAAAACTTATCAAGAGTATAAAAAACGGTTCTTTAGAAGATAAATTTACAGAAATTTGTTGAATTTAAGAATATTTTTCTATTTTTATATTTATTTATTTATTACAGCAGGTAACATGTTATATAATTTCCTATCCGTATATGCTAGACATGTTTCTATGTTGATCAATTCAGTGACGAATCTTGCCCGAGGTCAACGGGGCCTAGGCTACCCCAATCCTTTGAGTGACAAAAATAAATTAAGCTATAATTTATATATTTTTGAAAGTTTATAGTAAACTCATGATATACCTATCATAGTCTGCGTTCTGGGTATCTGCTCCCCATTTATACATTCTAAATCCTCCACTGGATCAATGTAGAAGTCATCTCTTGTACGCAAACTATAAATGGAACCCTCAATACACAAGAGATTAAAGTCCACTTTTGGTCAATGCACTTTAGGCTAAGGGAGACGGGTGACTAAGGCAAGTAAATTATGATATAAGAATTTGTCGAATGAGAATGTGAAAGGAAACGGGAGTACCCCGAGAAAACCCACAGAGACAATGTTGTCCACCACAAACTTACTTGGCCGGGGACCAAAAGAAGGACGCCATGCACCAGAGATGAGAGCTCTACAACTGAGCCGCCGTGCCCCCCTCCACTAATTTCAACAGTGGCTCCGAATTCTGTAAAAGTTTTGCGGGGATGGGGACCCGTTCAAGTATGTGTTTCGTTGTTAGATATCCAAGCAAATATATTCAGATCCTGGAATGTATAAG
Organism: Thermobia domestica; assembly: GCF_964235325.1. NCBI lineage: Eukaryota > Metazoa > Arthropoda > Insecta > Zygentoma > Lepismatidae > Thermobia > Thermobia domestica. The sequence goes on along the minus strand of NC_137467.1, from coordinate 76,495,998 downwards.
GCTACTATCTTGGTTCCGAGCATCCTCGTACTCCCCCCCCAAGATCGGCTCCCACCCCGAACTATATCTAATTTCAAACAAAACAGGCATTTTGTTTTACAAAAATCAGAACATTTCCACGAAATTCTCATGAAAATACTTTATTTACGATACAATATGACTCATTTCAGTTCCGTCAATAAAGATATTTGGAAATTCTCAGTAAAATTATGCCATACTTAAGCAAAATCAAATTAGTTTATTTTATGAAAGCTATTATGGAACATATTATTGTAAGTCATACTGTGTGTGTGTGTGGGTGGGTGCAGCAGGAGGAAAAGGGAGATGTAAGGTGACTGCTCATTTTAAACCAACTTCAGCTCCAAGTATTAGGAATTGTATGAGACCCTCAATAAATGTACACACTATATTGTGTCAAAATGGAATAATTACTGCTAAAAAAAAAGTAAACATGGAAGTATTTTCGCATGTGGGAAAAGAGGTAAAGTTCACTCTCTCGTTGTCAATTGATTTTAAATCAAAGCAGTGAGGATGATTGTGAAACCACAAGACGAAAGAGAAAATATATTTGATCAAAATACTTTTACCAAAGTTATCGTTGAATATATACATTATTTCTTAATCGGAGGAGGTATTCATCCTACATCAGAGGGATAAACTCACCTCTCAGTTTCTGAATGTTTTAATCCAAACACTGAGGATTGCGAAAAGCCTCAAAAGAAAATGTTTATAACATTTTATTGAAGGAAATAATTTTTACTAATATTTTATCAAATCGATTTTTTTTTTTTTTTTACCAAAGTGATCGCAAAACTTTTCCCAAACAATCAGGAGGGGGGTGGAATTCTTTAGTTATCTTAGGTATATCAGGATACTTCAATACAACTACTCTCCCTATTCCATCGAAATCAAGCGTTATATATATATATATATATATATATATATATATATATATATATATATATATATATATGTGTGTGTGTGTGTGTGTGTGTGTGTGTGTGTGTACCAGTAATTGCCGTGGAACATAATTCTTAAGTGAAAACTTTCATTCTATTAAATTGGATGGGGAAAGGGGAAGTTTATTCTTTCATTATTGGTAGAACTTAACCGTAATCTATGGGGATCTTCGGAATTTTCTAAAAACTGTACACTACGATCTGTCGAAATCAAATAAATCTTACGTAAATAATTTTGTTTGCATAAATTCATACTCGCAACATTGGATACATTTTACACCTTTTCCCCTTTTATTCTTCATGTATTGAAACACCACACAATAGGGTGATGTAGGAAGGTTGCAGGAACCTATGTACTAATTACCAAAATCGTTAGAATTAAATTAATTTTACTGGAGTTATCGTGGAACAGCCAAAGGGACAGACAGATACACAAACGTCAGTATTGAAGAATGGTAAAAGCTCGCTTACGCTTGCTTCAATAATAATTTCCTTATGGTCTCACTGAGAATGCATAACCAATACTTTTTTTGTCAAATGAATCATCCACAAAAAGAACATGCTACTTCTTTATTTTATTTATGTTTTCGTGCTTTTTGTGTAAAATTTGCTGTAATTTCTGATGCCTAGCAAACAATAAATAATAGAATGGAACAATATAATAATAACAGTTTTATATTTGAAGAAAAAATGTATCCACACGGGAATAAACGGTTTTCAGTATTTTATAATATTCTTTGCTATATTTTCAGGTTCAGAGAAAACTGTCACTTCAGTAAGTTCTTTCTCTGAACCTGTAACCTGAACAAGTTATATTTGATGTTGGCAAACAAGTTTTTTCATAGACAGCTTAAGCTGGTGACTTAAAAACTGGAAATATTTGTTTACTTACTTCAACTGGATTTTTCTTTCCTGAGTAATTACTAACAACTCATGCTATTTACGTCTGAATAGGAATTCCTCTTGAGGTGTTGACTTTCGTATAAACTTTTACTATTTATCATTATGCTGTTATTATTTTTTTTATTATTATTTATTAAGAACATGGCGTATTCCGCATTACCATCATGCTGACGAGAGCGTTACAGTAATTACTTCATTTCTTATTATGTAATGCACTTTTTCTCTTCGTTCTCAATCCGTTGATTACTTTCTCTCTCTGCAAGAAGCGGGCGGAAAAAGAAAGTACATTCACAAGTTGAATAATAGTCATTAATGGCTTTATTATTAATATCAGAATCATGTGCCATACATACTGCACTTTGAGCAAAGGATAAATGATAATAATCTTGTCGTTAACACAGAAATAAACAGGAGGAAAGAGGTCAATTCAGAATAGTACTAGGTGAAAACCCTGGATACCATGGGGGAAAATTCTTGTCAGTCGTGCTAAGTGATACTCTTCACGTGTGTGCTCTACGAGCCAGGGGCATGTGAAGAAAATTTTCTAAGGGAAGCATCTCCATGGTTGCTATATTACATCTGGTATTTCTGGTATTTAATATATGTGGTTTGCTATATCTCGTATACATTTTCGTGAGCCAGAGGAGCCCGAGCCCTCCCTTTCGGGCGCCCATGCTATCAGCATAAACTGTAGGGCCAAAAGTGGCAAACGGTAGACTAGCCAATTACCAACGTTGGCCCACGTTTAATTTGCCGAACATTTACCAACAGACTCAATTGCCAAGATACCACCTACGAAAGTATAACGTTACTTTATATATTTGCCCACAGTTCGTATATATATATATATATATATATATATATATATATATATATATATATATATATATATATATATATATATATATATTAGTTATTACGTAAATTAAAGATAGACTGTAGAAACATACACCACTTCAGAATGCACATAAATCTATATTTGACGGTAATAACGTATTTTAACGCACTATTCACAATTGTGCACCTAACAACTATGGCGACACTCACAATTATGTATTATAAACATTTCCTTGACAGCGGCTAACATCACCATAGCAACGCATTAACAAAATATCTATATCAGCCTATTAAATATTTTCTTCTTCTTCTTCTTACATAGATAGTGCTTAGCACAGCTGCCCTGAATACAATCGAAATAAACAATATACAACGTTATCGTTATAAAAGAAATAAAATTTCGATTTGAAGTGCAAGGTCGAAATGAAATGAAATCTTTCAGTTTTACGAACCCATGGTTATGCCGGCTAGGCTAAAAGTAGACAAATACCAGGTTCGTGGGTTTTCTCAGAGTTCTCCCGTTTCCTCCCACTTTATTCAATCCACCATTGCATTCATTTTTCATCATCCCTGTCTTCTTTAGCCTAGCCAGCATAACCGTGGGCCGAAAAACAGAAATATTTCATTTCATTTCAACATTCTGGTCGTAAGTTTTGTGAAAGTTGTTCCGTTTTTTCTCACACACTCATTCCACCAAGGGGCCGCGGTGGCTTGTTGGTAGAGCGTTCACCTCTGGTGCTTGGGGTCCCGGGTTCGATTCCAGCCCCCGCCAAGTGAACTTTGTGGTGGACAAACACCGTGTGCGTGGGTTTTCTCGGGGTTCTCCCGTTTCCTCCTACTTTCTTCATTCCACCATTTCATTCATCACTCATCATCACCGTCTCCTTTAGCCTCACCAGCATAATCGTGGGACGTAAAACTCAAAGATTTCATTTTTTTTCATTCCACCAATTGTTTTATAGGCAAGCATTGTTTAAGTTGTATCCATTAACCCACGCTTTCCAGAGTCTTCAAGTCAAAGGAGACACGTGAAATGTAGGCACATGTCTGAATGGACACATTCCTCGCTTATGGCAAGAATTTAATTACCGTTTGGAAATGTCACTCGTGACCAATGTTGCACGGACTGAAGGAAAATAAGTAATACATCTGAAACTTGGAAAGTTGTTCTGTATAATGAAGCGAATCTACTATACACCCATGTACGGCACCGATTCTCAACCTCTGAGTAGGGTTGCCAACTGGCCGGTGTTTCACCAGCTTGGCCGGAAATATTGCTGTTATTTTGATTAAAACCGGTTACCGGTACAAACTTTTTAACAGCCCCTTTATGAACGTTTTTTTTTTAATTTGTATCTAGTTCGAAGTAATTTAATCTAGTTCGAAGTATAGATTTAATAAGTAACTTTCATTCTGTAAATCCAAACCTGTCACCTTTCACCACCTATCAACGATTAATATATTTTGTTCATCTGTTTAGATAATTTTAAGGAAGATGACAGGGACTGTATCAGGGAAAATTTGAAATTTACTTGTAAGGCATTTTATACATTTGTTGAGATTGAAAAATTACTTCTTAAAGCAATTTCCTGTAGTTGAAGTATAAGTTTAAGGAATAAATTTCATTTTTCCAAATTCAAAATTGTCACGTAAAGATTAATATACTTTGTTCACCTGTTTCGATAGTCGTTAACATCATCAGTATCCTGCGGTACTCAAGCAACAATTTTTTAGACGGAGTTGGGCTATGAGCATGCAATTTGAAGTACACATCAACTATCCTTATAAAAATTTGTTGCAGAAGTAACTCAGGATTGTGAAACATGGATATTTGGATAGGGCATATACTAGTTCCTAAGTGAAGTCTTGACCCGACTACGGCAGGTCCCATAATATTAGAGCTATGGACTTGTAAAGTTCGTTTTTTTACGTTTTCGGCAGCCTATAACTCCGAAAGAAGCATTTGTGCACCCAGGTTGGTCTATACTTTTCGTCTTGTCTTGCTGTCAGGAATCACCTCCCAAACGTTGTCGGTGTTGTTTTGAAACACAATGTATATCTTATCTGATCTGATATATCTTCCGTCAGTTCTCTTAACAGAACTCTTGTCTATATAACAGAACTCTACTGCTCTTGTCTATATAACTATATATATATATATATATATATATATATATATATATATATATATATATATATATATATAATTGGCTCAGCCCCCCACTTGAGGTGAAGTTACTAATTAACCTTTCCTTTCCTCAAGAAATATTGCTTTTTTTTTACTTCAAATCAAATAAAAAAATAACAATTCGAAAAAGTCCCATTCACAACCTTCTGTTAAATAAATATATAATTATATGTCCGAAAATAAATACATGCTCGTTACATATCTAGGAACGGTTCACATCAAAGAAATTAAATGAAAACATTGAGAAATTAATATGGAGATTAAATATTTTTCTCAAAAATACTGGAATTTAGGAAATGTGTTATTGGATAGTCTTAGGACGCCACTCTGTCCTTATTTGCAATCAAATTTCCTGCTTGCTTTTCCCCAATAAATAATGAAGAAAGCAAGAAATAAGCTAACTTCTATTTATTCCTATTTATTTCTATTTATTCCTGTATTTTCATTAATTATTCAAAATTTCTCTAATCAGTGGGGACCTATGGGAATACGGGTTACAGAAAACACTCGATTCTGGCCCGTACTCCTTATATTTCAAAGATGGTCCTTGACTCGTTTGACACAGTCTAGCCTAATCCTGAATCTGAGGCTCCAAATGAAATCTTCCAAAAGGAAACTAGCTAATTATAGTATAGGTTGGTCTTTGGGTTAGGTTGTCAGCCTTCACTCCCAGCTTATAACAAAATACTTTGGATAGTGTAATAATTACCTGTACCTTGGGCAGAAAGTGCTCATACATATGCACTATACTTCATAGAATGTTAATTTAATAATAACAGAAGAAGAATGTTTTTAAGATATGTAAATTATTATTATGGGATAGTTGTTGCTATGTACATGTTTATGGATACCTAGTCAGCAAGTTTGTGTGCTTGACAGTTTTAAGGAAAAGATATTATAAAGTATATCAACTAATAAACCATTTTAAACACCGTTCACCGACTTTATGATTCTAATAGTAAAGGTGAGAATAATCGTATATAATTATTGAAGCTAATTTTTACATGCAAAGAAATTCCACTCGAAATTTGTATATCTTACTTAGCCGAACCAGGTTAACGACTATCCAGTGATAAGAACGTTCGTTAAAAATTTTGGTTTACCTCACCCGGGATATACTGTAAATTCTCATCCCGAAGCATAGTAGGAGTGAATTTACTTTTTTAGTTAATGAATACAAATTTGACCGTATTGAGAAGTGGTAAAATAATTGTAAGAAAAATGGTCAACGAAACAACGGAGCATGAATCAAATAATAGTGACAACGGTGAAACTAGTGTAACACCAGGATTGACATCGGAAGACCGAATCTTGTTAGCTTTACAGCGACAATTGATTCAGATGTCTACCGAGATAAAGCAGGCCATAGAACAGAAGTGTGATGAATCTAACAAGCAATATGAAGAATTAAGTAGACGAATGGAACAGAAGTTTGACGAATCTAACAAGCAATATGAAGAATTAAGTAGACGGATAGAACAGAAGTCAGATGAAACGAGACAGACAATTGTCCAGGTGGTGAATGACATATCCTCACAGTTCGAGGAAAAGTTAAAAAGAATATCCGATGATTGTCAGGAGAAGCACAATCACCAAAACCAAGAAATCAGTGCTGTAAAAAAGGATTTAGAAGTGATAGAATCTTCCGTTCAACAGCAAAAGATCCAGATCATCAACAATTCTAACAACATACGTGTAAATACGCAATTGTTAGCTACTATACAGGAAGAGATTAGAACGCTACAGGTTAAGGATAACACATACCGTAATAACTTGGGTAGTGATCGCTTGGAGTTTCCCCACTCACCAGTGATGAACTCACCTTCGCCGGGGTCTGATGAGGATATTATATTGGACGAAATACATCCGAAGAGTACAGATGGGCGAAACATAGATGGTGTAACAACACATCACGTAATGGATAGGAACTATCACTCAACAAGTACACGGAAGGATAAAAGGAAGGTAAAGTTAAGTGTTAAGATGAGTGAAATACGAGCTATGAGTAAATTCAGTGGTAAGTGTAACGAGAATGCTACTTCTTTCTTAGAGAAATTTCAGGATGAGTGCAATATTATGTGTATAGATAGATCACAATATATGAAATTAATCCCTCATGTATTACTCCCACCTTGTTCATTATGGTTTAAAGCAGTACGTGATCACATCAGTACTTATGAAGAATTCAAAGCGGCACTAATCGCCAATTATGAAAATGACTTTTTGCTGGCAAATAGAGATGCCACCATTAGAAATCAACACTTCAATCCTCGATTGCATAAATCTGTTGTAGAGTTTGTTGTAAATACATACAACGAATTAAAGGTCGTTAATCCATTGCAATCGGAATCGAGAATAATAGCATCGATTCGAAATTTGCTTCCATTTAAGTTACAACAGATCTTATTTTCCACCCAGTGTATGAGTTTCAACCATTTATTAATGCTTGTCCAATGCTATGAAACTCAATACCATGCTATGAATCAACAAGCCGGAATGGGTAAAAATAAGAATAATTCAGATCATTTTGTGCCTGTTCGGAATTTGAATATCCGAAGTGTGAACAATACGGAACATAACCTAAGCCGAGTAAATTCTAGCAATCAAAATGAGCAAAATAGGCAAAGTTATGTAGGGAATCCGCCTAACCTAATTAATCGTAGCAATCCATATGTTAGATCATATAATCAAAATAGGTTTAAAAATAGACGTAATGTATGGCGAAATTCCAGGAATACAACAAACTACGCGGATAGACATAATTGGAGATCAAGAGATGGCACTTCACATCCGGATCCAGGTATTGAAGTAATTCCTGTACAGAACAGTAATAGGGGACATAATAATGATTGTGCAGTACAATGTACTTTATTAGAATCGTATGCAAGTACGAACGTAACCTGATTACCGTTAATGAAATTAGGTTAAATTCATATCAGTTATAGATTCTTGTGAATTTTTATTTTTAAGTTTATGTGTTAATATCAATAATGAAAACGATTCTTATAAATACTCGAAGTGCTTAAATAGAGTTTTAGGTAGACTGGAAAGTTAATTTTCAAATGATTTTTATTCTTTCTTGTTAATGTTAAGAATCATAATTCGATTTATAATTAATTAAAAGCAAAGATTATTTATATTAGATTGATTTGTGTTGAAAACTTAATTGTCAAAGATTATGTTAAGAATAAGATCCATTCTATAAAACTAATTATTCAACGACTATCTTGAATGAGATTCTTCTTTATTATGACATCTTAGTGCTACGATGTATGCCTTTAAATGCAACATCTAACTTATTTATTATATAATGCGCCCTGACTATTTGTAACTCATGTTTGTCCTTTACTATTTTTGAATTCGCACCCTTCAACGATTAAGTAAATGAGCGACGATATTTTTAATAAGAAAGTATAATAATAATGTAATGAATAATAATAAAATAAATATAATTATTGTAATAAAAGATAAGTATTGATGAAGTGTAAGATTTGTTAAAAATATATATATGTGAAATGTAATGAAGAGATATACGAGGTGCGATCAAAATGTGATGGACATATGCAATGTAAGAACAGTATTGTAAACGGACCAGTGGTTCTTGAACATAAAAGCCAAACTCGCTTATGACTTTTATATTCAGTCCATTTGTCGGGCGACATTTTTATATAACAAAATACTTTGGATAGTGTAATAATTACCTGTACCTTGGGCAGAAAGTGCTCATACATATGCACTATACTTCATAGAATGTTAATTTAATAATAACAGAAGAAGAATGTTTTTAAGATATGTAAATTATTATTATGGGATAGTTGTTGCTATGTACATGTTTATGGATACCTAGTCAGCAAGTTTGTGTGCTTGACAGTTTTAAGGAAAAGATATTATAAAGTATATCAACTAATAAACCATTTTTAACACCGTTCACCGACTTTATGATTCTAATAGTAAAGGTGAGAATAATCGTATATAATTATTGAAGCTAATTTTTACATGCAAAGAAATTCCACTCGAAATTTGTATATCTTACTTAGCCGAACCAGGTTAACGACTATTCTTGATAAGTCGTTGTAAGCTCTGACTAAATTTCCTTATTTCCTTGCATTCAAGAAATGAGGAATTAGGTTAACATTCACTTTCACACTTTCCTGCATGAAAGTTGCAGTGAGAAAAAATTCTAAACATTCACAGTACCTAATTGTGCTAAGAAATACACACACAGGACATCGAATCCAAACGCATTCGGATTCAAAGTTTCATCACCATTAGAACGGAACCGATGCCTAAGTCTATTCGACGTCACTCGCCTTCGACATAGATTCCATAGATAGCCTAACTGCTATCATTCTAAACAATCAATATACGATCCAAGTAGCCTCCGCTTAGGCGTAGGATCAGTTTTCTAAATTTAACCTTAAATTTCTAATTTCCTATCATGGTTAAACTCTCTGATGGTCAAAGCCCAATTGTTTTAGCGGATATCTGTAATGCAACGAATTTGCTCATCCGACTGCATACAGTAACTAACTAAAAGGGATTCTCCCCACTGCACTACCTAGGTTTTCACTTTCAGTGCAGCGGTTTGACTAGCCAAAACCTTAACTCAAAGACTCCTATAACGCACAGCAACCAACAAAAGAACTGGCTGACTTTTTATATGTTTTGGCTTGCTAAAAAAATAGCTACAAAAAATCCTTTAAAAAATTTAGCGTGCCAACAACTCGAATGGAAAAATACAAGCAATGAAGGCAGAATACAATGGTATTCGCTCGCTAGCCTCACAAACAGCTTCCCAAAAAAAGCGAAGGACTATCATAGAAATATTAACTTTGAAGCTAGCTAACTGAAAAAGAATATGTTGCATTTCTTTAAGTATGAGGAATAAATCTCTAATATATATACATCATAAAATAAGTAAATATTACTATACACCATTACACTAGTAAATATATGTATAAATAAATATACTCCAGGCCTGAGTAGCTACCTTCTAATTAAACATAAATATTATATTGAGTAATATTTAATATACCATTGATGTTTATAATTTATTTTCAGCAAGGTCGCAAGACGTACCTTGCAGGCTCTTCAAAAAAAAAAAAAAAAAGTTTGCTCATCACTGTGTTAATCATAAATCATGCAAGTATGATAACTCATCTGGCTGTGTCCCCTTCATGAGATATAACACCGGGAAGTTGAGTTTTATTTCACCTGTAATAAGTTTCTTGGCCAAAAAAAAAAAAAAAAAAAAAAAAATCTCAACACCGTTTTGAAAGAAATCGTTCAATTAACCTGAACGCTTAAACAAAAATAGATCCGTAGAATCCGATGTTACAGCAGCTTTCGTTTGCGAGAGCAGTTGTGAAAAGGAAATTTGCAATATATGCGATTCCAAATGTGAGAGCTCCCCCGTGGCTAAGCAGTTAGTGCACGAGCCTTTGGCGTGGGATATTTGGCTGGAGCTATGTGGTTCGTTCGCTATAGATTTACACGTCTCACATAACCTCTCGGCTGAAAGGAATGCTAAACTCAAAATCAACAACAACAGCGAATGTGAATTCAATTTTCTCCACTGGATCAAACATTTTAAAAGATTCAATTTAAACTTCGTGTTAAAAAAAAATGTAACTAAGTTTTTTAGAGTGCGATAACAATATATAAATACTTAACAATTGACTAGAGAGACCAGAGAAGTAATTTATAGTTTCTGTCATGCTGCTCTACTCTTTTTGAATAGATCTAAATGTAATTTTGCTGCTGATCTCATACAATAAAAAATGACGGTGTAAAAACAATTCGGTTTTAATACAGACCAGTACTCCAAGTATGACTATCATTTTAGCAAATGATTTCAACACCAAGGATTCAGTGTTGCGGTTAACAGGCCTGGTGGAACCGATTTGACACAGACGATGTTGAGCGGTGTGAAAATGACACTGTGACGGTCATGGGCGGCGATTAGGGGGGCGAAGGGGGCAGTTGCCCCCCTTTTTTTGAGTAACCCATCAATGTAGTTTCATTTAGAAATGTAAAGTGTATGAATCCGCATTGGCTGTCTTCCCGTGGAGTTAAGAAAGCTACAGGAATAGCATTTTAATTGCTACGAAAAATAACCCAAAAATTAACCTATTGGAGCACAACAATTGCAACATCATTCACTTCTTCTTACAAGGGCTCGATATGTTAGTAAGCCGCTTTGAAACTAATTGAGAGAACATTTCGAAAAAAAAAAGTTATTCTTTAATTGCACAAAAATTGACAGTCTTTTCTTCTTCTTCAAACTCTTTTCTTCTTTCTAATAGCAAGGAAAATTGATTAAAAATAGAATAATAAGAAACAACATCTACGTTTTCTATTATTTTGCAATGTATTATACGAGTGAAGTGGTGTATTTAGGGGCGTACGAGTGTATATACAATTAAATTTAGTAAATTCAACATAATTCTAGGTTTTAGAATTATTTTGTATAACTGGAGTGTGGAGTGATTCTAAATATTGTGTTTTGATGTGTTCCAAGAAAGTGAAAACTGCAATTAATGGCAAAGAACATGTTTCGGAAAGCTGCAAAAGCAAATATTGCTTTAAATGTCGTAGCATATGCTTGTAGTATTTACTATCTTTCATTTTCTAAGAGTGATAACATACATTTAATAGCATGTGTGGAATTAAAAACATAAGTTGCTCTTTAATCCCCTGTTTTAATATATCTGTTGCAAAACAAGCCTCATTATTCATTACTATGATTAATATTATCTTTCTATTTATTTGGTTTGCAAATTTATTATTAAATAATCTGATCACACAGTTTTCCAGAAAGAATTTTAAGATATTCATGAGCAAGGAATCAAATCTCTTCTTATACTTTCGTTCTTTAAGAGTACAAAAGGCTAGTACCTACTTCTTTTGCTCTTGGCAATTTACTTAATAAAATATGAAATACGATATACAGAATTTTAACTAAAAAAGATAGTATCCTATTAGTTATACAATCTTTCGTCAAACAAAGTGTTAGAAACTAGGGATGGCTAGAACCGGTTCCTGGTGGAACCGGTTTTCGGATCTGAACGGTTACGGTTCTAGAAGATCCGGTTCCGGAACCGGTTTTTCGGATCCAGGTCTGGAAACGGTTCTTCGGATCCAGGTCTAGAACCGGTTATTCGGATCCAGGTTTGGAACCGGATCAGGAACAGGTTCTGAAAACCGGATCTCCAAGAACTGGTTCCTCGTGGAGCCGGTTCCGCTGGAACCGAAACTTTGTGACCATCCCTACGCTAAACCCGAGCTGCTGGCAGGCTGTGAACAGTATGCTAGATAAACGGTGGAAGCGACAGGCAGGAGCCCAGGCGGCGGCAGCTTGTCTCATTTGGCTAAATAAACTGGGTAACTTTCAAACTCATTGGCTAAACAGGCAAACTGGCCAACTCATTTGGCTAAACACCTACTGGTGGACCAATTTTTTTTTTTCTGGGGGCACAAGCGGGTCTGGGCGGGGAAGGCACAAGCGCATGGTCTTCTTTGCATATTTTTTTTGGAAGGTGAACTTTGTGCCTCCTTTACGGGTCTTTGGGGGCTTTCGGATCCAGGTCTGCAACCGGTTCCTAAGATCCGGTTCTGGAACCGGGTTTTCAGATCGAGATCTGGAACCGGTTCTTAAGATCCGGTTCTGGAACCGGGTTTTCGGATCCAGGTCTGGAACCAGTTCCTAAGATCCGGTTCTGTAACCGGGTTTTCGGATCCAGGTCTGGAACCGGTTCCTAAGATCCGGTTTTGGAACAGGGTTTTCGAATCCAGGTCCGGAATCGGTTCTAGAACCGGTTCTGAAAACCGGATCTCCGAGAACCGATTCTTCGCGGGACCGGTTCCGCCGGAACCGGAACTTTGTGGCCATCCCTATTAGAAACAACCAGGGAAACTAAGATAGATATACACATATTCAGATCATGTTTTGCCCCGTCTACTTTTAACGTCCAATCGCCGCCACTGGTGACGGTGTTACAGAACTAGATGATTGTTCGAAGAAACTCATAAATAGCAACAGTGGTGTCGGAAATTCAGGAAACCAGTGCGTGAAAATTCGAGCTCAACAATGGACATTATTAATCTAGTGCAAAATTTTGCAATAATGTGGTAGAGTCAATACTAATGTTACCCATGAGACGAGAAATGTCTCGTCTTGTCTCCTTTTCCAAACGAGAATGAGACGCGAAGCATTTTTTTAAAATTCGAGACGAGATGAGACGAGAAATTTCATAAGTCTTGTGGGCAACACTAGGTTACCTAAATCTTGTGTTACACAAGGCACAGTATAAAACTATAAGTTGATAAAGTAATTGTCGGAACACAATGAAGAGCGTTTATTAACGTTTGAAGATACACAAACCATTACACAATATATTCCGATAATAAATATGGTTTAATTATGAATATACAACATCTTTCGTGGACTTCTCGTGGTGCGGAAGGAATCTGATAGCTTCTAGATGAAATTTAAAAAAAAAAATCATAGCATATATTTTGTAATATATTTACAAAAGGAGACGAGACTTTTTCGAAATTTACAAGATTAGGCAAAAAACTATTTCTCGACTGCTCACCTCATCTCACGGGGCTAGCTGATATGATTAGGGATGCGCACGAGACAAGATTAGAGGCTGTCTCGTTTCGAAAATGTGCTGTAAAAGTGATGTCTCGACTCGAAAAACGTATATTTTTCTATTGGAAGAGCTGTGTCTCAGCTCAAGGAAATTCTGTCTCAACTCGACTCGTGCGCATCCCCAGATATGATTCAGGGGCTACCGGGTCTGTCCGGATCAAAGAAGCGATACTCGAGTGGCCAGAACAAAACTGTGACTCAGGTAACCCGTGCATATTCTGTATATATATATATATATATATATATATATATATATATATATATATATATATATATACAAAGTGGTAGGTAACTCCACCGAAAAACTTTATGAGGCGGTTCCTTATACGAGATGAAAGAAAAAAGTTCTAATAAACATGGGTCGAAAAACGTCTTCTTTCAGAGTTATGAACTACCGAAAATTCGAAATATCACGTTTCAAAACGCCATGGCTTAGAAACTATAGGGCCTATCCCAAGTGGTTTAAGGAATTACACAGAAACTGATATGTACGCTCTATCTAAATATCCATGTTTCAGAATTCACCGGTACCAGCGAAACGAACGCACCACTAGTACTTAAAGGAATATTCCTATACTTCAACTTCCATTTTACAGTTCATTTTACAGACAACGAAGGATGGTAAAACATGGACATTTAGATAGAGCACATACTAGTTCCTGTGTAATTCCTTGAACCGCTTGGGATAGGTCCTATAGTTTCTAAGTTAGGGAGTTTTGAAAAGTGATTTTTCGAATTTTCAATGGATCATAACTCTGAAAGGAGACGTTTTTCGGCCCATGTTTATTAGAACGTTTTTCTTTCATTTCATATAAGGAATCGCCTCCCAAAGTTTTACGGTGGAGCTACCTACCAACCTATATATATACAAATAAATGATATACGTATGTGTTGTCAAACATTTAAAACGTTCATAATCAATTAATAGCTAATTTCTTTTATTATTGTTATAGGTGCATTTTTTGCGTAACTTCCATGGACGCAAGGACTTTTCAATTACATATTGTGAAATGTGCCTCCTTCCTACATCTTATTGAAGAATTTTATGAAACTACTTGCTTCACTAATGAAGATAGAGAAGCTAATTATGTGGAACTTATAAATACAAGGTCGGTCCCGGACAACGGGATTGGAGTTTCAGTAAAGCACATGTAAACTTAGAAACCATGTTGACCTTAAGGAAGATCGTGACACGCCTTATATTTCTACAGAGAATATAACTTATCACTTACTGCTGCTATTAAGTGTTGCTTTACGTACAATTTTCATATGGCTTTACTTCGTGATTGATTCTATGCCGTGCTTATTCGATTGCTCCATTCAACAAAGGAATGAATCGCTTCAGCCTCTTGGTATGCGTCGGTGTATGGGGACTATTCTGGACACAAAATGGCAGCGAAGGATATTCAGTGATCGAAAATGTGACAACAGGTGACACAGTATGGAAATTCTCAACAACAGATCCTGAAACAGAGCTGAGGGCTGAGCGTAGTTTTGACAAGGATCCAGTCTTATCAGTGATCAACCGAAAAGAAATATTTTCATCATATATTCCATCTTCAGATAAAATTCCTAATGAACTTTGCGTCAACCATAGTCGAATTTTGCTTCAAGAACTGGAGAAATTCACCCTCTGGGCTGTTTCAAGTAAGTATTTTATAATTGTTTAATAAATTTTTTATTTAATTCATTTGTAAATAGTAATATTTCACTATACTCCGCGTTACTCAAATTGGCGTATGACGTCAGCCAATAAGCTCGCAGTGCGCTGTTACCAAACCTTCAATTTAATCATTCATAATTGTACACAAATACAAACAAAATCAATTATGAATGATTAGATTCCTCCCTGAAGGTTTAGTAACAGCGAACTGCGAGCTTATTGGTTGATACTATAACGCCAATTCGAGTGATGTGGAGTATAACACCGTTACAGGCACGGCTGTAAAATCATTACACACTATAAACCATTAATAATAAAATTTGTGAAAGAAGTTGGCATGGTCTATTTTTAAAGTTATATACCCCTATTTGCCTAGAGAAGCTGAAGAGGGCACTGCGGTTCAGTGGTGCCTGTAAGGTATTTCTTCCAGACATGTTTTTTTTTTTGGGGGGGGGAGGTACTGCCCACCGGAGGTCTGAGAGTGTCCTCCGCAGGAGACCAAAACAATACGTCTATAATATAATAATACATAGAATAGTACCGTGTGAAAATAATATGTGCCCTTCCGAATACTAAGGTGCCCTCGGAACATTTTTTTTTTCTAAAAGAAACACTGGTAAGATGTATTTGAGTGGTCTGAGGCATTATGTCCTACGAAAGAGGTAAAATTCCGATTTGAAATGCAAACTCGAAACTGTTAGATAAATGACGTAAATTGTTGGTTATCAATATACATTTTAAAATACATTGGACCAACGTACTTTCCAATATTATTACTACCAATTGCCAACAATTAGCCTACGTATGGCCAACCAAATACTCTGACAGATATTAAACCACTGTCTTAAGCTATGAGATTTCTGTATTAACTTCAAGATTTTCTGTTACATAAGATGAATGAGGAAATAGTCCATGTGTATTTTCGTGGCTGGTATGACACGAGCTTAGGAACTGGATATACATATACTTGCACTACTGACCACAAGAAATGTGTAAAGGGAAAGTAAAGGAAATGTAGGTCTGGATACATGTGACTTAAAACGTGTTCTTTCTCTCAAAAGAAGTCCCGCAGCTAAAGAAATGGAATGGATAATGAAGAAATACAAGAAGTTCCGGGAAACCCGTTGGCCTTCATTGTCAGCCAGAGGACAAACATCCAATATACAGGAACTATTACTGTAATGGCACGTTTTTTTATTCTTTATGCTTCAAATCCCAATAACTGAAAGGTGCAAAGAATCTGTACTACCTTCATTTTACTTTCCATTTTACTGTATTGTGCGTATCTGGGAAGTAGAGTGTCCACGTGATTCAGTAGAGGAGCGGTCACTTCTGGTGCAAGGAGTTCCTGATCCGATTCCAACCCAAATGAGTTTGTAGTAAACAACATTAAGTCCGTGTATTTTCTCGGGAATCTCCCGTTTCTCCCACATTCTCATTCCACCAATTCCTCCGTGATCATTCACTTTCATTACTCATCTGTCACCTTTAGTCTAAAGTTACGCAACCGTGAGCCGTCACATTTTTTTTTAAAAAAAAAGCAATAATTGAGTAGAAAATATAGATTACGCAAAAGTAGGGATGCGCTCGAGTCGAGACATGTCTCGAATCTCGACTCGACTCGACTCGAATTCGAGTCGAGATTCGAGTCGAGACACACTTTGTAAAATTCGAGACGAGTCGAGACAAACGTATTTCTCGACTCGAATTTTCGAGTCGAGACACGAGTCGAGTCGAGACGGCTCTTAAAAATCTCGACTCGACTCGAATGTCTCGAAAATTTTTCTATAATTTTTAATATTATTTTGAAGAAAGTATTTACTCAGAAACAGCCTTGAAACCAATTCCAGCTTTTATTCCTTCAGAAAGGTACAGAACGCATAAAATTAATAATTAATCTTTAAAGATCAAGCTTTAATTTTCAGCTCAATTCAGTTAATTAGAACTAATAGTTAATGTTGTTGTATTTGGTTGTACTGCAAATATAATGATAATAATAATAATTGATTATCTAGTTTGTATAAAATTATTATCCGTAGTTTAAATCTAGTTTGTATAAAACTATTGCGATAAAGTGAACTTCATAAATTCTCTGAATGAGCAGTTGATAGTCTATAGTAATTTAGCATAGTTATAATTATTGTTTTTGTTCCCATGAACGCAATAGGGTTACGTAACTTCTGGATTATTCGCTTGCCCAACTATTTTGAGGCTTTAATATGTTGCAGCATATCAAGAGCTACGGATAATATATAATGAAACATTTGTTGTACATCACATATTGTGATACGAGACTATTTTACATAGTATATATTATCTAATATAAATAAAATAAAGAGTTTGTGAGTTTGTCTGTCTGTTTGTATGCGACCTGGGGACCAGACGAGTGGACCGAGAGTTCCCAAAATTTGGTCACGGGTACCTTGGTCCAGGCCCCAGATCAAGACGAAGCGTTTATTTTTAAATTTCGAACCAGGGGGTCTCGGAGGGGACGTTTACTGGGACCGACCTGAGGACCAGACAAGTTGACCGAGAGTTACCAAATTTTGGTCACGGATACCTTGGTCCAGGTCCCAGTCTAAGGCAAAGCGTTTTTGTCAAAATTGTAACCAGGGGGGTCTCAGGGGCGCGTTTACCGAGACATGTAGTAAAAGTAATCCAAATTGATCAACATTAGTGTCAAATCCATAGTTTTCACGGTCGCTGAGATCAATGGTGACACTTCCATCAGCGATGACTTGCAAATTCAGCTACCACTGTACGCGGGCCGGGTGTCAGCGGGTGAGGAATACCGAGACATGTATAAATAGCCCATATTGATTGATACTAGTGTCAAATCCATAGTTTTCGCGGTCGCTGAAATGAATGGTGATACTTCCACAGGTGTTGACTTCCAAATACAGCCCCCATGCTAATAATGGGTATATTAAGCTAGTATTACAGTAAATGGACTGCTTGGATGCCAAGAACTAGTACAGATAAGTACCTTTCACTTCTGTGAATAGGTATTTTTTTAAAGGATTTTTGTAAACACTAAATTATAAAACAATGAACTACATACAGTAGTTATGGTTTTGGTTCCCAACATAAAAGAAATATGAATTGTTCATGAGATATTGAACTTTAACTTTCACTCCTGGAAAATTTCAATTTTGGAGTTAGGCCACTTGGCATCGAAGCAGTTCACTGTAAGATAAATACATTCCGCACATTAGTAACATAGTTGTTCAGGAGCCTTCGATTTCCATCCTCTCAAATGAAAGCTGAACGATTGCTTGGTACATGCTGACTATATAGGAGAAATAGTGTATTCAGTTTTCGAGCTTTGGTGCGTATCCGTATTTACACTCTGATATAACTTTAAGTTCACACTCAAATCGAGCTAATTGTTTAATACATTTCGAAAGCTTTTGTTTATATGCAGCTCATTAAGGAAAATCTATTTCATAATCGTAACATTTATGTACTAAGAAACTATGAACGTAAAGTGGACTCAACCTAGCCTCGTGGCTGCTGTGACTCAGTGGCACAGCTTTCACCCTTGGTGTGTGAGGACTCTGATTCTGTGTGTGCGTGTGTGAACTCCGTGGCTAGTGTACGCGTCTTTGTCGTGGAAGACTCGGGTTCAATTCCCGGCGCGAGCTCATGTAGTTCGGATTCCACGTTAATCAGTAGGTCTACCTTCATATATCCTCGCTGCTGAAAGAGACGGTAAAGTCAAAATCAACTCAACAATATATATGTGTGTGTGCTTATGTGAATTTCCTCGTGGCTGTATGGTTAACACACACACCTTGATCGCGGGAGACTCTGGTTCGATTTACGGTGGAAGCTCATGAAGTTGTTACCGGTATTCCACTTTAAACTGTAGATCCATGCCTCATATAACCATACATATAATATATATGCCTTTGATACACTTATTTTCCGACTTGGAAGCCATCGAAAATTTCCGGACACAGAGTCCCGTAGACCGAAAATGAGAAACATGGCTACAGAGTAAAACTGCCATAAAAATTTAAGCTTTTTAGGCTAACTTAATCCTTATATATAATGCAACTAGCTTGGCCAAGCTATAATGAAGGAAATGCTATCATTTGCAACACTCTGAGAATAGAAAATGTTCGCCAGGTATTACTATCCTCCCCTCTCCTGCAGAATGAAAACCCTGACTAAAACTCAATATTATATATATATATATATATATATATATATATATACACATATATATATACACAGTGGCGGATCTAAGGGGGGCTATAGGGGCTATAGCCCCCCGTGACGCTCGGGTATACACTGGATAAAATGGACTTCAATCCTGCTTTACACTGGATAAAACGGAAAAATATGGTTTAGCCCCTCCCTTGATCATATCCTGGATCCGCCCCTGTATATATATAACTATTTTGTGTAATGTAACAAACAGTGGCGGATAGTATTCATGTTTTCTTGCAGAGGTCCTTACGAGGGTTCGCTTCCATCTTCCTCTCCCCAAGAACTAATAAATTAAAAAATTGCGATTACTTGTTAATCTTGTAAAATTGCGATTACTTGTCAATCTTGTACAAAGGACGCAATTAAAGTCCCAGTGTAACACCCCTTCACATTTAGATTTTTGCCCTGGAAGAAAACCAGTTATTATTGTTTCTTGATTTCTCAGTCTCACCTACATAAACATACGAATAGAATTAAAGGATAGGACATGTTTAGAGTGCTTGCACGTGACATCTAACTATATTTCTCATCAAATGTGTTACAGATGAAAATGTCCGTTTGTACTGCCTCTATTTTCTGGTACACATGTTTCATTTATGTTATGTTGCTAAATTTCGTTAGGAAACAAGTACAGACTACGCCTGTGTGCCTGACAAAACGTAAATGTACTGGATAATTATTTCTTCACTTTCTTTAAAAAAAAAAAGTAACACATCTCATGTCGGCTAACAAAAGGAGGTAGCGGACCAAAGATAGCCGTTGTTTACCTAAGGTCGTTACACAGCAGGGGTTTCACTCAGTCAGAGAGAAAAAAAAAAATAATTTAAAGTTTTTACATTTGTTTTGAACTGTAATATACTTCTTCCTTTTATTTTAAGAACCATTTCCTTGTCATTTGTCTGCATCAGAAAAAAATGCAAAAAAATCACTAGAATGTGCCTATTTACCCAAAGTACGTACTAGATCACTAGTTCAATAGTAAAATCACTAAATCTAGTATTATACGAAATCATAAATGTGGCATCCCTGGGTTGGAGCGAAAGTAATGGTTGAAGTAAAAACTAGTCCGTATTTCTACTGCGTTCTGTTGTTGAATTCACAGAAATGTTCAAAAATAAATTCAAGAAGTAAAACACGATCCTACAAAAGACTGTTTATTTGCTCACTGGTTTTAGTATTGTGAACTGAAACTCAAGTCGCAGTCATGTTGAATACTTCTGTCCCTTTCTAGTAGTTTCTACTTTACAACTTGAGGTAGGATGAGGGTCGAGTCGGAAGCGGTATGTATTGTTTATACTACTTATAATGTTACCCCCCCTCCCCATAAAATATAAATTCACCCTTTCTCCCTTCCTTTTTCGAATACAATGAACCGACTCTTTTGCTGAAGAAAGATGCTAAGAGAAAATTGAAACATCTGTGTCTAAACTTTCTTTGAAGCGCATTCTTTTGTATTTGTAGGGTTTTGCGAGTGTTTTCACGTCAATATGAAGAGATAGTTAGCCAAATCTTTTACCATGGACCAGTGGCGGCCGGTGGATTGTGGTTTCGGGTGTTGCAGTACGAACGATAAGAGACAGAAGATATAAAGTTGACTCATTGACTAATCAGCATAACTTTAGATGCAAATGCTATGTGACATGTTAATTTAAATAAAATTCTGTTTTTAAAAAATAAAAAATACAGAACATTTTATCCGATTAATCACCTTAATTAGTAAGTTCATTCTCCTCACTTTGATTGGAGTAAATCTGTCTAATACATGCTGGTTGAAGTCTGGTATTCTTATTGTCAGGTCTTTTTCGATGGAAAGCATAACCAATGCTGGTAACCTTTCTTGGGACATTCAATTCCTTGAAAGTGTCAATTCTTTCTCATGTGGAAAAAAACTTTTCGTCTTTTGCTGACGCCATAGGTACAGTTAATATTAATTTCAGAAGCTTTGTAGATTCACTAAATATTTTTTCTAGATTATTGCGAACGATTCATTCTAGCAAACTCAGTCCCTGACAGTGATCCGAATTCCTCTTCAGCGTTGACTGAAGAGAGTTCGTAGCAGAGATTAGTGTTATATAAAAAATGTACATTGAACATACTCTATTCACAGTTTATCCAGGAAAATTTAAAATAAATTGAGGAAATGTATCTGGTGCAAACAACACTACTGCCATAAGATATCCTGTAAATTTAAACTGGATTTTTTTTTCAAACACTCTCCTGAATTGCCTTTGCTTGTTTTGTCTAAGCCTTAATTGCAAATTTTCCCCCAGTTGAAAGCTTTTTGTGAGTTATTTACAGAAGCCATGGTATAGAATTCATTCAGAATTTGTAGGTTATTTACAGAATTAAAGCACACACAATAAAATTAAAACTAATAATTAAAAACCAAAACAGCTGATACAAAATAGATACTGGTATATGAATTCCGAATGTCATATATTCATACATCAACATACACACACATGTGCGTAAAAGAAAAAACTACATTCCAAATCATCCGTCTTGGTTGTTACGCAATACACGATGAACACAATATACTTCCACATGAGGTGAAACAATGCTTACCAATGTGATGTGTTCTGGAAAGGAAACCTCGAAACCCGCCAGATGAAGGATCAGCATGTAACAGAAGTCAAAAATCAAAGAAGATCAAAACAAATAGCACTGCCAGTTCTACACCCAGAAATGTTAACTGGGAGGGGTCCAAAGTATTTGAGGGAGGTCCAATACCTCTACATAATATAGAACCTGTCTTATACCGCACCCGAAAAGACGATAAGTAATCCTTACTTACTGTCATCTATCTTTTTAGAGAAAATGATAGAACGAATATTTTTATAAGAAGAGTACATGATGAGGAGTAAAATAAAATATTTAGCCTACATCAATCGTTTCTCTGTTAAACAAGTATAGTTCGTTAAGAAAGACCACAAATGTTAGTCAAATTTCGAAATTTTTAGGAGGTCCGGACCCGGTGAACCCCCTCGTGGCTACGTCCCTGAGCATTGCTAACTAATCCCAAATTCAATGTGGCGTTCCCCATCATAGTTTTATGTGGAAATTATCAAGAGTATAAAATATACTTATTTTATAAAAGAAATGTGTTTATACTAAAATACTATCCACAGAGGGGGGGGGGAGCGATTCTACATACCGGCTTATTAATATTTGATTCACAAAATACTGTAGAAAAAGCCTTCATTATCAATATAAGCTAAGAATTAACTTGTAAATGCGGGTCTACTTTCATTTGTTTTCTCCTCTGCTAGATATTTTCTTTCTTATTTTGTAATTCTGCAATCACTTTTTTTAATTGTCATTATATTGATTTGCTTCAGTATGGTCCCGTAATTTAAAAATATGAATGCATAAAACAAATTCAATTTGTTAATTGCTAGTGAAAGAAAATTCAGAAATCTAATTTAGTGTGGAAAACCTTCTCGTTCACTGCAAACCAGGCTGTGTTGCAGAAGCACTGCAACGACCAATCCCTTTAACTTCTGAGATAGGGGAAAGGAGACTTAACATTTGCTCCAATTGCCGCGCTGAAGGAATCTGGTCGTTGTATGCTCTTTGCAACACAACATAAATTAGAGACTCTGTGACGGATTATTTTTTGCTTTTTAAAACGGATTAACGAAACGGACAGTTACAAAGTAAAAAATAGGTTATTTAAAGTGCATATGTGCAAGTATTAAAAAGTATTTTTTCTGTTCTTTACTACTATTGATAATAATATTTTTTTCTTGAAATACTTTGGTCGTTGCGCAACGCTGCAACACTAACATTAGCCGCCACTGCCATGGACTCCTGCTGCGAACTGACCGTGAGTAAACACCCGATCTCGCTGTGCTCAATTTCTCTCGCACACGTGAAATGGGTGTTGTTGTTTCCAAAACAAATAGGAAGTTATCTTGTGCTTTTGCATTTCTGCACGCACACAGGTACCATTGCTATATTTTAATGATCAGAAGAAATACCAAAACCATCCAATATATATGATACGAAACAGCTAACAGAGGGAGGCAAAGATTATAGTATACCAAGTTTTCCGCGTGGTACCATTATGGAGAATAAATATTTGATAAAGTCACGTAGATGCGCTTAAACCTATTCCATCTGTCCTTATAATTTTTCTGGTCTCATCAATTTCTCAGGAAAATACGTACAACATATGTCCAAATTCCATATATACTATTTCTAAACTAATGAGTAAACTCATTAAGAACACCAACTGATATCAATAAACAGGAAAGAAAACAATACTTTATACTTCTATCATTTGGTACACATCTCTATGAAGCACAGCTTGTTTCTTTTCGAAATAGCTCCTTCGTGTCACAGCTGTGGTTAGTTTTGTTTTGTGTTAGGATGAAAGAGAGAAATGCAACATTTGCTTCGCGGTGAAGTTATATATATATTATTAAGATGAGCGGTGATAAGCGAGGTTTAACAAAGAGTGCCTCTCGGATGCACAATTTAACGGGTAGTTGCAGTCCGTGTTGAAAATTGAACCAAAGCTATGTAAGACATGTCAATATTGAGCTCTTTTGTGGTAAAAGTGAACTTCAGAAACACACAAAAGACTTGAAACATCAAACTAATGTAAAGCAATTGAAAAATAGCCTACCTATCGCTGCATCTTTTCTGTGGCTAGGAACATGCAGTGTGTAGCAACAAGAATCGTGTTAAGGACTTTTTTTTTCGAACATAACATTCCCATCCACACCATAAAAGACAATATAATGTTTGTTAAAAGAAAGTGCACATAATATTTTTAAATTTTGTTTGTGATCCTATCATGCATAATTATAAATAATGCCTTTCATACTACGAGAATGAGTTCAACTATACGTCATGGCCCCTCTAAAGCGGGGCCGCAGTGGCTCAGTGGTAGATCGTTCACCTCTGGTGCTTGGGGACCCTGGTTCGATCCCAGCTCGCACCAAGTGAACTTTGTGGTGGACAAACACCGTGTGCATGGGTTTCCTCGGGGTTCTTCCGTTCCTCCCACTTTCTTCATTCCACGATTTCACTAATTTCTCATCATCACCCCTCTCCTTTAGCCTAACCGGCATAACCGTGGGACGTAA
Source organism: Thermobia domestica (assembly GCF_964235325.1). Lineage (NCBI taxonomy): Eukaryota > Metazoa > Arthropoda > Insecta > Zygentoma > Lepismatidae > Thermobia > Thermobia domestica. The sequence goes on along the minus strand of NC_137467.1, from coordinate 76,471,484 downwards.
AACTCAAAGATTTCACTTCATTTTTTCTCTCGAAAGCGATATCTTTCAAATTATTTATTGTTAGATATTGTAAATTTACGGTATCTATTTTAGTGGACGGGAAATTTTGCATCTAATCGGATAATTTCATGGCTTCTAACAGGAATTCGCAGTTACGAAATTTGCATCACTGTCTTTTGAAAGGATGCTTAGAAAAAATACTACTAGAAAATAACTGAAAACACAAAATGGATTTGATAGCGAAATTCACGTCATCTTGGTTCGTCATCATTTTTCTTTAAATATTTATATTTAGTATTAGATTAGAGTTTAGTGTCCCTTTCAGCATCAAGGCTATATGAGACGTGAACTTACAAATTAACGTGGGTTCAGAACCATAGGAGTTCCCATCGGAAATCGAACCTAGGTCTCCCGCACCAAAGACGCGTACGCTAATCATATGGACAAGGGTGTTCGATATTTAGTAATGTGTACATAAAGTTGTGAAATTGCGCTTGTATAATGGAATGCAATTCCTTCTACTGACATAAACCTCACAATACTTAGCTGGACAAAGTATCTTTAAAAAGAAAATGTCACTCTTTATGTTTCAGTTCCTGGTTCGACTGAAGGATGGAACAAATTGCAATGAGCGTTTTTGGATCCTACGTTGTGTAGTTGATTCATCATAAACTTGGTATTTTATACGGATATGAACTATTACACTTATTTGGTGTTTATTTCTAAATAAGTCCTAATACAATTTCATAAAGTTGTAATTCTTCTTTAGTTTGTATCACTTTACACAATGACAAATCCAAAAGGTGTGTTGTATCGGTGCAGTACCAGTTTTTCACGTTTTTCAAAATGTTCCAAAACCCAAAGAATAATCTTTAATTTCTGATATTTTAGTCGTCACAAATTTCAATTTTATAATGTAGTCAATGTAACGTCCCGTTCAGCAGCGAGGCTATGTGAGACGTGGACCTACTGATTAACGTGGAATCCGAACCACATGAACTCCCACCGGGAATCAAGCCCAGGTTTCCCACGCCAAAGGCAAGTATACTAACCGTTAGCCACGAAGGAGCTCCACCATAATTTTAGTGGGCGATAAGAAATATTTCGCCAGTGCTTTTACAATAAATAAAATTTTATAAGTATTAAAGAATAGTGGTAAGAGATTTTATAATAGCTCTTTTATTTATGAGATATGAGTATTTACAAAAAAAAAAACAACTAAAGAATAGGTTGGCGGAACCACAAAAGACTCGTAAAATAAACTTTCTTATAAATACATACGCACCTTACTCACCTTTTATAATTGCTATGCTTACGTTCTCCATAAAAACAGAAATTCTCTTTTAATGATACTTTACACAAGATCATGAAGTGGGTTCAAATTTAATTAAAGGCAAAATACAATACAATAATCCACAAATATTGCCTCAAGTGAGTTTAAAGATTTCTAAACACTAGTGCGAAACCGGGCTCTGCCGTTGCGATCGATTTACAGGTCTTGAGACGAAAGTAAGAAGGGACTTACGCACACAGTAAGTAAAAACAATTAATATGCCTGTAACTTTCCCCCAAATGGGTGTATCTTAAAACTAACCTCACCATTATTTTTCTAATTAAATTCTAGCCCGAAATTATGTATCATATTACCCTATTCCCATTTTGAAAACTTGACCTTAATTCAAAATGGCGGATTTCAAGATGGCTGCCATCAAGGTCATATCTACCATACGACTTCCCCCAGGACTTATATGTATCCACATGGTTTTTCTTCACTTTTCTTCATTAACGCTCCGTTTACAAAGGGTAGTAAGGGACTTCTGTAGTAATCTCTAATAACCACATCACAACTCTTAAAAGTTATTTTAAAAAATAGAAAACATGCACCATGGCAAAAATTTGTCATCACAAGTAATGATGCATACATGCCTTCTATCAGCAAAAAAAGTTTCATTGAAATTGGAGCCGTACATTTGAGTGATGTCCCTTGTGGGATGTGATTGAACGTGACGTCAGAACACATCGCCCCCCTTCCCGGAATTTACGGGAATTAGGTGACCTGAGTGAGCACATGAGGTGCCAGCTCTCTCCAGCGACCTATCAAGGATCATTGCGTGTATGCCAAGACGTGTCGCCGTTTTTATCCATGCCAAAAGTCGACATACTGACAATTAGGTAGGTAGTCATGATGGTCTGGCTGATGTGTGCGTATATTTTAACTCGTACATTTTGTCTCGACTCGAATTTCGAGACGTCTCGACTCGAATTCGAGTCGAGTCGAGACAGAGACTGTCGAGTCGAGACACGAGTCGAGACAGAAACATATTTTCGAGTCGAGACACGAGTCGAGACAACATTTTCTCGAGACGAGTCGATACAGGCTTAAATCTCGACTCGACTCGACTCGAATGCATCCCTACGCAAAAGGGAGGAAAAGTTTAAATGTAGATATGGAGAAGAATATTGGTAGGCTGGATTGGAGTTTAGTGTTCCTTTCACCGAGGCTATATGAGAAAGCTTACAGATTAACGTGAGATCCAAACCACATAGCTCCAACCGGCGATCGAACTTGGGTCTTCCACATTCAAATGGAAAAGAACGGAGCCAGGCCCTAGGTTGTCCTATATTGATAACAATTACCTGATTTCCTGCCCGACATTTCCTCTTCGTTATCATAAATTGTATTTAAATATTACTAGCGATATTGTGCATTGGTTCTGATTCCCCACGTTCATCAATAGGTCCACGTCTCATATATCCTCGCTGCTGAAAGGGACGCTAAACTAAAATCAACTCAATCAACTATAGAAGCGAGCGAGTTATTATTCTTGTTGATTTATTTTCATTGTTTTACCTTCCAACAATTGGAATTAACACAAGTAATTCTTATTCATGAAAAAAAAAAAAACTTTTAACGGAACTTGCCCTAGAACATCAATTCGGGGAAAGGAGGAATGAAAATTCTCTCTTTCATTCTCGACTAGCTTAGCCGGCATAATAGTGGGACGTAAAACTCAAAGATTTCATTTTATTTACATCTGAGTGATACGGGTTGTGAGAAAGCTTTGTTGAACATGTATTATCTGTCAGAAAAGAAAATGCATGTTTTTCGCGGGATATTGTATTTTGTTCCGTATTATGAGAATGAAACCGGTACACGTACCGGTATTTTTCACCACTTCGCGATTTAATTAAATGGTTTAAAGGTTTTTAAATGCCCAATTCCTAATAAAATCAATATTATCTTATCAATATTATCTTATATTATCAAATCAATGCATTATCTTTCTCCTTGCACTTCATACAAGGCACTATAGAAATGTCACAAAATTTAATAAAAAGAAGAAAAACTACGTTCTTTTACAACCTGAAACTTACTGCTATTAAGCAAATATTCACAGAGTACATGAATTCTGCTATGTTACCGTACATCGGCTCCGTACAGGACTCCTACCCCCGACCTGTGTTCGAATTTTCATTGAGCTTCGCTTTTTTTTTTTTTTATTGATCAAGTAGGACAACAGCAAAAAGGAAAATATGATTACAATTTTGGTGTGCCGACATTCTGCCATTCCCCATTTTTTCTTATTGTTGTTGCCAAGCAAAAAAGATGAGAATTTTACAAGTGAAAGAAAAGGTCCTAGATTTTACTATTGATAAAAACTATGAATAGGTTTACAGCTAAAAAAAATATAAATTGAATTCTTTTCAACTATTGTCCATAAACAACTATCGTGAACGAGATGAATTTCAGTTATTTTGTGTGGTCAGCACATCGTCTTCCATCATCTTTATTTCTGGAACTAAATATAAGTAAAATCATTTTTTTCTTTACACATAAGCACTCATCTTTAGTCCTAAGCAAAAGAGAGAGCACAGTTCAAAATGTCACCATGTCATTACATTTCGTTACGTATAAATAAATAGAAAAGAAGTGAATACCATACTTGAAAATGTCAAAGATAATGTGCCAAACATTATGAAATATTCTGTAACAAAATTAAGCAACACTTTATAAAAAAAAATAAAATGCAATGAATTGCAAAGTATTGGAAGTTAACAAAAATATTTGTCCTCACATGTTGAAACACAAGTTTATTGAATAGATAGAGACACTTCATCTTGAAATATACAACTTGAATTCGATTCCCGATAATATCCGAAATATGTTAAAAATTTTAAATCTTGAAGAACTCAACACAAGTTTGATGTTCCATGATTACAAAATGGTCGTTATAAACTGACTAAACTAGCGATAAATACAGGGGGTGGCTCACTGACCCAGCTTCTATTTCCTGACTTGTTTATGAAGCAACACAACTAATTACATTATTACTACATGCCTGATTTTAGGTCAAAATTTATTTTTCCTTTGCATATATTTCAGGAAGAACAAGCAACTTCAACATTTCATTAGCAAATATAGCAACGATCAAATTTAACAATGCCAAAAATAGCCTACATTGCTTACTACAGCCATTTTTTGGTGCAAACCCTACATCAAACTTTTTTTAAAGACTTTGAATACTTCTGAAGGTTTTACAGAATGTTTATTGTTATACATGTTTGTTCTGTTTGATACGAATAAAATTTTATTATGAAGAAAATGGTTTGCAGAGTCCTTTCTAGAATATCTGTTATTAGTTATAGTAGTTGATTTGGGTTTTGCATCCCATTCACCACTGAGGCTGTATGAGACATAGACCTACAGCTTAGCGGGGATCCGAACCACATGAGCTACCGCCGGTAATTGACTTTTGTGTTTAGAAAAAAAATATCTGATCACAGCCAGTTCTTACCCCCTGGGGCTGGAACAAACGTTGTAGTATACTTGGTATTGGGCAACAGTGATGAAACTAGTTAAGAATTTTGTGAACTGGAAGTAAGCAAATTTGTGACCCAGTATGACCTGAACAGACCTAGACAGACATTGCCATGCACACAGATAATTGCATGACTATTAATATAGTTACGTCCCTTCCTGCTGGTCTAGTCGCTAGCGCGTGCGCTTTTAGTGCACGTAGTCTCGGGTTCAATTCCCCTTAAAAGATAGCTAAAATTTTACTTTAACTAGCATTTACTTTCATTAATCACCCGTCTCCTTTAGCCTAAAACTAATTTCTCGTTAACGTTCATTTCATTTTTAAATCCAATTCTAGTAACACGATTCTGCTCTTCCTTCTCACTAAATTTATAATTGTCTTTCTTTCTTGATGTGCACACCTCTGTGTGTGTGTGTGTGTGTGTGTGTGTGTATGTGTGTGTCAAAACATTGCACTGAAAGATAACTACAAAGTCCATAAGAGTATAGACGTGTAAGAATTAGAGAAAATATAAGTTATATGACTTTCTTACAAAGTATTGTGAAAACTTAATCAAGCGAGACCGTAAAAATGTGTAGAATATAAGAAATATCGCCGAGCCCAAACAGAGTTTTCTTAAATATTTTTGTGTAGTGAGTACCCAGCATCGTTATATTACTTTTAGTATAGGAAGACGAATAAAATAAATATGTATTTGAAATAATGAAGACTTGCTAGATTAAAATGCTGTAGAGCTGACATTTCGGTCACTTCCGGGTCATCAAATCTGTCTCAATAGCTAGTTTTTTTTTTTTTTGGGAGGGGGGTTACCGGATTTATCCAAGTAAGACTGGGTCTGAAAAGCAATCCCCGACTCGGGTGACTAGGATAAAAGTCGTGACCAAAGTGATTCAAGTTGCAACAGTAGCAAATAATTTACCAAAAAATAAGGAGTGTAAGATATCGATACGAAAAAACTTTTGCAAGATGAGCAATATAAACTGATATTGTATGTATTGAGTTTAATTTTCCTTTTCATCGAAAGTACTTTTCAAGTAAGTGCTGATGGTATATTATTACATGAACAATTTTTAGTACTGAAAAGTGTTGAGGAAAATATTAAACTTAATCTGAGAAAGTTGAGAAAAATATGTGGGAAAAAGTATTAAGACTATGCATGTACAAATTCTGGCGCTGGTGTATTTGTAAGTTCAGTGTCAGTAAGTTTGTTTCACCCGAAACCTCACAACCAATTATTGATCTCTAAATTTCACTCAACCTACAATTGAGCCTCGCAGTACTTTCGGACTCTTAACCTATCATCACTTGTATTCCCGTAACATAATGGAAACCGACGTCATCTAACACTGCCTGGTGATAACTTATTTCATCCCTTAACTTCAATATAATATGGATCCAGCCAACATTTTGATTTTGGTATATCTATCAATCAAACTTGGCCATAGCAAAAGGCTTACGACAGAATTAGGCAATTGTGGCAAAGATGTGCAAAGTTTTAAATTTATTTATACGAGATATCGTATTCTTGATCATCAAACACACTTGTAAAATAAGGTATACAACAGGGATCTGTAATACCAGTAATAATACAAACTAACATGTTTCTATGAAGAAATTGTTCGAATCCAAGAAAAGCAAAAATTATTATCGATCATAAATACCAATCAAAATCATAACTGTAATAAGTAAATAATAATGTAGTAATAAGATAAATAAGTAAATAGAAAGTAGCATTAACCTCCCTCCTCCACAAGAATGATATTGTTATCAATATTGCCTACTGTTTGCAAATTTTTTGTGCCCTCTGAATAAGTGAAATGTATATCTCTTCCTTTGACTTTGAAAATGAAATGAAATGAAATATGTCAGTTTAATGTCCCACGATTATGCCCTTTTAGGCTAAGAGGGACAATGATTAAAGCAAGTTAATGATGATGAAAGAATTGGTGGAATGAGAAAGTGGGAGGAAACGGAAGTACCCTGAGAAAAACCCATGGACACGATGTTGTCCACCACAAACTTACTTGGCCGTAGATTGAACCAGGGACCCTACACACCTGAGGTAAGCTCTCTATTACTGAGCCACCGTGCACCCCTTTGAATTTGAATTAGAATTCTTTGGTGCTATACACTTTTATTAGTCTTTGTTGTCGAACTTGGTGCTTTGTACCAAATATATTTTTCGCAAATGATACTGTATTGAAGCATACAATTAACAGAAAGTTATGGATACCAGTTCAAAACTATTCTTGTAATTTTCAAGGATTGAAAGAGGCGAAATTATATTCCAGTTGTCCCATTCTGTGCCAGATTCGAAAAGTATTTATAGAGGGCCTAAATCTATGCCAGTCATATGTTGTAGCAAAGTTTGATCTAGATTCGAAACTCAGGATGCAACTGCATCCTTTTCAGCATTAAGAGCCTGGCATACTAAAAATACAGAGTAATACAAAATTTGCCATTTTTCTTTTGCTTGTTTCTCATACGTGAAAGGAGATAATGAAATGCAACTTACCACAATCATAGATAATATTATTCTACAACAGAAAATATGAACCTGAAGAATTTTCAGTGTTGCCATTCATAGAAATCACAGTGTTGCCAGAATAACGAACTCAACTGCATTTGATTACGTATCATGTTGGTTTGGAATTCTGTGAACTAGTACTTTTCAAATAACATTATTATTTAATTTTAGTAACTGTATGTTAAAACTATTTTGCTTATTACAAACTAAATACAACTATTATTTAAAAAGTAGTCAGAGCATTCCAAGACAACTTGATGCGTAATCAAATGCAGTTGAGTTCGTTCCTCTAGTCGCTGCCTTAACTTAAATTTCGGAGGAAATATTACTCTGGCAACACTGTAATCTCTATGGATGACAACACTGACAATTCTTCAGGTTCATATTTTCTGTTGTAGAATAACATTATCTATGATTGTGGCAAGTTGCATTTCATTATTTCCTTTCACTTATGAAAAACAAGCAAAAGAAAAATGGTAAATTTTGTATTATTTTTAGTATGTCAGGCTCTTAACAAAGAAGTGTATGTATTAATTTCGTTTGCCATCAACGATAACTTCACTCATCCTAAATTATCACTCTCATCCATGAACAAAAGAGTAGGTACAGTTGAAATTTGACCTTTATCGTATTGCTAAGTCTGTTTGGAATAAATAATTGCATGTTTGTTGTTTGTTACAGTGTTTGACTCATCAGTGAAGTTTCCAGAAGGAATTCTGTCAGGAACAACATATCAGTTGGGAAACTATGACGAATGTATCAATGTGGACGTTCTACTTGACGATGCGACAAACGAAACTCATCTACAAGGAAAATATTGCCTGGCAAATATTCAGTTCGTGCCACCACAAGATGTGTACACTAATACGCCACCCCCAAGAGTTCCTTATCATCGACTTGATCCCAAAGCATCTGCCTGGGAAAAATTCAGAGTAAGTTTATAATTATATAGGCGCTATAGTTTTCTGGGTGCATGTTAAGCTTATAGGTTCCATTAGAAATAATTTTTCGAAAATTGAAACTCTTGGACTACGCTTTTGCAACAGATTCGACATTGTATTAAACTTATTTGGTATAGAAAAATAGGTTAATTTCAAATGGAACACCATAATCATAGCTCTAAAAACTTCAACTAGTGCCTTACAAACACGAAGCTACTGTATTAGTCAATTAAAGCAGCAAGGTTGTTCAGATTTTGCTTCGGGAGAAAAGAAGATTAAGATTTTCCACCGATATCAGAATTTCATGTCTGTTTGTTTCACTACGTTATTTTATAATTGATTAAAAGATATATATTTCTGAACCTGTAAAAGGAGGCAATTTTCAGTCACTTCTGTTTAGTTCAAAGTAGTCAAAAGAAAAATGAAATGAAATCTTTGAGTTTTACGTCCCACGGTTATGCCGGTTAGGCTAAAGGAGACGGTGATTATGAGAGATGAGTGAAATGGTGGAATGAAGAAAGTGGGAGGAAACGGGAGAACCCCGAGAAAACCCACGAGCACGGTGTTTGTCCACCACAAAGTTCACTTGGCGGGAGCTGGGATTGAACCCGGGACCCCAAGCACCAGAGGTGAACGCTCTACCACTGAGCCACCGCAAAGTAGTCAAAAGAATAACAATGAAGACTTTTATAGACTGCTTGGTTTGAATTATCTTTATCAATTTGCATTATATTATCCTGTTATGTAAATATCAAGTTTGTGATGAGATCTGATAGGGTAAACCTTTTTTTAGTTGATCAATCAATCAATCAATCAATCAATCAATTAGTTAGTCTAATAACATTTTATGATTTATAATATTATGTGTAGATATGGTTGATGATCTTAGATACAAGGAAATGTTACAACAATTCCTATGTAATGTTACATCTTTCCCCACATATTGGGATCATTGTAACATTCCACATGCTTCGTATTTTTGCTTTATAGCTTATTAGCAGAATGCCCGTTCTTGGTACAGATAGAATACGTTTCATTTTGGACATAAAGGGCACCAAAACTGTCACCAATCTACTTAGGGACCCCGAAAACTATGAATTCGACACTAATATTGGTAATTTTCAATTATTTTTACATGTCAACATCCTTCTTTAGGAGTACTTATGGGGCCTGAATTTGGATTTAAATAGTATCAGAAGTGTCACTGGTCGTCTCAGCGACCCCGAAAACTATTGATTCGACAGTAATATCGGTCATTTTCGATTATTTCTTTATATATATCTCCCCATCCCCTAAGTTGCAGGACTGAATTAGGATTTAAACGACATCGGAAGTGTCTCTATTCATCTTAGCAACCCCGAAAACTATGGATTCGACACTTATAGCGGTCATTTTCGATCATTTTTCAATATATCCCATTCCCTAACTTGTATCGTTAAAGTAAAATTATTAAAATCATCCCAGGCCCAAACCTCGTCTATGTTGCAAAATTTGATCGAGGTCGGTCGGGTAGTTCAAGAGTTACTAAGTCACAAACATAGTCACTTTTATTTTTATATATAGATTAGATGGTTGCAGTTCAATTATTCAAACTGCGCCTATGTGCACCTAAAGAATATCCCTAATAAACGATGGTATTGAAACAATACTATTTGTTATCTAACAGTGATGAGATTGAGAAATAACTGTTACAACTATACTCACCTTCCCCTAGACTGTACCCTTGATGGTCTTCCACTCCTCTCAGGAGAATCTCTCAATTTGGAACCACTGGTCTATTGGATCTGTAGAAATCAGAATATGATATGTTTTTATATATATAAGCACCAAATCGTGAGTATCCATTGAAAAAAAATTAAAATCGTCCTGTTGCTAGTAGTATAAGTTGCTGCCATTATTAAAAGGGTTGTGTAACTGCTGTCTATTGACTATTCTTTCAATAACGTAGAGTAGGCCTACTTTTTATGTTACACTTAAGGATTTAGGTTCATATAACAAGGGTACTAATAAGGATATCATGACGCAAAGTTTGAGAGAATTAGCTGGAATTAGCAACTGAAATAATGAATAAAGATTTTATAATTTATACAAGAACAACCGGTTTTAATCAAGGTCATGGGAAGGGAGAACAAGAACTCAGAACCATTAATTTTAAAATGATATATTCTTTAGGGATATATGAATATAGAGAGGGATTCGTGGACCTTATAGGGAAAGATTCGTGGATACTCTTACACATACTGCATACACATTTTTGTTCCTAATGACTCAAGGAATCGTCTCCCACAATTTGCGCACATATGACTGAGAGACCGTATATACCAAGGATCTTATAAAATAGAGGATCTGCCCTTACAACAAAATATTGAAGCCATACGTCACAGTTTCGCCGCCCCTACTCTGCCCACTCCGCCCAATAGGATCGCAATGTTTTGAGCCAACAATCATGGCGGAAACGAAAGTAGCCAATCAGACGATGGCAGAAAGGAGAGTAGCCAATCAGACGATGGCAGAAAGGAGAGTAGCCAATCAGACGTGCCGATGCTTGGTTGTTTCTTGGCTTCATCGATTTAATAGGATGAAGATACATATGGGCAGATCCTCTATTTATAACATCCTTGGTATATACAGTCGATATTGAAAGAATGTCGAGTCCTAACCTTAGCCTGAACCTTTAAAAATTGTAGTACAGGACATGGAGATTTAAAAACATTTATATTGATTTGTTTATAATATCTCGGCATCTTTTCGAGACTTAAGTTCCGTAAGTTTCAATTTAGGATGCTTTTAAGCCCTATTTTCCACATTTTCGGCAATTTATAATTCGTGAAATACGCGCTCTTCGCTCATATTTATTAGCACTTCAATAACAATATAATTATATTAATGAAAATAAATTTTTGTATACCCTGTATATACTATAGTTTATCTTGTAAATAAATAGTTTGAATAAAATAACACACATTTCAATTAATTTGCAGCCAGTGGAAGACAGAACACAGATTCGACGAGATATTACCCACTGGGCTTTCTGTATTCCTTCTTCTTGTACAGCTGAAGATTTAGAAATTTCTCTTCAGGAGCATCTGCAAAATGCTTATAGGACTTTCGGAATTGAACTAAAAGCAACTGTAGATCCCAGTATGTGCCACACTAAGAAAAAAGCAACTTTAAGCTACGGTGACATTGCTTTCAGGTAAGTTTGTTTTTGCTCGTTTCTTAAATTATGAGCAACCTTCAACCAAAGCAGTAAGGACTGGGAATTGTATTTTTGATTTGGTTTTAAATGTTTTTATAAGGTAGGTGAGCACAATTTCGCACAGTAAGCTTTGAAAGCTCGTTGAAAAATCCTGAATAATAGTTGCATTAGCAAGCTCGATTTTTTTATATCTACGAGGTGTGTTCAAAAAGTATTGAACCTTATTTTTCCCGCGTATACCAATGAAGCGCGGGAGACTCTCTTCAGTGTAGATGTACAGGGGATACTCATGCGCAGTCCCGCCTGCAGAAAGCATCAGTCGCTTGCAGTCGCCAACGAGTGAGGACGTGTAGTGAACGGTTGTCGAATTTCAGTTTTTGTAAAATAACAGATAAACTTGAGCTGCGATATTGCATCAAATTTAGCCAAAGGCTTGGCGATGCCCAAGCGGAAACCATTCGCAAGATTCAACAGGCTTTCGCGGACGATGCCTCGAGCATCTCATGCATAAAGAAGTGGTACAACCGCTTCAAAGATGGTCACACACCAGTCGACAGTGAACCACATTTAGGTAGGCACTCAGCAAGCCGGAATGACAATGTCATTGAGCAAGTGCGGACTGTGGTCTTTCAGGACCGTCGTATCACAGTCCCAGAAATCGCAACGATATAAGGGTAAGCATTGGATAGGTACATTCAATTTTGAACGAGAATTTGGGCATGAGGAGAGTGCCCGCGAAATTTGTACAGAAGCTGATAACAGTGGAGCAGAAGCAATGGCGTCTGGACATCGCACAGGATCCCTACTCACCCGATGTGGTGCCGCGTGACTTTTGGTTATTTTCTAAACTGAAAATACCAGTGAAAATGACCCGATTTGAGTCAAGAGAAGACATCATGAGGAATGCAACGGCACGATTGCTCACCATTCCAAAAACTGCGTTCCATAAGTGTTTCCAAATTCCAACAATGGCGGGAGCGCTGGGAGAAGTGTGTGCATTACCAAGAAGACTACTTTGAAGATTAGTGTTTCGGATTTCCAAATCAAGAAATATATTTTTGCCTACCAAAGGTTCGATTCTATTTGAAAACACCTTGTATATGATAAAAATGTTTGTTCCATATGTCAACAACCAATGCCTTTCAAACATGTAAAACAAAATCCTTGAAAGTGGCGAAATTGCCAGACAAGACATGTGTAATTTTGCCAATTCAGTAGAATGTTATCTGGAAGTGAATTTTTTAATTAAAAGAAGAGAATAAAAGTTGATGCAAGATTATTTTTAGTTTACACAGTCTACATACAAACTTGAAGTTTTCACCTGTTGCTATAAACTAAATGATAGAAATAATTATTTCAACTCATTTATTAATCAATATTAGTTATTAGATTTGTAACTGTGCCATCTAGTGTATTACTCTTGACTCTACTACGAAAATATGGTGTCTAGATTATTGCAATGGTTTCTGAAAGTGTATGTATATATATATATATATATATATATATATATATATATATATATATATAAGGGAACGTAGGCATCAAGTACCGTAACTTGAATCAAATGAAGCGTCCAGGAGAAAAATCATAGAAGTACAAAATTAACGAAGCGGAGAAATCTTACTTTTAAGTTGAAAAAAAACTGTCAAAACATGTACTATTTGAGCACTTATTGAGTAAATTGTACAAACCCTCATTGCTTTTTGAATTTTTATTTAATAAACTACTGATTTAAACGCTGGTTAATACTGTTTAAATATCCTACTGTCTCAGTTATTCATGTTCCGAAAAACCCGATCTACGTCCCCTGGACTCTTTAATTGTGAAAGTGTTGCCTTCAAAAACAAAAATAAGAACAAAAAAATCATAGTTTAAGATTTCGCCATCGTGTTTCCATGGCGAAATTACATACAATATACTACATCATTACAATCGGGCAAAACTCTATAATCAAATGCAAGCCTACATAATTGTTTAGAATATTGTGTGCAGAAGGTTTAAATTTTGACTGTGTGTTAGTTACCTTACAGAGAAATTTACAATATATGCTACAATTAAACGAATTTCTAACTCACAATTATTAGAGCAGCGTCACACAAAAATAATCAATGGCTATCTCTTCATTTCTGCTTAGTTTCATCTCTTACTCAAGTCCTTTAATGTAGATAGCACTGGCTAACTAAATGACGCGTTTTGATGCATCATTTTTTTTTATCGGACATTCGCATTAATGGTAGTATATCTATACTACTATATATATTGTAACATAAATTGTTTTCTTCTATTCCAGTTCCATCATGGTAGTGTTTGGATGTCTAGTTCTTATTGGTACCCTTTATGACGTATTCGTCATTAAACCAAGGACAGAAAATGACTCTCCACCACGTAAGTAATTTATTATTTATTACAAATATAGTGAAAATGCTTAAAATGTAAATACATAAAAAGGAAATAGAAATAAAATAAAAATTATAGAATAAACGCTCGTCTGCTCTCGACGTTTTTCACTCTTGGTTACATAATGCAACCTCTCCCAACTGATGTGCCACGCAGTCTCATGAGTGAGTCGCGAAATTTTAGAATTTAAAAATAAAATCTCCAGAAAGCCTAGATCTACAAGTCTCCACTTTAACCACAAAGTTTTTTTTTTTTAATAATAGTTAAAATAAATTTTTCGACAGACTGCACAAGTCAACGCTTGCAATGACAGCAACGTATTTCATTGGACGTCCAGTATGGACTGACCTGTTGAATATCTGTTAAGACACAGAGTAGCACATGGCAATAGTCTTACTTCCATATTCTACTGTGTCTTGTAGAAAATGTTGTACTCTCTTAAGTATTGGAACTCAAGAGCAGAGGTAACTTGACTTAGAGAACTTCTAGATTTAAGGAGTTCTTAGACTGGTATTCTAAGAGCTCAAGTGTTGATGAATGAATCTCTGAAAAAAAAAATGGCAATGAGACCTGGTTCTTATAAATGCCACGAGTCTTTATTAGTCAGTTTGGATGAGTTTAGTATATTGTGTTAGAACTTCCAGTAATATTCTCTTTTCCCTCAAACCAACTAAAAGTTATATTCGAAAACTTTACTCGCCTCTATTGCATAAGATTTTAATATGACATTGTTAAGTGACGAGAAGTTATGATGGGTAGATGATTCAACCTTTCCTTGTCGACAGACTTCAAAACGAAACAGTGAATATTATTGGAAAGCCCAGAGAAAATGTACTCCATATTGTATGAAAATAGAACAGTTTTTGTGAAAGTTATTGAGAAAAATTATATTTTTATTATATTATTTAAATAAGGAAACTTCAAAATTTGGGAAACTTTTCTCCTTCTATCTGCTTATCATTGACCTATTTCAACTACAGTCAAAGAGCTTCTAATAGTGTAAGTTGGTACAGACAGTCTTCGACTCATGTAAAGATACAGTTCCGAGCCTCTTTGCGTAGGTTCGAATTTACGAAAGTCGAACTTTTACAATAACATAACTTTTGTCGCAAACACATACGAAAAAAAAAATACTAAAAGATCGAAAAAAATGTGCAGCTCTCAAGATTTCATCCTCATTTAGCTTCTAAAATTATTATCAAATTTAGAAATATTTTGAAAGCTTTTATTAGAATTCACTTAACTCATCAATACATTCTGAAAACTTTTTAGTTTTTTTTTTTTTTTCATCAGACAAACCATATGTTAAACTATTTAATTCTTTTTATCAGCCTGTAAAGAATGAAAATGAAACTACAGATTAATTTTCCTTGCTCCATCATACGACATTCCTTTGATTACACGTTCATTTTACCGGGCACGGACCTCTAAAAGGTAACTGAACGACGCAACGTCATTGCTTCTTGAACAAAACGAATCGACCACACTGATCAAAGAGAATTGTGCGACTAATAATCGAACCGAGAGCATCTCCACATCCGACTATTTGAGAGCAAGAGATTACCTTCAGGCCGAGTAACCATTCTGAATTTGTGAGTTCATCGTGGCAGAAACAACAATCATTCCTGATAAAGGTCAGGCCAGCAGCAGGTTTTCTAGTCTTCAGATATGTGTTAAGCATTATCATCGTCGCCCCTGACAGTTAGATAGAATGGTCTATCCATGTATTAGAAGCGCCTTTAGTTTGGATTCATTTGCGCCCGGATATTTGTGCGATAATTTGTAAGCACTATCATCATCTTAGAAACAACAGGGAATCATCGAAGGACTTCGCGAAAGAAAAAAAAAAAGGTAAAAACATCAGAACTTTTTAAAGTGAACTTCCTCTCTATTACCCTCTATTACCTTCCACCTTATCTAGTGTGTTTCCCATAATTTTATAATTGTCGTCTCTCATTTATGCAATCCTAAGCATAATTATTACAGTTTAAGATACATGGGAGATAGTCAGCTTCCGTCCCCATTACATCCATTGATTTTGAGTTATTTTATAGTAATATTAGAATAACTATAGAGTACCGGTATCTATCTGACAAGGAAAGGACATGAATATGTCATCCGGACATTCGAATCAAACTTAGTCCATTCGATAAGCATAACAAAGATATGTTCATGGACAAAAAATTAGCTGTCATGGACAACGGAGTAAGTCCCTGGGCCCCATTAACCCTATTAGTATAAAGAAAATCGTAGACTCGCAGTGAAATAGCTATTGAATGAACACAGTTCATTGGAAAGTCATAGTTTATAGTTCACTCTCTTCAGCATGAAACAAGCTTTGCAGAGGGGCTATGTATTGGCGCCCATAACTTACTTGAACAGGGAAAATTGGGATAATGTCGGGAAAATTCCCTCAAAACATTCCTACCATCAACTTTGGACCCCTCTGGAGTGGCCCCGGGTAAAAGCACACAATCCAAATATATCTCAAAAAATACTATAGGGGATAAGAAATGTGTGTACCAAGTCTTGTGTTGATAGACGGAACAGATATGAGGGAAAAGTTTGTATAACAACACACATTTTCCCTTCGTATCTGTTCTGTCTATCAATAAAAAGCTTATTACAGCCATTTCCTAACCCCTGTAGTAATTTGAGAGATACAAATCTTAATTGACAAATGTCACATGAAGAATCACAAATGTATATTGAGCCCGAGTAGTGGACATTATTCATCCACTAAAGAATTCTCTAGTAATGATATAGAGTTCATATTATATTAGTTGCTTCCGCGTCACTGGGTCACCGGATCTCTTCTAATCACTGTGTCTGAAAAGCGAGACCAGGTAACCCGGACAAAAATTGCCGTCATGTCATCACTGCGACTGGCGCAGTAAAGATAATGAATTAACCTTACTGTAGTAAAATAATGAAGCAGTGTTTGTGTAATGGGGTCAGGAAACAACAATTTTATAAAACAAAATTATTGATTTTATTTTCAATATTTGATATTTGTATAGATTGAGTAAAAATAACTAGATATTAAAAAAATGGTTATACATTCTGTAATATTGAATTTTACTTATTAGAAAAAGAACATGTATATACATGTCATTCCTTACATAAGAAAACAAAAAAATATGTTAAATTTCAACATGGCATCTATGTTGTTATCTAGCTTCCTCAAATGGCCAGGAATACAACCAGGCCTGTAATTAGGTAAGTGCTATTCTGTGTTCGAGCACAGAGCGGCAGAATTTAGGGAGCGGCAAAATTTTGGATTTTTAAAAAAGATTCACAATAAAGTAATATTTAAAACTAGCAACCCGCAGAGTCCCGCACAAGCGCAAGAAAATAATATTGTGTTTACTTCGCTCTAATTACTGTAGTTATTCATTAGCTAGTTTATCTGATTATTTTTTAAAAAGTCATCCTCTTCCCCCCCCCCCACAAGGGATGAGGATGAACTTGAACATAATGAAAACTAATACCGTTAAACTCAGCGACCTCGAAAACTATTAATTCAACACTAATATCTGTCGTTTTCGATTACTTTTAAAATTTCGCTTGCCCTCCACCCCCCCCCCTCCCCGGGAAATGGAGTATGACCTTGAATATGAATTGGAAAACTTTTCACCATTCATCTCAGCGACCCTAAAAACTATGAATTCAACTCTAATGTTGGTCGTTTTCGGGGTGCGGCAAATTATTTAGAGCACACGAGCGTACAATATATAAATACGGGTCTAAATACAACTTATACTGTTCTGAAGGAAGTCAACTGGAATGTTGGCCTTTTGAATCCATGACTCCAATTCCTCCACTATGCTAGGTTTGAACTTGTACACCTCCACAAGTAAAAAAATTAAACGAAGTGTAATCTGGATTTGTTGCTGGCCATTCTTGAGATCCACACAAGCCCGTATCTAGGGGGTCTAGGGGGGCCGGGACCCTCTAAATTTTTGCGGGCCCCCTAAAATTTTCACGGTAGGCTTGCAAATGAACTACAGTAAACCCTCGTTAACACGAATTCCAAGGGACTGAAAAATGAGGAGTTCGTGTTAAAAGAATTCGTGTTAACCGGGGACCCAAATTTTATTATTCGAATACATTTTC
Organism: Thermobia domestica; assembly: GCF_964235325.1. Lineage (NCBI taxonomy): Eukaryota > Metazoa > Arthropoda > Insecta > Zygentoma > Lepismatidae > Thermobia > Thermobia domestica. The sequence continues at coordinate 76,453,484 of NC_137467.1, read as the reverse complement.
TCCATACGTACACATTACAGTATACAGACTATACATACCACTACAGTATATTATGTATGTCATAGAAAACACTAGAGATGGTATCGAGACGACACTGAGTAGTCTCGGTCTCGCCTCGGTTCCAAATTCGAGACGAGACCAAGACTATTCTCCGTCTTGATACCATCCACAGAATTGTATCGAGAAGAGACTGAGAGTTTCGGTCTCGTCTCGATTTCGAAAAGCACTCCTCGGTCTCAAATTCGAGTTAAGATCGAGATCGAGACTAGTTTCGGTCTCGGTACCATCCTCTGAAAAGTGAAAATACTACAGTAAGTTTATTATCCTATCTTAGAAGATTAAAAAGTAAGGTTTCCACGCAGAAAATCCAGGTCAAGTTATAAAATTGATAACTCCGCAAGCAGGGTGAGTACCGCTAGTAACGGAAAGGTATTTATGATTGCTGTCACCAGTTTGGAGTTACAGGGGAGAGAATATGTTTTGTCTCGAGCTGTCGCCAGCTCGTCTGCCAAGCACCTGCATGTTCAGCGCTTGACGGAGGACAGAATCAACACCTCATAAGAGAGGATAGGTACCTGTTTCTGGTTTTTCTCTTATTTACAAGGCAATTTTCGTCTGTATAAATACTGTATGACAAAACTGATCTGGAGTGAAATCTGAATTAAGAAAAATGATCTGAAAAAAAAAGAAACAAAGGATTGAAAGTTCGTGTTAAATCAAAACCTTTACTGACTCAAGGGACTAAAAATTAGTTCGTAATTCGTGCTAACCGAAATTCGTGTTAACCGATAAAACTTCCTATAAGATAACGTACAGCGATGCCGGGACCGAAATTTTGTTCGTCCTAAGCGAGTGTTCGGCTTAAACGAGTTCGTGTTAACGAGGTTATACTGTATAATATGGTGATGAATTATAATATTTTTTGATCGCCCCCCCCCTAACTTCAGCCGGCCCCCCTACATTTTTGGGCTGGCTACGGGCCTGGATCCACAGCGTCCAAGCCAACGTCCAGGAAGCTCGCTCATAAACAGATTAGTAGTCTATCATATATTTCATATTGTGCATGTTGCTTCTAGCGGTTAACTATTGAAGTACGTGAAGCAGGGAATGTGAAATATTAAGAAAAACTTTATATTATATGACTTTTTTCAATACGAAATTATTATTATTATTATTATTATTATTATTATTATTATTATTATTATTATTATTATTATTATTATTATTATTATTATTATTATTATTATTATAGAATATTTAAAACACCTGTTTTTTTTTCACTCACTCGGCATATAAACATATTTTTAATACTAATTCTCTTTTGTTTTACAGGGACAACCATTGCTGAAGAATCGCTAGCTTGTTTCTCTGTGTATAGGAACATGGTGAACTTGTTCTATTACGATGAATCGCAAGGAGATATTCTAGCTATGCATGGATACAAAGCGTACTCTATGTTTCTCATTATACTTGGTCATCGATGCTTGTTTCTATTTGGAGGACCACTTCAGAACACTGAATATGCAGAAAAGGTAACATTTGCAATACACTAATATATATGTCCTTAACAAACTTCCAAACTTGTAAACTATTTTATACTAAAATTCTTCAATATTACTTATTTATAGCGAAAAAGGGATATATCGCATTTCAAGGGGCCACATTTTATCATCTCTTTTAATCTTCAATAAGAAAGCAAAAGTCTTCCTTGTGCTCATCCAACCAAGGAATGTCGTTGGAAGCAATCAGATAAGAAATTTTGCAGATGTCCACTCAGCCGTGGACCCAACACTTCTTGTTATCTTTCGATCAGCGTTTTTCTTCTAAGATCACTATAAACATTCTCCAAGGAAGTGATTCCTTGTCACGCATTAAAAATAACAGGAAATCACTAACTAGTTCATTTTTAAAATACTGATTCCATTTCACAGGTAGTGAGGTATATAAAGACACAATTATATAGATATATGAATCTCCAAACTTCACTGCTATTCCAGTTAAAGTTGTCTAGAATATGTTTCAAATAAATATTCTTGCTTTGAATTTCTTATTGCTGATCATTGGGAATAGTTTATAAAAGTGTAGAAATATATGGACGTTCAAGTTAGGGCTTTACGTTGATTGACATAGAACAAAAAAACGATAATACATAGCTAGAAGCTGTATTTTTAGAATTAAATCAAATTCTCAATAAAATATATCATCTCTACTCTTAACATTCTGCTAAAACCGAACATTGTTGAAATTTACTAGTACCTCTGGTTTCATTATTGATTTCCATTAAGCAAAAACGGCGAGAGATACCGAGAAATGTTTTCCTGGAATCGATTAAACGTCCCAACAATACATGCTATCTACTCCGTTAACCTTCTATTGAAACCGGGAGTGTTAAAATCAACAATTTCTAATTTTAATGTTGATAGCCGTACCATAAAAACGGTAATAGATAGGGACGAACGGTTTTTGGAAATCGGTTCAGCGTTTCAAGGAATCATATCATTTGCTCTCGTAGCACTCTACAAAACCGGAAGAGTTTAATTTTTCTTACTTCTTCCGGTTTAAAATTTGATCACCGTAGATCAGAAACTGTAAAATATAGCGAGTAATGACTTTCTAATACAGGGCCGTCATTTGGGAGGGCAGGGAAGCAATTGTTCCTACTTAAGTTTGAGAAATACATTTTTTAAAATGTAGCCTATACTAATATATAACAAAAAACGTGAAGCTCTTGTCGGAGCATAATCTTGCCTCTCTGACAGAATCTGAAATGCCGCCACTGTTTTCATATAGATTCAATGTCCCAAGAAAGGAAAGTATTTATTTCTCTATCCTCAAAGTTTTACATTAGTTATACTTATCTATATGACAAGCTGGTGTGGGCCCTGTAATAAGGCAAAAATATTTACTTTCACAATTTAATGCACGTTAATCACATCTCAGGTGCGTTTTAATCTAAATATATAATATGTATTGCACTTTCTGGAAATCAGTTTTCCTTAGTTTATTGCCAATTAGACTAGTGCATAAGTTTTGAGTTCCTTTTTCAAATCGAAGTATTGCTTTTTTTTTCAATGCCAACTTCCGTCTGCTCTTGTATTGTAGCTCCGAAAACTTTGGTCCTCTTTGATACTTCGTATTGCAATTCACATGCTTATGTCCAATCAAGTGCGAAAAGTCTTTGTTTTACGCTTCGCAGAATTTATTCGTACGTGATAGACAACATTTATTCTATGCTGGCAGATATAATGCCATTACCGTTCGGTTCCTCAATTAGTTACTGAGTTCGACAAAAGTCCTCCTCACATAAGTCAAAATAATCTATCAAGTCTGTCTGCTGTTCCTCATTCTTCAGTATGCTCTGCAATACGTTCTACATTACATATATATCTCAGGCCACTTTCAACTTGGTTCACTGCTAGAAATGCTAAGCACAAATCATCCCACTACGTGTACGCACTGATTTATCTTCCTTGTATACAGCTCGTGAATCTAACGCTTGAATCTTCCTCCACACAGACTGCGACAAAAGGTAGAAACAGCCTTTCACATTTACACTCGGTTCGAAACTTTTTTTTAAAGCATTTATTATCGCCATTTCGAAGCCCATCCAATAGTCAAAGAGTCAAATATTATACTTAGAGAAACATATTTTTGATACTATGTACCTCTTATCTCTCTGAATAGTATAAATTTTAGCAATATTAGGTAGGGATGGCCAAAAATTTTCGGATCCGGATATCCCAGACCCAATGAGATCCGGATCCTGATCTTGTCAGATCCGGACCTAAAACTGGACCTCGGATCTGGATCCGAAATTCGAATCTCAGATCTTGATTCGTATCCAAACCTACATCTGAAATTGTGATGATAAAATTGAATATCTAAAATTCGTTAAAACTTTTTTTTTTTTTTTTTTTTGGATTCACTAATATAGTAGGTTGCTGTGCTTTTAAATGGGGATACGGCTGTTTCGGTGTAGGACGTTTTGGTGCAGGGCGTTTCGGAATAGGACGTTTTGGTGAACGGATGTCTCGGTGTAAGGACGTTTAGGTGTGAGGCTGGTTCGGTGTAAAAGTTCCAATGTTTACACCGAAACGTCCACTCTTCAAAATGAAAATTATTCGTTAGGGAGAAATAAATTCATGAAGTAGAAAATATAAATTAATAAATAAAATAAAAATTAAATGCTGCTGTAATTGACAGGGGTTACTTATTTATAGTGAGTCCCCTCACTTCATTCTATGTCAGAACTTCTTATATCCTCAAATGTTATAATTATGAATTGATTGGAAAAACGTTTTATGGTAATGATATATAATAAAAAAGTGTGTGATGCATAAACATTGTGTACACCACACACACCTTATTACGGCATTAACTGTGCACAAATCGCAAAATGCTGTACAATCTTTGAAAGGAAATTTTCAAACACAGGTGGTTTTTCTTCCAAATAACCGCTTTTATATCATGCATACCCAATAAGATTAGCAAATCTAGGAGAAGAAAACTGATTATGAATCAGTGTTTGGATCTTAATTATATTATTACGGAGATGTAAATTCTTGTTATAGTTGTATAGAAGGACAGTGTCAGAAAAATATCTCAAGATTTTTTTAACGGCCTAAAGAACGCAAGAAGAGGCTGAATCCTACCAGTTGTTCCTGCATAAATGGTTTATGTTATGAGTTACTCTTTTGTTCTTAAAATGGATTCAAAGTTGATGAATTGTTACCACTCCACGAAGCTAATAGCAAAATGGACTTTGCATTAGACGCTTGAAGAAAAATCTCTTGGAACCATGATCTCACAAGATTTGATGTTAAATTTTCTGGAGTTGATGCTTTCAAAAGGATATCTTCAAATTTAAAGAGGTTATGTTGTACTACAAAGCCAAATGTTCCATTGTTTTCCTACAAAACAATTAACAGTGGTGATAAAACACTATTTGCAGAAATTGAAGGCTGTATGATATAGCTACGAGTCATAGGATTTACTGACTGTGCCACACTTTCTACTGTTTGTGTTCCTGTAAACACTAGAGTAAGTCCCGTCTGAATTTCCAAATTAAACCGTATTGTTCACAGTTATAAATATTTTCTTTTTCAATAACATGTGTTGCTTCACATTCGCGACAAATGCATTGGCACTGGCTTCTAGCTTTTAGGGCTATAGATTTAATCAAACGTCCTGTTAAAATAAGTACAGAAAGGGGTTTCAAATGAATCCGCACCTTCTCTCAGTAGTCCCTGCCAATTATAATTGTTCTTGGCTAACTGCAGAACATTTCAAACCAGAAGACTATTTGTAATTGTAATCATCATATTGGATCCGCCAATTTGAATTTTGTAATTTTAGCGTCAGGTTCTGAATCGCCTGTCCTTGGCAGTAAGCTGGCAGTATCATTTAATCTTATATTTTAATCATTATTTTCTGTTTATGCTTGGAGACCACCTCTAACGTTCAAAGGGTGGTTTCTACCCTTAAACCCGCATCATTGTCAAAATGAATAAAAATACGTGACGATTATTTGTTGATATTCTACAAGTATGCAAAGTTTCATTCAAAATCAGTAAATTAAACTTCCGTAAGTCTCCTTGTTAGTGCTGTTCAAATGGAACAAATAAGTTAATTGGCGGACATGAAGTCAGAAAAAAGAAAATAAAATACGCCGATGTTACGAAGAGACCGAGCAATAACAACGAGACTCAATAACAATGTTAATCAGTTTACACTATTGCAGAGTGGCAACACTATGACACTTCATGATTGTTCATTACAAGCATATGATTAATGCAATCAAATATTAGGCTATACATCGGAACGTCCTTTACAGCCAAGCGTCCTTACACCGTAACATCCGTACACCGAAACATCCTACACCAAAACATCCTACACCGAAACGTCCTACACCGAAACATCCTAGACCCTTTTAAATGTTTCCATAACACGTCTGTGCTACCTTTGTTCTTTATTTTATTTTAACCTTGCAATGTTCTTTACATGTTGCACTTTCTGACGAAGTCTAGTAAAATGTTTCCAAGTTTGATTTCTTCCCATTTCAGAGTATAGTGAACTGTCTGAAAACTGATGTAAATGGTAACAAATTCTTCTGTTTAGCTCCTCTTCAAAACTTAATGTTAGCTTAACATTGAAAATGTTTATTTTATTCTTAGAAAATAAACTTTACTATTTTCTCATATAGGAATGAAATATCTTTTAGATAAGGCCCTTCTAATCGCAGGAATACTAGACAAAACAAACTCTTTATTAATTGTAGTTTCTGACTCACTAGAGTCCAACAAATGTAATAATAAATATCTTTCACTTCGAAGGTACAACAAAAAATATAGACTGGTTGGCGTGGAACAACAGTAGATTTTTAAACATACACACGAGAATTTCAGGAAAGCGATATGGTTATGTAGTATTATTAGTATTAATAAAAGTGTTCGTTGTGTGACTTTGTCACTAAGCGTTTGCCCCCCCCCCTAGAGGAAATTGTACTTGGGAATATCGAAAACCCAATAGAATTTTTACATTAGTTGTAGCAAAAAATGAAACTATATTTGAAAAGTCGCTTATATTTGCCCCCCCTTGAAAACCACAACATGGGCGCTCTTGGGTCGAGGTCACGTATTATATAGCTTCTGTGCTCAAAAGGGACGCTGAAGTCCAAAACAACCATCAACATAATAGCAGAACAGAAAAGAAAGAAAAAACATCGTTTTTTGGCTGGCAATATTAGGCAATATTTTCCGACTTATAATGAGTTCTTCGATTTTTCCATATAAGACAATAAATATTTCGATTCATGAAAAATTATTTAACTTGTTCCTACATACTACTGAAAATTGTGTGAGCCATGCAAATTTTCAGATTCTTTAAACGATCTTTCACTTTTTTACATTTCTGTACATGAATTCAACCAATTTTATGATTGCTGAGGAATTGTTACTTGTTACTGATATTTTTTTTTTTTTAGAACGGAAAATTTTCCGGAAAAATATAGCGGAGAATTTTCCACCTCACATCACTACATATATTGTTACAGATGGCTGTGGGTGCTGTTGTTCACTCTGAGAAATGAATCTTCTTAATAAATCTCTGTTAGAAATTCCATCAGAATAAATATACTTTGCTGAGTGAGTATCAGTGAAATGGACATACCATTTCGCCGTCTAAAATGAAATAAAAATCATAGTGTAAACTGGTAGTTAAGTCAGCAGGCGACAAGAAAATTGGTCAAACGAGAAGACACCATTAGAGACACATGATCCTAGGTTTTAACCCCTATGGTCTCACTGGCCTCACTAACTGCCTCCAATAAATAATTATATATATTAGTACAACATGTGGTTATTTTTGATCTCTTGCGTAGTATTACATCCAAAAGTTTCTTTCCTTTTACTTTTTTAATTCAAAGCTTTAAACATACTAAATTTTAGTGTTCGATTCGTGAAAGGAAGGTTGGGATACATACGCTTGTATTTTTAGCCTACTTCTGGTACTTGAACCACATTCAAAAATTGCAATTTTTGTCATCTAGCATCTCCTTTTCTAAAATTTCATAAATCGTAAAGTATTCTAGTAACTTGTTCTATGTTTCCATTTGAACAATCTATTTATATTCTTATTCTTTAACTCTGTTTTTTTAAATATAGGTATTGCATTTATTTGAATCTGGTCTCTAAACTTACATTTAGATAATGAAAATTCAAAGTATATACGTATATCGTATTCAAACGGATGTAAATGCTCCCCTAAGCTATCTCTTGGAAGCCAGAAACAGTAGTGAGAAAAATCTACCATATACTCATATAACATAATTTTTGATTTACTAATTGATTGTAGAGTTAATGGGCACATAATTATTGATGCGTTTGTTCCCCGTTACGAGGAATTTGATTTTGTATGATTATTTATGTTCGCACCAATTCCTCTGGATATAATTATAGAACCGAGGGAAATACAAACTTGAGTAGTGGTTCAGATCCACTTATGTCCCGTCTCGCATATCAAAAAAAGGAATATGTATTTATCATATATATTAGACAATTTGAATCGAAATAGCAACTTGAGCTTTTGGTGCTTACGAGTTTAAAACTCATATAAACGAATTTTATATAAATCTCAATGCACAGATTTTTTGTTTTAAATATCTAATTTATAATTCAATTTTGGAGATTTATATATAATTGTGTCTTCATATACCTCACTACCTGTGAAATGAAATCAGTATTTTAAAAATGAACTAGTTAGTGATTTCCTGTTATTTTTAATGCGTGACAATGAATCACTTCCTTGAAGGAAAAGCTGATCGAAAGATAACGAGAGGTGTTGAGTCCACGGCTGAGTGGACACCTGCAAAATTTCTTATCTGATTACTTCCAAAGACATTTCTCGGTTGGATGAGCAAGGGAAGACTTTTTGCTCTCTTATTGAAGATTGAAAGAGATGATAAAATGTGTACCCTTGAAATACGTTATATCCCGAAAAAGTTTCCAAAGATCAGACATTTCATTAAACTGGCCAAAATGATGTGGATGAGTGTTAATCCTGAAATGACACTACCAAGATGACAGTACAGGGTATGGTTAATAATATATAGCCTAAAATCATCATTAACTTTTAAACTTTAATTTCTATTTATCTACGAGGGTAATCTTAAAAGTAAGATCTCTAAAGCGCTGGGGAAGCAGTGTTTGTAGATTTCCTTAAGAAAATTTCCCTCGACTGACACAAATTTTCCCTTCTCTTATCAAAAAAAAATGAAATGAAATCTTTAAGTTTTACGTCCCACGGTTATGCCGATTAGGCTAAAGGTGACGGTGATGATGAGAGATGAGTGAAATGGTGGAATGAAGAAAGTAGGAGGAAACGGGAGAACCCCGAAAAAACCAACAAGCACAGTGTTTGTCCACCACAAAGTTAACACGGCGCGAGCTGGGATCGAACCAGGACCCCAAGCACCGGAGGTGAACGCTCTACCACTGAGGCACCGCGCCCCCTTCTCTTATCAAATTTTCCTAGTTTGTTGAAAAAATGAAATGAAATAATTCAAATTAACGTCCCACGTTTATGCCGGTTAGGCTAAAGGAGACGATGATTAAGGCAAGTGAATGATGATGAAAGAATTGGTGGAATGAAATGTGGGAGGAAACAGGAGTACCCCGAGAAAACTCACGGGCATGATGTCCACGACGAACTTACTTGGACGGGAATCGAACCAAGGACCACACACACCAGAGGTAAGCACTCTACCACTGAGCCACCGTGCCCCCTCACCCTAGTTTCTTGGGGGTCCAATTCCTGTGACAGAAGTTCTGTGATAAAATTAATTTAGATATATTAAAGGAAGTACCAACACATTTGCTTTATTCATTTGGTTTTTGCTTCTTTTCGTATTTTTTAAATATTTTTCTGTCACTTTTCTAAACACACACAAAAAAAAAAAAAACAAAAAAATACATCGAGCCAATACTGGGTACAAATTGCTATTTTAAACAGAGACACAAATTGCTATGTTATTGGTTCATTTCCGAAGAACAAAGGTAAATTTAAGCATTTATATTAATTAGTCAGCATGAAAATTTCGATGGATTTCACGTTTTATCGAAAAATTGCTTTTTCCTTTTTGCTAAGTTTACCTATGAAATTTCCCTAGATTAGGGAAATTTCCCTCAACTACGAACACTGTGGGGAAGCAGGGAAAAGGTTCGTGCGGCTGTTGGCCTCTCTTGCTAGCATTCTTCCTAAAATACATCACTAGTTTGCTCACCTCTGTATATAGGGTGCCAATGTTCTACATGGATTGGTTGCATGGCAACATGTAGCATACAATTGGAAACTGCACTGCAGTAAATTTTTCATAGATAAAGAAGAGCTGAATATATAAAAGATCCCCATTACCTTCAATAGCATCAAAACTAAATCCGAGTCTGGGTATAACTTGTGTTCTATTACGCTGTTCTTATTTATGTATGTATTTATTTATTTATTTATTTATTTTTTACAGCTGTATACTCAAGTAAGAAATATGTTTTTGTTAAATGGACCAATCATTGTAGACACCTTTTTCATGGTTGGCGGTTTGCTATACTGTTATTTGATTCTTAGAGAATTGGAGAGGAAGAAGAAGATAAGCCTTACTAATCTGTTCATATGTAGATATATCAGGTAAGATTTTTACTAATATTTTAAATATATAAATATTATGAAATCAAAGCAAAAGTTTTAAAATTCAGAAAATGTATATATTAATAATTTTAGTATCTCAAAATTAATGATGTTTATATATTTATTAATACTTTTGTTAACCCCTCACCGCATGCCGTGCCATATATGGCACATATCCTTTTTTCACTTTAGCTTTTTTGTGATTTATCAAAGGAACCAAATGACTGTTTTGTCTGCTGTGTGAGATATTGACGTGTATGAATAAGAGATTTTGGTGTCATCTTTGTGATTTGTAAATGTGTCATATACGGCACTTTACTTATTTCTCGTCGAAATTAAGTGAAAAATCTAAAATTAAAGTTTTAATTCATTTTTCAAGTTCCCATATGAGGATTTCCAATACTGTTTTTTTTTTTTTTCGCTAAAAGAAAAAAATCATGCAGAAAGGGGTTAAGCTACCGGTATTGAGTACCTATATAGTCTTCTACTTTTTTAGCCTAAACCCACGAACACGATGTTGTCCACCACAAACTTACTTGGCCGGGATCGAATCAGGGACTCTACGCACCAGAGATAAGCGCTCTACCACTGAGCCACCGTGCCTCCTCCCTAGGTCGCAATGAACTGTTGCGGACTTCTTCCGAATCCAGACTCCAGATTTCTTTCGCCCCGGAATTCAATCGTGGGCTGAGCAATAGAAAAAGTCTGCGGTTGTAGACGGTAATTGAAATATCGATATTTTAATTGAGTTGTCTTAGTTCCAATACGGCTCTTGTTTATTCACAGAAAATCCAAGAAAACCGAGAAAAAATGTAGGATCGATGCGTTTTGTAGAACTGGAACGTTTGAGGATGTTCAATTTTTCCACATAGACACAAGTATTTCCAGTTCTACAAACATGCAGATCCTACGTTAAAAAAAAAAAAAAAAAAAAGTTTTCTGGGATATTCTGTAAATGGACAAGAGCCGTTTTGGAACTGGACGACTCTATTAAGGGGCTCTATCACGGCGAAATTAAAATACCGCTAATTTCACAGTGATTCTATGATATCTTCAAATAGATAAAAGATAATCAAAAAGTGGAACAAGACCTCCCTAGACAATATTATTTTACATGAGATACCGTTATCACCACTCACTTAGATATTTTCGATTTCAAGCCATTTAGAAACCCGGCATTTATTTTCGTGTTTTTAAATGGCTGCAAACGGAAAGCTACTAGGTGACTCGTGATAACGGTACCTCATGAGTGTTATAGCTCATTTTTTGACCTTGGAAATGAAGCACCTTTTGGAATATTTCATTCGTACCAACCTAATATGTTTACACGTTTATTTCGAATTGTTCAGCCGTTTTCTCGTGATGCGATCACAAACAAGACCACTTTCAGTTTTATTCCTAGAGATTATAAACCGCAGTATGTCCGTCCTGTTTACTACGTATTTTGCCAACCCAGTTTTTACAAGTGCTGCTGTTGAGGATACACATCAACTGGAACTCGTTAAACTTCCTTCGCCGTCAATAGGTCAGTCTCAGTGTCTGGGTCATTCCATGAGATTCTTCCATTTCCTGGAGCTATACAAAGTGCACTTCCTACTTTCACTTTTTATTTCCTAACCGTTCAAGACTTTAATTCAATTGGTACTCAAGGTCGCGAGGGTGTTGACTTCTCCAGCTGATTGTTCTCTGAAACTTATTTTCTTTCTGATATACAAACATAATCGTGTCGAGGACATAGAATTGGATTTGTTACATTAACTTTCTCATTCATTTAAGCCTATCAGACTCAATACTTCTCATATTTGCCGGTATAAATCTGTGCAGTGGCGGCAAAACCAGATCTGCCTCCTCTTCAGAAATTGAAACAAGCCCTATGCGAATCCAGTTTCGTAACCTAAGGGGACTCTTAAAATTCGGAGTCTGCGGAGCTATTCGCTGCTACTATCTACATCAAATTATATTCGAGAGAAATTAACGTTGTAAGTTGCATCATTGCGTAAAAATTACAACTGTTTGAACTCAATATTTGAAAATAGTAATTGGCTCAGATTGGGTCTTTATCCTATCATTTTTATGAAAATGGACATCCTAAGGAGGCAGAGGGTTCAAAATTTATGCCAATAATGGAACATATAACGAGATCCCCTAGTGAGGAAAATGATTCTCGGTAGACCTATAAAAAACTATTTTCTAAAAAATAAATGATGACGTGTCACAGTGTTCTCGAAAATTCCGCTCCTAAGAGAAAAGGGGGTAATTTCTTTTCTTCTACGTACATTAAAATGTACGCTGTAACGTCAGCACGAGGAAACTGCTAAAGCGTTGAAAATGAATTTTTGAACATAATTGGCACGCTCCAGCTCATAGTCATTAGTTTGCCATATCATTTTTTGAACCACATTGGAAAGAAGTTGGACACTCTACTCTGCGTAACTAACTTAGCTGCCCACCAGAGCCGGATTAAGGGGAGGCTTAGGGGGCTATAGCCCCAAGCCTCCAGGCGGAGAGTAAGGGCGTCGATTTCTCTGTAAATTTGGGGGACCGCATTCAGATGCAGAAGGTATGAGGATTTTAAGACAAATTGCATTCAAATTATGCCAAATATTGTATATTCATAAATACAATAGGGGGCACACATGAGCTTTGGGGGGGCCCGGTCCTGGCCCTCCCAGGATCGGCGCCCTCGATGGAGAGCCTCCACTCTGATCAAAATCTCAATTGACTATCAAAAAAAAAAAAAAAGAAAAGAAAGAAAAAATAAAGAAAGAAAGAATCATCGCCATAAAATAAAATATGACCAAATGAAACATATTCCCTTAATTGTCCTACTGTACTTTCACATAAATGTATTAGGTGAAGTCAACAGGGGCCACATTTTTTTTTTTTTTTTTTTTTTTTTTAAAGCTCTGGACCTCCGGATGTTGCCCACGTAGCTACGTTAGGGAAAGTGAGCTAGAACCTACCTTCGGTCAGAACAGTCAATGACCCAACGATAATATTGTACCTTATTGTGTTATAGAACCAAACATCAAAAAGGGAAGTTAAAATTTTGCCAAGAATGAAAATGTTAATTCCTACTCGTCCGCTCCTCAATTTCAAAAATATGTTCCGCGGTAATTTTCGTTAGTTGTTCGACTTTAGTGTAACATGTACTTTTTCTTTAAAGCTTCACAATCATTCACTTTGCATGGAGCTAAAATCAGTAAAGAACATAGTACCGCTATTACCTACTTTTTTTTATAAAACTCATCACGTCTTGGGACAATATTATGTATACTTTCCTCGGTTCTTTTCCGTAATCATCTGTGCTCAGGTTTAAAATCAGTCAAGAATGAGCGCAAGGGCGCCTAATGTTGTGGTTTCCAAGGGGGGGCAAGTATAAGCGACATTTCAAATGTAGTCTCAAATTTTGCGGTAACTATTCTAAAATATCTATTGGGTTTTGGATCTTCCGAAGCACAATGTCCTCTAAAGGAGGAGCGAGCGCCCCCCCTTGCCCCCCTGATGGGCGCCCTTGAATAAGCGGCGAGTTTAGTCTCTTAATGTCGTATCAATTACTCCACCTCCCCCTAAAATGAAAAAAAATATCTCCAAGGTATTTTTCGTAGTAGATTTGCATGGAATATGACGTATACTTTTTGAGGCCTCACAATCATTCCCTCTACCTATATTTAAAATCAATGGAGAACTAGAGAGTAACCCCCACCCCCAAATTTTTAAAATATATACTTTCTATGATAACTTTAGTAAATATTATTCGATTTTTACAAAACATGATGTATGGTTTATTAAGGTTTTTACATATTGTCCACTCTTCAGTTGAAGTTTATCAAATATCAGGACTCATTTAAGCCCCGCCCCCCTCCTGAAAATTTATATCAAAATTCTATAATAACTTTTGTAAAAGAAATACAATTTTGACGAATATGGACTATTTGTTTCTGAGAATTTCCAATCGTCTCAATTACTTGCAGTTGAAATGGGCCAATAATAAAGAAGCTAGTTCTCCCTAATTTTATACAGGGTGCTACAAAAATTATCACAATATTTCACATGGACCTGTATTCGTAGTTATAGGGTGACGAAAACGTGAAAAAAAAAAAAACTTTAAAGGTCCATAGTTCCACTGCTATAGGACCAATCGTAGTCAGGTAAAGATATCACTGAAGAATTAGTATGTGAACTATCCAAGTATCCATCTTTCAAAACCTCTGGTACTTGCACAATCATTTTTAGAGAGGCTATTTGGGAGTACTTGATCACTTTCCACCTACCTGTCTAAAAATTGGTGTGCAAGTACTGGATCATTCTTAAATATAGATATTTGGTTAGTTTACATACCAGTTCTTCAGTGATGTCTTGACCCGACTACGATAGATCCCGTAGAAGTGGAGCTTATGAGCTCACGTATTTCACGTTTTCGGCACCCTATAACTCCGAAACTCACGTATTTCATGTTTTCGGCACCCTATAACTCCGAAACTCACGTATTTCACGGTTTCGGCACCCTATAACTCCGAAACTCACGCATTTCACGTTTTCGGCACCCTATAACTCCGAAACTACCTACTTTTGATCACAGCTTCATATGAGTTTTTTTTTTCTTATTTTGATGTGGGGAATTTGTTTTCAAAATATTGTGATACATTTCTGAAACAACCTGTATATTTTCCTGAATATTTATTAAACACACTCAGATTTTTGTAGAAAATTGTATGCGTTTTGTCGGAAATTTGAGACTTACTGTTATAGTTTGGAGTTGAAATTAGTGAGAGGGAGGATCGCTCGCTGCAGCAATACACAGCATTACTACTAATACAATTATTTTGCCGAGACAAAAATGAAAAAATAAAAACTCTGTTCGATTATGGACGTGTTCATTATTGACAGTTATCACTGTATTATATAGGAGTGATTTTCATATTAGCTATTCATTCAATTTTACTTATGGATATTATAATTTTTTTAAATTTTATTTTTATCTTGACAGACTGACTCCAGTGTATGCTATAATTGTTGCATTTTATGCTACGCTATTTTATAAATTAGATTCTGGCCCACTTTGGGAGTCAAAAGTTGGATTAGAACAGGAGAGATGTGTTGAAAATTGGTGGGCCAATATGCTCTACATCAATAATTACTACAACACTGAGAAGATGGTAAGTAATTTTAAATTAATTTGTGATTAAATGCGGAAGACCTACACTGAGTGGTTTCAAAGTCACTAATACCTTGAACTGCAGCAGAAATAGTTAATCTATATATAGATTAACATATATTAAGATTAACATATATATAAATGAAAATGACTATGTTTATGACTTTATAACTCTTGAACCACCCGAATGATCTCAATCAAATTTTCAACATAGACGAGGTTCGGGCCTGGGGTGTTTTTTACCATGTCACTTTGACGGTGCAACTTAGGGGAGGAAAAGATATGTAAAAATGATCGAAAATTACCTATATTAGTGTTGAATTCATAGTTTTGGGTGTCGCTCAGACGAACAGTGACACTTGTGATGCCGTTTAAATGCAAATTTACTCCTTTATGTCCAAAATGAAACGTATTCTCCCCGTGCGATGGACGGGTATTCCGCTAGTTTTAACTAAAAATTCCACCACTTTTCATTGCTAATAATAAAACAAATCCTACAACATTATTAATGTTTAACGAAAAAAAAATAAAAATGAGACATAAATCAAATCCATAGATATAATTAAACTAAACAAAATTATGTGGATGAATAATGCCTCGTTCATAGTTCTCCACAAAATCGTGATTTTATTTTATTATTATTATTATTATTATTATTATTATTATTATTATTATTATTATTATTATTATTATTATTATTATTATTATTATTATTATTATTATTGTGATCCTCAAAGTTGACGCTGGAAGATAACCACGCTACCATAGTATTAACGTTAAATTGATGCTAAAATGTACCTTCATTAATCTGTTTGTTATGACCCATAGCAAGACGACAGTACACAGTATGGGTAATGAGATATGGCCCAAATTTATGATAAATTATTCAATTTAAATTTTTGTTTGACTATAAAGTTACCCAAAAATAAGATACATGTCAATCGATAGATCAAATCGTGCTGAACAAAATGCCATGCTTGAGAGTAAATTCTCATGCATAGTTTTTGAAAAATCAAGAAATGTGTATTCAAAAATAATTTATATTTTGTGCAATTATTCGTGTAATAAAACCATCATTCTTATACTCAAATGATTATTTCATAATCTGAATAGTTATTCCTTTACTCGAATAATTGTATCAACAATTTTTCGTATATATGAAGGCTAATCTATTTATTAAATTAGTTTTTCGAACAAATTGTTCGTACACTGTAAAAAAATGAGGTGTTGAAACAACACAAAATGACTACCACTTAGCGTGTTACTTCTGTGTTAATTCAGCACCAAGCATTTTTTTTTTTGTCCGTCGTCTCGTTTAAAGGATTGTGCCCTTTCTTCGGGTATCCCCAAGCACATCGCCTTCCGAGCACATCAGAAATAATTCGTTACTACCTGGGAGAATTTGCATTGGTCTTATTTATCGTTTAATATGAGCAAAGCTTTGCGAAATATATTTGGCACTTATGCCAAGTAACAAATAATGTTCCGTTTTCTTTAATCGGTCACAATAATATTGTGGTAAACCTGTGAATCGTTTGACAACGGTTACATAGGCAACAGTTCTGCCATCTTCTGTTCATACGTGCTAAAACACAAGAATAACAGATAAAGAAAATAGATAAAAGCACTGCTATCTGTGTAACTGTTGTCAGATGATTCACAGGTTTACAACGATATTTTTATGACCGATTACAAAAAGCATAGAATGTTATTAGTTACTTGTCATAAAAACGAAATATATTTCACAAAACTTTGCTCCTACCAAACAATAAAAAGCAATTCAAATAGTCACAGCCAGTAACGAGGTATTTCTGATATGCTCTGAAAGCGATGTGCTTGGTGTTGGATTGACACACAAATAACACGCTAAAGTGGTAGTCATTTTGTGTTGTTTCAACAACTCATTTTTTGCTTTGTATTTTAGAACAATCCTTAATCAAATAATTGTTTGAACAATTATTCGTATATTTGATTAATCGCTCAAATAATTATTCGTGTAGAGGAGCGATCATAACTTTACTCAAATAATTGTTTCTACAATTATTCGTGTATTTGTACGATCACTAATTTATTCAAATAATTATTCACATATTCAATCATTCATTTATTCACATAGATGATTGGATATTTCTTCCTATATTTGAACATTCATTCATTCAAATTATAACTCGAACAACAATTATTTGTGTATTCAAATGATCATTCTTTTAATTATTCAAAGAATGTTCGAACATATGTAATTATTCTTGTATCCAACAATAATTTTTTTACTTGAATAATAATTGTTTGAACAATTTTGCGTGTATTTCAACAATCGATCATGTATTCAAAAAAGTATACAAACAATTAATTCTTTGTACATTAGAACAATCCTTTACTCAAATAATTATTTGAACATTTCTTCGTATACTTGAACAGTCATTAATTTATTAACATAATGACTCGATCAAGAATTATTTATGCACTCAAACAATGAATCCTTTAATCGGAGATTTGTTCAGAATGTTAAGGACGTCAAGATTTGGGTGAATTCGCCACTGAACCTCTCGCATCAAACTTGTCTCTGATGCAATTAATGACTATGGGAGGTCTAGAAGCTAGGAGAGTTCTGTTGGAAGTTTGAGAGCCAAGTGTTTAAATAAAATGACCATATGTTCCGAACCATGTTGCGCAATGGCCGCCATGGGAGACCATTAAACACTACTAACTATGCTGTGCATATTCTTTCGACATTTACAATTTTCCAACGATGCTGCTTCAAAATTCAATTCCTTTGTTTTTCACTTAAGAGCCCTAATTACTGCGAAGCTAAAATACCGCTAATTTTACAGTAATAATATGGTATTTTCAAATAGATAAAAGATAATCAAAATATGGAACAAGAGCGTGCTAGATAATATTATTTTGCATGAGGTACCGTTATTACGAGTCACCTAGTAGCTTCCCATTTGCAGCCATTTAGAAACGCGAAAATAAATGCCGATTCTCTAAATGGCTGGAAATCGAAAGTTGATAAGTGAGTCGTGATAACGGTATCTCAGGTAAAATAAAATTGTCTAGCGAGCTCTTGTTCCACTTTTCGATTATCTTCTATCTATTTGAAGATATCATATAATTACTGTAAAATTAGTGATATTTTAATTTATTTTAATTAGCGGTATTATAATTGATCTTCCCGTAAATTGTTATTTTTCTTACTTTATATAAGGTGTGTGTGTAAATTTAGATTATGTTAATCATTCCGTTTGTAGCTTTTTGAATAGTCAATAAGTTTTCCGTTATCACCTCTGACAGTCCTTTAAGTTCTATTTTAATGTGTATCTATGAAATACTTTCAAATTAATTTTGTAATCGACTGTGATCTGTTTTCCTCACTATAGTAATAGTTCGAATATAATTAATTAATTTGTTAATTGTAAGAATGCTATGCTAGTTTTGGATATGTTAATCGTTTGTAAAATATTTTTCTAAGCTAGTGTTACTAAATGTCCGTTTCGATTGGAATATACAATCCTGATTTCAAGGTTCTTGTCCTAATGTTCCATCGATACATTTGTCCCGGTTTTCAGTTGTCGTGATTATTTCCCATTTTTGTTTTGTGTACCCTATCCTCATTGCAGCATTCTAAACTGTTACTTTTCCCCTCTTCTTTAACCTAAAAGGCATAATCGTGGGACGTTAAACTGATTACTTTTGACATTATATAATTTTACGTCAACAGCTACATATGTAATCTTAATTTGTAGTGCACTTAAGTACCGGCAGAGTGCACTGCTTTTACGGCTTACAGTTCATATGTAATCTTTGGATCTAAGTAAGATATGTATTACTTTCCTAAACATAATTACTGACACATCCAACAGGAATGAAATAAAAATGGTTTTTATGCTGGTTACGTACTTTCTACCAGCGAAAATAAATCTCCTACCAAAGTGTTCCGGTTTCGAATAATAGAAATATAGTAACAGTACCTATAGCACATTTCTTTCCTTTATTTACTTATTTATTCACTAAATCTCTAGCCAATATTACTGTGTCTTTGTGATTTATAAGCTCTTACAAGTAAATAAACGTGATAACAATAGTTCGTAGTATTCAGGCTGGAGCATAAGTTTTTATTCTGTGTTCCTAATTCAAATATGGAACAGAGTAGTTGCTGGAAATAGAACAACTTCGGACAATTAAAGCCCGAGTAGAAAACTTGAAGCCCAATTTAACAAGTTTGTTTATATTTCGCATGGGAACATAACTCGTAATAATTTTAATAATACTTGTATACCTAATTAGTTTTAATGCGAGAAACTATTATTACACACAGTATTTGTTATTATAAGAATATCTTACTTAAAGTTCATTCCTACGTAGCAGACTCAAAAGTTCTAATTAAATTCTTTTATATGTATAAAATACAATTTTTCATTTTTGTTGTTTTCTAGTTTATCCTTACAGTAACACGTTAAGTAGCGCGAACAACCCTGAATTGGTGCTTATTATTATCAAGAATTTTCATAACGTACAGCAAATGTATTATAGTTTATTGAATGTAAATAAATTGTGAATGTAAGAGGTGCATGAACACCATTTCTGAAATTGATTTGATAGGAGAGCAATAAAAATATCCCATTACTTCAAAATTCTCTCATAAATAGAATACTATTATTACAAAGATCTTATCTATTGTATATATACTAACTGAAGCCAGGAATTCATTTATTTTTCTTATAATAACTACCGATCCTAAAAGGTCCCTTTAAGTAATAAAATACTGTTGGATTTTTTTTTGTATCCATATATTTAATTATAGAAAAAAATCTTTCTTCATAGATAGGCCTACCTTACTTTACTTTGCTTTCATTTCAGTGCATGTTCCAGTCATGGTACATTTCCAGTGATATGCATTATTTTATTATTGCGCCGTTTGTTATCTATCCTCTATGGAAGTGGCCACATTGGGGGAAAGTTTTGCTGTTCTTCGTCATACTTTTATCCGTGGCCATTCCTTTCGCTATTACCTACCTATATAATATAGACCCCGTGTTACTACTGTTCATGGAGTAAGTACATTTTTCCTATTTTTATAGTAAGAAAATATTTTGTCTTTGTTTTTCTTTATTGTACGAGGGTTGCTCCGAAATTACCTCCACTTTTTCCCCACTTCCATTTTTTCCAATTATTCACAGCTGTTATCATATGTTGGGAAATGTTGTCCAAGGAACCCATCTTTTATTGACCCCAAAAACATGGAAATCTCGAGGAGGAAAATCAGAATATCTGGTCTCTATAAAACTTCAGCAAGCGTCGTTGGATTTCAATTAATGCAACTTCCTCCTTATGAAGAAATTCAATCACATATTACTGCTTCGAACGGCCATCCAAGTCGAATAGACCATATATTTGCGGGGTTTCTCTGTGTCGCCATCTGTAGCACAGCAACAAACTATGAGGAATATTTTCACGATGATCCAACTACTATTTTACCAACACCTCTACGATGGCATCTGCAATGGAAAAAAAAAATGTGGAGGCATTACTTTCGGAGCAATCCACTTTGTGACAACATGTTATGTCCTTTGTTTTATTACTATTATTTTTGTTACACCATGTTTTGTCTTTTAAGAAGCTTCTAAAAATTCAAAATTCATTAAGGAAACATAACGCAATGTAATGCATCTAATCATGATGTTAATGCCAATATTGTTGATGTAGCTTGCTATTGCTCTTTTTACATATACACAGGCTTTGGTAGATTTCTTTATTAGATTTAACAGTTAAATGTTATTTCAGAAGAAATAAATATTTTGTAGCAAAAGCTGATAGAAAAATCATATAATTTTCAGTATTGTTCCTAGTTCTCAAAAAAAAAAAAAAAAAAAAAAATCAAAGATATAGTGATTTTCAGCCTGTCTATACATTTATAGATCTAACGTATATTAAACTTATAATTTAAATTTGTTTTATAATAAGAAGTGATAACTTTCTAAGTTACAATATTACCCCATTTTTTCGCTCCTGCATTAGCATTTTTCTGCTTTTTACAACGTATTTTTTAGATCCTACATTTCTATATTCACAACGTAAATATTCCTTTTTACGTTCATGGAATTTTAATTCCCGCTGTTTACGCCACATATCGATCACTAGCCTAAAAGCAAGATGACATCACAATTTCTATGTTTCTTGCTGTTCCCTAAGGTGGTGTATGTTAATGCTCGTGATCTGTACACTACCTACCGCATTCCACTGCGTTTAGCGCGCGATAAGCATGCTTGCTACCGGTGAGACTTCATGTGGTTCGGATCTCGCGTTAAGCTGTAGGTCCATACCTCATATAGCCTCGCAGCTGAAAAGGACGCTAAACTCTAATTCAACCAAACTTGCAGGCTTACATTGTGGTCAATGGCTATATACCTTTACAAATAGCGACATTATAATCACATAAGCTTATGTTGAACTATTATAAAAAGCAGAGGTAAGTTTAAAATAGTACAAAATATATTTACATTATTTAGCTAATATTGTGTGTTATCGCATTCAGTGGTATGCAGGACATGTCGACACTATATACCAGTGCTTCTCTGCATTTTTCGAAATTTATACTTTCCCTTTTTTGCATTATTTTCCCTCCGGTCTCTTCAAATGTGTAGAAATGGGGTAATATTATATTTGTTTACTTAACCTTCTCATTAATAATTATTATGTAATTGATTTTCTAGTAGTACATTGAAAGATCCAGTAGCAAATGAATTTTTCAACTCAGTGTATGTCAAGACACATAATCGAGCAGCACCATATTTCTATGGAATATTTTTCGGATATATAATCTACAATGTTCAGAAAAACAACACGAATTTCTCAAAGGTTAGTATACATTTCCTTGTACTGATTAATTTATAATAATAGGTAAAATTCATTGTATTATAAAGTAGCGCCCGAACAGGAATCCTTGCTTTTCCCTAGTTTGTGATAAGTGTCAATTCTTGTCTGCTTTTTTGCCTAGCAGTAACCAATTTTGTAACGTTTGAGATTAAATATATCGATTGACTTATAAATCGCTTTATATGTGTACTTATTCTCCATTGACTAGCGTATAACTACTTAATACAAACACTACGCATGTAATGTTAATGAGATCAGTAACGCAGATTAAAGCAACACCAATCTTATACCATAGATAACACAGATGCACAATGGCTATTTTGACAATGACTCGAGACTTCAAAGCATTTTATAGAAGTATTACACAAATGGCTCTAGTGTCAAACTAACTACATTTTTTAAATAGAGTAATTTATAATTTTAGATTTCAACGTGTAATTGAGACAATTTTTAAGAATAAATACTTTTTCCATCCATAGCTGTAATTGGTAGTCATTGTTGCTTAGGTTATTGATTAAAAGTTTCGGTAGTTGCTCCTGATGTACCTGAAAAAGCCTCCAGCAATATTTTAGGCTTGAAAATAATAATAATAAAAAAACTTCTCTGTGATGATCTTATGATGTATCAGTCGTAAATTTCGGCACTGTATAATCTTTCTTTCGGTAGAGTAAAATTATGAATTGCCTAGGTATGAAGTGGTGCAAAATGAATTACGGCTGCAGGTTCTTGTTCTACGTTTCCTAAAACATTATATATATATATATATATATATATATATATATAATACATTTACATTGTTTTGTACCATATTTGTTCAAAAATGATTAAAAATAGATCACAAACATTTGAGTAGTATACTCATCGAAAGTTAAGGGCTCTCATTTTCGAGAGACCTGTATTGCACAGTCCCGTAGGATGTTACGTGAAATATTAGAATTTAAAAATCACGAAGAATATAATAATTGGTTGAAATTAATTTTGAGATATATTGTACCAGTCAGTGCCTCCAACAACCGTGTCGCAACGTCATGAGCGTTCAATAAAGTGTGTTATCAGTAAAAAAAAAGGTTGGGAACCACTGCTTTATGCAATAATAATTAGTACTATATATATATATATATATATATATATATATATATATATATAATGCACATACTACCTAGATAATTACATTTTTTAAATAGAGCAACTTATGATTTTAATTTTTTGAACATCCTTGTAATTAAAACTAGGGATAGCCACATTTTTTCCAAAAATACTTTTTCGAAAAATGAATTTTTCGAAAACGAAAAATGAAAAACGAAAAACGAAAAACAATTTTTTTTCGAAAAACGAAAAACGATTTTTTTTCTGAAAACGAAAAACGATTTTTTTTCTGAAAACGAAAAACGATTTTTTTTCTGAAAACGAAAAACGAAAAATTTTTCAAAAACGAAACACGAAAAATTTTCCGAAAAACGAAAAACGAAATTTTTTCGAAAAACGAAAAAAATCGAAAAAGCGAAGAACGAAAAACCGGAAAATGAAATTTCCGAAAATTGAGAAACAGATTTTTCAAAAAAGGTCATCCCTAATTAAAACAAAGTTCAAGAATAAATATTTTTTAGTACATAGACCTACTTGATATTCATTATTGCTTTGCTTATTGATTAAAGGCTTGTGTAAATGCTCTTTATGCACCGTCTACAGCATTTATCTTTAAACGCCCCTATAACTTTTAAATTAATAGATAAAATACACCTAAATTTTGCAGAATTTAAATATTGCCGGAGACATCGTTTGATACCAATATCACCGGGATTTTAAACATATAATAATGTGACATATTGACTTTTGAAAAATACAGCTTTACGTTGGGCTGTTAACACTGTTAATTTGATTGTATTACAGAGTATGTAAGACAATGTCCCCCTAGTCGGAATTCGCATCCTTCCAAACACAAACGTTTTAATTTTGCTAATTTAAAAGTTACAGGGCGTTTCAAGAAAAATCTATGTGTGCCACTATTGTTTCGTGTACTCATTTAGTAACCAATTAGTAATCAATTGAAAGAATTTATAATTGTCATTGGTGAACAGAATAAAAACATCTATATCTTTAAGTGACTGAATTAGTGGGAGTTATATAGCTAAAATTAAAATTAAGGCGCCGATTAGAAAATGATTAATGTACAAATTATTATGAAAAACAATAAAATTATATGTTCTGTGTAAAGAGTTGCAGAATTTCAGAATGAAAAATTAACATACACTGAAAATTTCGTGGGTTTTTGTTCCAGACATTTGTATACATTATGTGGTTCTTATCAGTGGTCGCTGCCTTATCTGCTCAATTTCTTGCTTGGTTTTGGTACATTCCTTACCGTCCATACAATGCTTTAGCAGCAGCGTTTTATGCAGGATTTCACAGAATAGTTTGGTGTGCTGGCATAAGTTGGGGGATTCTAGCTGTAATCACGGATAATGCTGGTAAGTAATGTATACTATTTTTGCCCTCTAAACTTAACAAATTATTCGTCTTACAAGTACAGAACACAGTGTAATTTGTCTATTAATAATCTTACAAGAAGAATCTTGTTCAACTTGGGTTATGTTAAAAGGAAAGTTAAATCTTAACAATAAGAAAATTCAAAGTTAGTTGGTTGATTTACAGTTTAACGTTTCTTTGGAGCATTGAGTTTATATGGGAAGAGAATCTGTAGCTTAACATCGTAATGAGATTCGAAACATGTGAGCTTCTTCCGGGAATTGAGCGCAGGTCTCCTACGCCGAAGACATGAAAATAACCATACAGCCACGTCCTTTATCAGCAGAAAAGCTATATAGGACGAGTCCTAAGTTTAAACTCGGATCACACTCATTTGATTGCCACTAAATGAGAGAGAAGGATTTACACAGGCAGGAGGAGCTCAAATATTCGTATAATGTATTGTCTAAAAACAAGTTACAAGGAGTTGAACCTTGTGATAAACTAGTAACATAATTACTACCTCCAACAATTCATCCATATTTTAGTTTAACTTTGTAATATATGTGTTTATTTGTGTTTATGGAATAGATATAAACAAGACTGTTAAAGCACTTCAAAAATCGCTTGAATTTATATCCACACTTCAAACTACACTTTATGGACTTCTTACGAAAAATGGAATAAAATTTTCAGTTTAACAATCCACGATTATGCACGTGATGTTAAAGGACAGTTCATTAATGACAATGAACATTATGGAAGAATTAATGAATTGATAATGTGGGAGAAAACGAGAGAAAACCCACGGACACGATCTTGGCCAGCATTACAATACGCTCTGGGATTGAACAAAAAGTTTATACCAGTAGGGAATTCCTTGCCATTGAGCCACCGTGCTCCTTCTGTTTATGATGGGAGAAATGAATATTTGGTTCATTGGAGTTTAGAATTTATTTTAAAGCAATGGTGCTCCATGAGACGGTACCTACTGTCTAAAATAGAATCCGATCTACTACTCGGGTTTGTTTCCAAGAAGAATACTCCCTTGGGTGCTTGTTTCTATTGGAGATGTTCTTAAACGATTCCTTTCTCTGAGAGGATGCCAAATATCTCTAAACTTTGGTTACGATGCAGAGAACGATGCGATCCCTTGGGTCTCTGATGTGAAGATATTGTCGAACAGACGTATATTTAGGGTAGATCATAAGGTAAGCTTTATTTAAAAAATAAACAATTATTACTCATTTGATCACTTGAAGTCTATCTTGTGTGTCAATTCTGTTTCTTCACTTAAAAGGAGAAATTAACCTAGTATATTATGAAAATGAATACAAGTACTAGGTTTTTTTTAGGCAAGCTATTAATTAAGTACGATGCCCGTTACTCTTCTACTATTCTAAATTATTTGCACATACAAGTAATGTATGGTGCTAGAACGTAACATTCTTCATGTTAAAACTGCTGACAGGTAGTCCGTCCCTTCTATCAAAAATGTGTCTTAACTTTATTCGACAATAATAATTGTTACAGTACAGGTAGTAATACCACGTTAAACTGTGCTAATATATTTCTCATTACTTTAGGATTTCTTCGTCCATTTTTCTGTTGGAAGGCAATGGTTCCCTTTAGCAGACTTTCGTATTGTGCCTTTCTAGTCCATGGAGCAGTGCAGCTCTACACCAGTGGTTCTCTCAGAACCCCTAACACGGCTGGATTTTTTAATATAGTAAGTACACCAGTAAAGCATAAACATATATAGTATATACAAGATCGTTTTCATAATAATTTAATACAGCGTGAGACCATCGTTAACTGTAGAAAAGTCTGATATGTCGTGGATTAGGAGCATAAAAATTACGAATTGTTTGCAGAGAAATATTATAGGCCTACTATTCTTCATGCAGTGTAACATTCAGTTCCGTCAGCGAATATGGAAAAGAATATCTAATCCGAATTCTAAGCTTCAGAATAGAAATGAAATGAAATGAAATCTTTGAGTTTTACGTCCCACGGTTATGCCGGTTAGGCTAAAGGAGACGGTGATGATGAGAGATGAGTGAAATGGTGGAATGAAGAAAGTGGGAGGAAACGGGAGAACCCCGAGAAAACCCACGAGCACGGTGTTTGTCCACCACAAAGTTCACTTGGCGGGGACTGGGATCGAACCAGGGACCCCAAGCACCAGATGTGAACGGTGAGCCACCGCGCCCCCGCTTCAGAATAGACCACAAGTATACAATAATGTTAGCGTCTGTAGGTTGTTCTGGTCTGGAGAGGTACTTGCAGTCATTCTAATGTTCATGAAAAATTACGATTCAACAGCTCCAGTACTAGAGATGCAAAAAAAACCGGCTTTTTTTAATCGATGGTTTTTTTCACATAAAAAGCCGGCCTTTTTGGGAAAAAACGAGAATTTTGGAAATTTTGGCTTTTTTCATTTTCATGATTTTTCTATCTAAATAGCTTTCTTATAGTATATTCTATAATTAGATAAGAATTCCATGACCTAAATGCCATATTTCGCTCTAAAATTCACCATCAAGATGGATGGAACACACGTTTTACGAATTAAAGCTAACATGAAGACTATAGTATTTGAGGGCAATTTTAGAGGCTATTTAACTTTATTTTAACTTTTGAGTTATCGACATTTTTTTCTCTAGATCACTTTGGTTTGTCATCCGTGTTTCATTTCTAAGAGCTTAGTAATCTAGCTTCTAGCGCAAAAGTTTAACTTCCGTCAAAGAGTATGTTTTTCATATATATCCGTCAAACCGTACTTCCACATTTCTGTTATACTGTAGCTGTACAACGATTTAACAATAATTTTCCGGATACAATCTTGAATACTAATTTTAAATAATCAGTAGCGGATTTAGAAAAGTACTTTGGGAGGGGTTTCTTTGATTGTTTCGTTTTCTAAATTGTTCTAATTTTATTTGGGAGGAGCTTGAAGTTTGTGAGTACAGGCATAACTAATATGTCGTTTCGTTTATATATTTAGCGATAATCTTCCGGATACAACCTTGAAGATCATTTTATACTGAGAATCAGTGGCGGATTTAGAAAAGTATTTTGGGAGGGGTTTGTTCTTACTAATGCTTAGTTTTTCTAAACATTCGTAATTTTTATTTGACGGAAGCTTAAAGTTTATGAGTAAAGGCATAACTAAGAGATATTTCGTTTGTTTTAGACATTCCGTAATTTTGGGGGAACAGGCTTCAGTCCGAA
Source organism: Thermobia domestica (assembly GCF_964235325.1). NCBI lineage: Eukaryota > Metazoa > Arthropoda > Insecta > Zygentoma > Lepismatidae > Thermobia > Thermobia domestica. The sequence continues at coordinate 76,425,574 of NC_137467.1, read as the reverse complement.
AGACCGTCCCCCTAACCTTCGCAAAAACGTCACTGCTGGTAGTTAGTAATAATAACGATTTAAAAACAATATGAAATGAAGTCGGCCAACTCACAGTACACGCACTATTTCTACTTCATAGATGGAATTAAGAAAAGTTTTGTCAGAATGGTCGAATGCTGAGTTGAATCCCGGACTTCCCGATAGAAGCGCAAAAGCTCCATTCAGTCATGTTTGTTGTGCTGTTGTATTTATCTTAACAAATATATTCCGTAGACTTTTTTTTTTTTTGTGGTGGTGGTGGTGGGGTTGAGAGAGTTCCGTAATGATATGAAGGGTGTGGCCAAGAACATGATAACTAACACATTTTCAATTGCTGAGTTATGCAGCACCAGATAGACAGCAGCACGTACCGCTTCGTTTAATCCTTCATGTATAGTCTTATGTGAAAAATCAGCTTTCCGAATTTCAAAATGGATTGTGCAGCAGAAAATCTTTAATTTCTTAAAATAGTAAAATTGTGGGTTACCATGTTCTTGCCTCACACCCTTCATATGTTGAATTCCTCTTGTTAAAAATTCAGAAAACTTGAGGACTGAGTAAACCGTGATGGTGGTTATATAAAACTGTAGAATTTCAAGAATATACAAAACCAAAAGCTCTAGATGTGCAGCCTTTCAGTGTATCATATAAATCTAAGTATTTTTCTGGTTTTAATTTTATTTTGTTCCAAAAAGAGGGTATGGAATATTTTGAAGTAAAAATACTACATAGAATTTTGCTAGTTATTTGTATATTTTTAAAAGAAGTATTTACTTTTAGTGTTGGCTGGTTTACACCAGCTGTTTTTCTTCTTTTTTTAAAAATAAACAACTGGTTTAAACCAAAAAATAAAAAGAACGAAAATTGCGAATCGTGTGAACTTCATGGTTACGTTTCCACATATCAAACCATCTGCATTAGTTTTATTTCCTTTTCACCTTTTAATCAAGGTGTCCCATGTTCAATTCTCGGTCGAACCACATGCGTAAACCTCATGCGTAAACAAAGTAGCGGTTGGGATGTAACTTTAAGCGAAAGTCTTCTCCTTGATAACCTCGGTATTACGTAAGGATGTTAAACCTGAACATACGAAACGAAACCAAATTGTATATTTCTGCATGCCTGAATGCCTGTTGTTTTATAAAGAAGCCAAAGTTGCTTAAATATATTGATAGAAATTGGCAAAATTTATCGATTGCCTACCTAGCTTCCAACATTAGCTTGGATTGGACTTTCAGTGATATGTACGTACTAAATTTGTAATTTAATACCTCAGTTTTAGCGTTCTGATTATGATACGTTGACCTTTAAATTTTACATGCAAAGCAATAACAGGATTTTTCCGTTATTGCTTTACATTTAGAGTAATGACAGGATTTTCCCGATGGCTAGGACGGGAGTTTCCGAATTTAAGAAATTTACTAACCGGACTTCTTTAAGCTTATGTGACCTCTTCCAGCATAACCCCGTTGTTGCATAATAACACCAAGGCGAAACAAACTTATTTCTGTCAATATGTAATATAAATAAACAAAGCAAAATATCTAAACCCAAAAAACCTGATTTAACCCCCTCCCCAAAAAAAAACATAGTTTAAACTCCCTCCAAAAAACGGGTTTTTGGCATTTTCAAAAACAACCATGGTTCTTGCCAACCCTGCTTACTTTTGTATATAGGAGGCTAAACAAATCTTATTATATACATTGGTTAATCCTTTGAAATTCATAATGTAAATATGTTGAGAAGTAAAACTGTTTGAAATATCTTTTCGAAATTCATGGTTTATTTTCGAGGTTTTATATTATTATCGGCATCAACCACTAATTAAATGACTTTTTGTGTTGTAGAGAAGCGAAACAAAATCTGCTTTATCAATTTAAAGCAGAATTTTGAAAAAAGTCCAAAATTTCCCAAGCAAAAAAGCGAAGCAGAAAAAAACGTTTTTTTTTTTAAGCCGGCTTTTTTCCGAGCCCTTGCATCTCTATCCACTACTGTAAATTGCATATTACCATCCTGGAAAATTGCTTCACTTGCCGGAAACATCTAGACCATATAGTAAATGTGGTCATATTCTTATGCCACATCTGCATATTTATATGCACGATGCAAAAATTTCATTGGTGTGAGATCTAAAAATGGAGAACCCAAATGCGGGAGATACCCTACCAAGCCATCTACTTCAAAATATATCATGAACAATCTGCAAAGTTAGATAGAGTCATACTATTCGTTAACTAACTAGCTCTATGAACTAAGGAACCCGAAGGTTCTATGCTGCATTCACTAAAGCTCTCCACTGACTTCTGTTCTTAGCCAACTGGATCCAGTTTCTACTTTGTGTTTTTATTTATGTAAGATTCATCTTGACATTGTCCTAGGTCTTCATAATGGTCTTTTTCCGGTTGGATGTCTAGTTAAAAATTCTAAAGTAATTCTGCTTTCTTCCTCCCCGGATACCATGACTTGACCACCTGACCCTTCTAGATTTAGTAATCCTGACAATGTTAGGTAAACGGCATGAAGTTTCCGTCATTCCCATTCCTGTTGCTCTTGGATCCGGATATTCGCCTTAGGATTTCGTTTTCGAATACATGTATTTCCAATTCGTATTGTTCTTTTCTCTAAGTAAGCTTACATGTTTTGCAACCATATAGCACAACAGGCATAATTACCATTTTATGTATTTTAAGCTTTAAGTTTTTCGACAGAATTCGTGAAGACAAAGAGTCTGAGCTTAATAATAACATGAATCCCCTGCTTTCTCAGATATTTACTTTCTTCGTGAACATGGGTTTTGGTCTATTAATGTTTTCTCTCGTCTTTGTTATAGAAATTCTGCGTGAGGTCTGCCCAATACAATCTAATGATACATAGGTGTCAACTTTTTAAGTTTTCTCAGTAAATACTCAGGCATCGAGAGTAACGTCAAATATTCTTTTTATTATCTTCTTTTTAGTAGATTCAATAGAGGAATGGTTCCCAAATTCTTTCTGAGAGGCGACAAAATCATGAAGAGCTGCTGAAATAAAATGAACCGCAAAATTATTATTCACTTACAAAGGCTTTTTTTTTTTAAATGCACGATTTCCTAAACTTTATATTGAAAAAAAATTCCTAAACATTAAGATTTTGTTATTGAATTTCAAACGTGTAAAGCAATATTGGTCAAAATAAGGAGATAGAAAATTATTAAAATCATAATGATTACAGTCAAATCTTATGGACATTTTAGGATAATTTGAGTGAAAATAGAAAATGATTCAACTGGCTTGCAATTTACGTAAAACATTTTTTTTTCATTTTTTAAAACAAAATAACGTCATCAAACACCAAGTTCTTTAAATAAATAATTATACAAAATTACACCTACGGATTATTATTATCATTGTTATATTATATCACTCGATCCTCGATATGCCGTGCACTTTAAAAGTTTAAAATAGGTGTTGATAAATGATTATCCAACACATATGCATCCCTATCTAAAATTAACCTGGAATTACATGCACTATAGTTTCTTTCTATTATTTCACCACATAGTTTCTTTCTATAATTTCGAAAATTGTTCCAATCCAAAAATTCAGGGGATGCTCAGCACTCATTAAATATTTCCAATGGGTGCTTGGGACCCGGAGTACCCACGTGGTCGGGACGTATGTATTGGTATGAAATCCTCAAAAAGTATACACACAACAGATATTCTTTCGTGAGTTAATGCTTTTCAAAATCACCTCTGAAATAGAAACAAAGTTAGCCTTTCCCACAAAAAAAAAAAAAAAAAAAAAGATCGAAACTGCACAACTACTCTACATTAGTTGCTTCAGCATTTTATTTTATTTATTTATTTGTTTATTTTGAATTAACGTTGAAACAACTTTCTAATTATGAATGTCAATCGACATTTAAACATAAGCTCACAACGATTGTTCGACAACTACCACTGAACAATAACAGAAACACAGGCGGCTCGTAAGAGAAGTCACGCCAGTAACATTTTTTCGCTTGAAACTAAAAGAAGAAAACTTTCATAATGTACTAATTTTATTGTTCTGTACTACAATTAACATTTTGGATTGTCTTTAATTCCTTGGTTTCAAGCGATAAAACTTATTTTTTTTTAAATCAGGGTTACTTTCCTCAGGAGCCTCCTCTTATACAGAGAAAAATTGATTTTTACACGCTACGTAAAAATATTTTAATCCTTCAAAGTTGCAAAGATTTGGCAAATGCTTAAAACTAGAAAAATAGGAAAACCAAAAATGGACTAATAGATTGCGATCTTGACCAATAATTAGTTTTTGAATCAGAGACCACAAAATCTTTGAACGGCCCCTAAATCGAATTTTCGTATTTTCTACGGAATAAGCACATCATACTGAGTTAAATGATAGTTTGGGTTTGGCTACATTATATGTAGTTCTCCAGATATAAGGCCTACAATAACATTTTTGATTGAAATATATTGGATTTTTTGATCCAAAAAATCGGAAACTATTTGGGAAGGTTAGAAAAAAATAATATAAAGATTGCAGGACTAATTAAACATAATTAGCTTGATATGAATAAGTTTTTGTGAAGGACAGCAGAAATATTAAAAATAGAATTTCGTTTCATGTAACTAATCCATTTTCAATTTTACGTCTTTCACAATTTTAATGCTTATTGTTGTTTTACAGTTTTGGAATGCAGCTGGAGACAATTTTCTATCATTTTCAATAGCCCTATTATTGTCCTTGATGTTTGAATCTCCCATCCGAGGACTGGAGAAGACATTTCTAAGAAGAGGTAAGCAGCATATTTGAATTTGATATCATTAGCTGAAATTACCGTTCTTTGTACGGGAAAATTAGGTTTATAAAATAAGGAGTTTATATATCAAATTTAATTTTCCTATCATGGAGGCCTCGTGAGTAGGGATGCGCACGAGACAAGATTTGAGACTGTCTCGCCTCGAAAATGTGCTGTAAAAGTGGTGTCTCGACTCGAAAAATACAGATTTTTCTATTGGAAGAGCTGTGTCTCGGCTCGAATTTTGTCAGGAAAATTCTGTCTCGACTCGACTCGAGCGCATCCATACTCGAGAGATAATTTATATTTGCCATAAATTTTGAACCTCCCTTTGCAAGGGTTAACTATGTTTGGAAATTCGTTTCAAACGGTTCAGCCGTTTTCCCGTAATGATCAGAGAAAATGAAACGAAATATTTCAGTTAAGGTCCCACGATTATGCCCTTTTTAGGCTAAGGGAGACGATGATTAATTCAAGTGAATGATGATGGGATAATTGGCGAAATGAAAAAGTGGGAGAAAAGGAGAAGACCCCGAGAAAACCGAAGGACACGATTATGTCCACCACAAACTTACTTGATCGGGGATCGAACCAGGGACCCCATGCACCAGAGATAAGCATTCTACCACTGAGCTACTGCATCATCACTTCTAAGGGGTACAATTTCTAAAATATTTTTTTAAATATATAGAGCTAATCCAAATATATATTTCAAATATTTTTCACAACCTATTTTTACCGTGCAAAGAAATGGTATTTCAGCTAGTCTGCACAAAGAATATATTGCTTTGTTGATGACTAGGCCCTATAATTCTGCTCAAGGATAGAGAGATGAAGTTTATGAACGAGAGGTACTAGTGTTCAGATTAATAACCCTTTTAGGATTTCCACTTTTTGAGGTAAATTTTAGACCTTCGCTCAAACAGCTACTGTTTCCTTACTATTTGTCGGATGATCATAGTTCATAAATAGTTTTTTTAATTTTTTTTAAGAATAGATCGTACTTTCCAATCGGAAAAAACAGAAGACTTTTCGATTTTTTTTTTCGAAATTTTTGTGTTCCTCTGGCGCAGACCTGGGTTCACGTACGGATCTGAATTTTAAAAAATACGTTGTTATGTACATAATAAGTGTGCAATATTTCATACTTGTATCTTGAAAACTGAGGTCGGGAGAAATTTTTAAAAGTCCAAGGATGAACCATTTTTTCATATATGTATATATATATACATTTATATATACAAATATTTCAAAAATGTACTGCCTATTTGACCTAGAGTCGTGGTTGTAACGCCATTTTCTTTAGTATAACAAGTCATTTCCAACGGTACCACTTACATGTCCATATCATACACCTGAACCGGAAAATTAGGGAAGAACTCGGATTTTTTTTTTAAAATCCCACCAAAACACTTTGCCCTCTGGCCCAGGCCTGGGTTGACGTAGGGATCTGAATTCTTTTCTAAAAATACTTTGTTATGTACATAATACGTGTGCAAAATTTCAATCTTGTATCTTGAAAACAAAGGGCGGAAAAAAATTGTTGAAAATCTGAATTTAGGCTCTCTCTATATATATATATACAAACGTATATATACATATTATAAAAATTTATTGTGTCATTACTATTTGGAGTAGTGTCATGGTTCAAACGTTATTTTCTTCAGTATAACAAACCTTTTTCAACGGTACCACTCACATGTCCGTATCATATACCTGAATTGGAAAAAATGGAGAAAACCGAATTTTTTTCTGAAAAAATCACCCCCTCGGAATACTTGCACCCCCCGGGCCCGGCCCCGGTTTCACGTAGGGATCTCATAGGAAAAATTTGAGAAAAACCCGAAGGTATACACAATCCGTAGGCAAAATTCCAGTCTGATATCGTGAAAACTAAAAGCATGAAAAAGTTTTGAAATTTGCCTTAAGAAAAAATAAAAAGTCACGCCCCTCTGCTCCCACTTGGCGCCGCCAAGTTGACCATCCGGTTCCAAAACGCATCTGAGGTGTTCTTTGGTTTATCCTTGACTTGTCTAATAAAAAAAACGGCTTAAATACCTGTTATAGAACCTAAAGATGCGGTCAAAAAATGATACTACGCCATGGTAACAAAAGTTACCAAAAATGCTAAAAGGGTTAAACTCGACAAGTACTTGAAGTATTTCCCGATCAAGGACTAAGTAAATAATTTTGTTTATAATTTATTAATTGCAGATCGCAAACCTAGCACGGTGATGCCAGTGAATGGATCGAGAGGAACTCCAGAAAGACAGAACAGCACTCAACAACAACAGCAGCAGCAGCCTGCGAAAAAAGTGAGACGTGCCAACTCGTCTTTCACATTGAATCGTTTGTTCTTGGACAAATTCAAAAAATTTAGTCCGTATGACCCACCAGAACGGTTTTAGATTGACATTACAAAGTGATAAAACAGACTCGCTATCAAGAGCATTATATTTTGAAGCCCTCTATCCTGTTGGGGCTGTCAAATCACAACAAACATATCTTGGAAGATATTAATTCTTCTGTTTGTGCATGTATTATTTTAAATAGCACTGTACTATGTGATATTAAAATATTTCGATGGGATGTTTTCCATCATTCTCGTAAGATGTGTACAGGGTATTCATAAAGGAATAATGGGATTTTCTAAGTGAAATGAATAACTATTTACTATCATAAATTAATATAACCTGGCCATTAAGAAGAAAGCTATCCAAGTTTGAGGTAAGTTACGGAGAACAGCAGTCTAAGTTTGCGGTACATTGCTAACAGATCATAACTCATCTTATTTCTGATTTTCACACTTAGACTTAGTTATAACAAACTTGGACATAACTAACTAACTAAAAGAGAAAATAAAAAGCAGATTAATGGCGAGTTACACCTTTATTAATATATAAAAGCATAACACTATTTGTCGTATTGTATGAATGTAAAAGTTGGTCACGGATGTGTTAAAAAAAAGGCTCAAGAATGAGTTGAGCAAACGAGTGATTTAATTAGAGTATTTCACAGTAGGTATGGTTACCGTATAATATACAGATAAAAAAAATGCGATGTCGAAGATGGGTTGCACACGTCGCTTATGTAAGAACATGCATTTCAGGCAAAGAAACCTTTAGGGAATCCAAGAATGTGGTAGGACAATATTGAGCAGAATTTTAGGGAGAAATTGGCAATAACACCCTCAGCTTGAATTAGTTCGGCATAGGTTAAGATCCAATGAGAAAGGATTATTCCTAAAGCGTTGAATTTTCAGGTTTTATCCATAGAGTTAGTTATGCGAGTGTTATTCACTCAGATTCTTTCACATCGTTAAATTGGTCGCTGTGACATAGATGATAAACTTATCTTTGACAACTCCTTTCGCAGAGTATCACCCCATGCAACTTACTTCCTTGAGAGTTCGTTAAGTGTTTTTCATATCATTATACGTTCCTCCAGTACCTTTCGGGCCGGATATGTGTAATGCAAGACATGCTTCACTGAATATGGCAGAAACTTGATTACCATTTGGATCTTTGCAAATGACCTTCAAAGTTTCAAACGTTGAAGTACTATGATTAACTTATCTCAAACTTGGACAGTTGCATCTCTTAATTTATTTCAAACTCGGACAACTGCTTTTCTTAACTTAACCTAACTCAAATGAGCAGTTGCTCTTTTTACAATATCTCAAGCTTAGATAGCTGCTGTCCTTATCTAAATTTGGGCTCTTTTTACAATATCTCAAGCTTAGATAGCTGTTGTCCTTATCTAAATTTGGGCTCTTTTTACAATATCTCAAGCTTAGATAGCTGATGTCCTTATCTAAATTTGGATAACACTTCTTCTCAATTTATCTCAAATTTAGGCAGCTAGTCTCCTTAACTTTTCTTTAACTTGGACACCTGTTTTTCTTACCAAAGTTTAGAGAGCTGCTCTACTTAACTTTTCACAAACTTGGAAAGCTGCTCTTTTTTAACTTATTACAGATCTGAATAGCTAATCTCTAACTTATCTGAAACATGGATAGATGCTTTCCCTAGTGGCGCAGGTTATACCTGTTAAAGCATCAGTTATGTTATTCGCTAACAACGTTGTACCCAGTATTATTTTTTAAAGCATAAAATTCTTAAAAAATTACAGTAGCAAATGTTTAGTAGTGTTATTTATTTGTAAGTGAGCATATAGAAACACTGATAGCCAATATATGGCAGCACTTTCCCTTTTCAATGTATTCTTAATCAAAATATTTGCAATTGTTCAGTCAAATTTAGCAGATAGATGAAGCAACTTTCTCCAAGAAAAAATTGAATCGATAAATTAGAGAGTAATACGTGACTTCTTAAAACCATTTTTTTCATTTGTGCTTGCTAAGAGTATTTTTAGTTTGTACTTCAATAATATGCTTCAAATACTGTAACATACACGAAAAATGTTATATATATTTGAATAAAGTAATAGCAATTAATGATATGGTTCTGAGCACTATAAAAGAAAGGAGGGAGAAATTAATTGAGGGGTCTGGTCGATAGACTTGATAACCCAATTTTACTTAGTGTTAAAGACCGGTAGCTGTGGCAAAATAAAGCACCAAAAGTGGCAGGGAAAATGGCAGAGTAAACTTTAAAAATAGCACTAAAACTGGCAATTTACATTGCAGAAAGTAATACATTCATTATATTGTTAAGTCGTTAATTTACCAAAGCTTCACATTAAATATGTTAATCTACATTAAGAATCGTAAATAGCACTGATTAGTTAGTATGATTATGAAAGTATCAATAATTAGGACACATCAAAACGATGAAAAAGAAAAACGTTGAAAAAGCTCAGACTATGTGAGGTAAACCCTACCCTGACACTTGATAAAGCAATCATAAAATAAAAGACGTTCCGGAAGGGAAGGACGAATCCACTAAATGTGTCTTTACAGCTATTAATGTTCAAAGATTTCTTGACCGTAAATGAGACAAGAGCGAACCTGTTAGAATCATCTCTGTAAATAATCACACTCGGTGCACTGAGAAATGAATATTTTAATGAAATTCATGGTGTTCTGGCCCTTTTCATCCGAAATGCCTCATATAACACACTTCATTTCTAATTGAACGATATCAGAAGCATTTTCTTCAAGTACCCCTTATAAAAATTAGACCTTATTTAGAGTCCTTATTACGTGTGATTAGATTCCTCAGGGCTTGAATCATGCGGCATTTAAACACTTAGCATGACACAAATCACAAATAAGATACATTCAAAACACGGCCGTTAAGATGTATCTGAGGTGTGAAAACATTCGTTCATGAAAGGAACATATTTGAAATTAAGCACGTCACAACCTTAGGATTTATAGTAATATGTACAAAGCATTTGTTGTACATCGTGCTTCCATGTATTTGGTTGGCCCACAGTGGTTCGTACCCACTGACGAGGAGCATTAAGTTGCAGTCTCTTTGGTGATTTACATTCGACGATAAAGGTGAACAATTTGACTTATATTTCTTTAGAAAGATAAATAAAACGAAAAAGTAACCATAAAATGACAAATATTTTCAATGATCATAATAAATGGTACGTTTCTTTTCACATTTTGGCGCAACTATCAGTTTTTATTTCTTGTATTTAACTGATTCACTCAAAAGCCTTTTATCTGACCCTTTGATTCTTATTGGTTAAGAAGCATGAACTCTTTCGAACATACCCCTCAATTATTGTTATTAAATTTGTATAGTTAGATATGAAATGACATGTTCAATTTAAAATGTTAATTTGTGAAAATAGAAGTACACTCATGTCCAAAATTACTGTCGCATGTCTATAAATAGTATGTTGTTGTAGGAATATAATTTGATAATGAATTCGCTCGATATTTTTATGGTATATGTGTATAATGTGTATGTATGTAATTGTATGTATGTATGTATGCATGTAATTTCTTAGTATGTGTATAATCGGCAAAGACATGTATGTCGTAAATTTCATGTCAAAAGAGCAGCAAATAAGAACAATAAAACGAAAATAAAACTTTCTTGTCCATTTAGCAACATTTTGTTTTACTCATTCTAATTTTCGTATTTATAATTCTTTTACTATGAAATTTAGCACAAACATACATTTCCCGATTATACACATAGTATCAGTATTAAAAGTACCCTGCAAAATCATTATCAAATTATATTCTTACAAGAAGACAGTTATAGATATACGACAATCATTTTGGACATGAGTGTACATTTAAAATGAATTGTTTGTGGTTTTTAATATTGAGTAAAAAATTGCAATTGTGTGCGTTTAAAACTAGATTTAGTAATATTAATTCACAGGAATATAATGATAAATGTATTATTTTGTAAAGGATTTTCAATTGTGTATTATTTATATTTTGTAATCGATAGCCCAGCATATAACTAAGGTGTTTGAGCAATTGATTATAATGGACATGTATCTAACCAAATATTTTCGATTGAATTTATATGAAAATATGTAGAAAATTAAAAGGGAAATACAGTGTGTTCAAAGCTTCATTTCAACTAACGAAAATCAATGTTAGATTTAAATGAAAAGTTTGTACATATTTTAAAAGGTAATTAGTAGTTCAAATATGTATATACGTAGTTAAGAATTTGATTGTAAATAACGATAAATGTGTAATAAAGAAACTAGTCTCTTTCCAATTTAAAACATCATTTTAAATTGTTAAGCACCTATCAAAAAAAAAAAAAAAAAAATACAAAATGGCAACTCTAATAAAACAATTTCTTAATCATGACAAAGATAACATGAAGTCAGATATAGAAGATGAGCATGTTGGAAACACTAAAAATTTACTAGCAGATATACAAGAGAAGGACATGAAATAATCGAAACCAAAAAGAATACCACATCAAATATATAAATCAAGAGAGTCCTAAAATACTTGCTAACCTAATAACACAGATTTTTACATTCAGTCTAAATACTATATTCCGGACAACTTCAAAGAATCATAATTGCATCATATATTTACCAAAAGTAGGAAACCATCTAACAATATTAAATAGCTACTGTCCAATCACACTGACTTCTGTATTAGAAAAATAATTGAAAAGATACTTGTTAACCGTATTGAATACCTGTCCCATCTGTTTTTTATTCTATTGATTTATACAGGGTGTTTCAAAACAACACCGACAACGTTTGGGAGGTGATTCCTGACACCAAGATAAGACAAAAAGTATAGACCAACTTAGGTGCACAAATGCTTCCTTTCGGAGTTATAGGATGCCGAAAACGTGAGAAAATGAACTTTAAAGGTCCATAGCTCCAAAACAATGGGAGCTACCGTAGTCGGGTCAAGACTTTGATAAGGAACTAATATGTGCTCTATCCAAAAATACATGCTTCAGAATGCTGCAGTACTTCCGCAACAATTTTTATAGAGGCAGTTAGTGAGTACTTCAGATTATATGCCCGTAACTAAACTACCTGTACAAAAATTGTTGCGGGAATACCTCAGGACTCTGAAACATGCATTTTTGGATAGAGCACATATTAGTTCCTACATAAAGTCTTGACCCGACTACGGTAGCTCCCATAGTTTTGAAGCTATAGACCTTTAAAGTTAATTTTTTCATGTTTTCGGCAGCCTATAACTCGGAAAGGAAACATTTGTGCACCCAGGTTGGTCTATAATTTTTGTCTTATCTTGGTGTCAGGAATCACCTCCTAAACGTTGTCGGTATTGTTTTGAAACACCCTGTATATGTTTTTTTTTTTATTAAACTGGAATTTTAATTGATTTTACCGATATTTACTTCAAATCTATTTAAATGTTCATAACTTCCTGAAAATTAATGTTTTATATAGAACTTTAATATTTAATAATCAGATTTATGTAACATTACATTTAATGCAAATTCGTTTTGAAAAAGCAGAGGATAGTTAACTAGTCTTGAAGAGGAAATCAGTAAAAATCACCATTACAATTCTACTTAATTTCAGAGAAAACAGAAAAATAGTATAAATGAATGAGTTAAAAAATAATGATGGCGGAGGCATCAACCGTGAATTGTCTTTGCCTACTTCAGCAGAACCGAACAAGATGTCTCATCTAGAGAAAGCCAATATGAGAAACAAAAGGCAGGAGAAACGTTCTTAGACCTAACCGCTATATTTGATAACGTACAGTATGACGGTTTAATAACTCAACTTAGCAACTGCAATAACACTTTGGTTCTGCAACTTTCTTACAAACCAAGATTAAGATGGATCAACAATTTAATTAAATATATGAGACTTACAAATCTCAAACTCATTAATCAACACGCAGACAGAATAAATTTAAAAGATTTTAGCAGCCTGCAAAATAAATGCCATTTTCAAGACAAAACTTACATAACGAACCCAACAACTGTACTATAAGGATCAACCACATACTGCTACACTAGACTCTCGCTAATCCGGCCATTCTTGGGACATATGGGTACCGGATTAGCGGAAGTGCCGGATTATTGAGTGTCTGACATTTATTTGATTTATTTATTTATCTTGTTTTTTTATTATTTTGAAAACATAGGGGGTAGTGTACTGTACTTTATTAAATCGAAGGATTAATTTTAAAACATAGAGGATATACTTCATTAAATCCAAATATACATTAATTTTCAAAGAAAATTTAGTCCTTGAGTAGTATCACTCACTATGAAACATGTCCCTAAGCATTGTTGTACATGAGCACGATAATTCATTGTGCACGTGTTTTTGGTTGGATGTGCGCCAGATTACTGAGAGGCCGGACTACTGAAGGCCGGATTAGCGAGAGTCTACTGTACAAACATATAAGCTTGAAAAATCTTCACTAATCACACTATATTACAAACCTATCAAGTAACACAATGAGTTTCTTAATTAGATCCCGAGATCCAGGTAGTTTCACAATCCAACATGATAACAACGACCAACATCGCAAAACCTTACAAAAATACAAAGCAATAACAATCAAAAAAAAAAATCATTACTGAAGGTAGGAAAAATGAAGAACTGTCAATCATTATTACATCTTACAGAACATAAATGCCGTTTGTGGGAGCGTTTCTTTCTAACCACCGATACACACGATTTTTCAATGTATTGGATAAAGTAACCATTGGGCCAAGGTTACCAGAAAGAACCCGTTCAGCCGCTATAACTTTGCTAATATTCCTTTCTTCACATGTTCTATCAAATGCACTATGTCTCATTTCGCAACTAGATTACTTCATTCGAAGCCATTACTTGTAAGAATTATATCGTAATATGTTGAAATGCAACAGGTTTGATTTCTTTGCTTGATCTTATGTATGAGTCTTGGTGAATATGTATCATATTTATTATAATTTCTGGTTTAGTTGTTAAAAATTGGGTATGAGAGGTGAAACAAATCGTTGCAAAAGTTCGATTGTATTTGTTAGTCGGAGAGAAGTGGTTATACGAGGGATATTTCTTTTTCAAGCTCAGTTAAACCATCAGAGGAGAGACAGGGATAAGACAAATTGTTCAGTGGATATCACCCATCCACCACACTGAAAGACAGATTCTGTCATTTAATCATTGTGGAGTAGTGAGGGGAAAATATATACCAAGTGCAATCAAAGTGTCGCCAAGTGTGAACTACGTGATTTCTCCAAGTGAGTGCTGAGTTACCTTAAACTCCAGAATCAGATGGTTCAGAAATCATAATCTATATCTTGTACGATCCACGTGATTCACACGTTCAGAAAGATCGTTTGCCGACACATATTTCCATTCTCGGCTATTTTTGGCGTATTCGTCGATACGACGAATCCTTCTTATTCTCTGCAGCAGTCATGCACATAGCTGTCACTTGTAAAGTTCATGTGACGATGAACAGCATTTGTATTATGCTCTTCCCGCCTGGAGAAATCGAACTCCATTACGTAATACACATTTGACGGGTGTTTCGATTGCACTAAGTCGGTACGTGTTCACACTAGGTACTCCAGAATGATTGGAAAATTCCCTTATACATTTTCTGTGTCATTGTAAATGTCGCTATCAATTGATTTAGTTGAGAATATCGTCATACATGTACCATATGACAAATGAAACAGATGGCTGTCGTAAATGTACTCCTATTGATGAATATTATATTAAAGGAGAGGATTCAGAACTTTAAATTAAAAAAAAAAAACAATAAAATCTTACAGGACAATATTAGAAGTATTAGAGAAAGCTTGATGAGTTAAACATGCGGTTCAATAAGAAAATGGATAGAAAAACTCAACAAAATGCTTAGAAATGGAGTGGGTCAAGTTTGTGAGTGGGTCAGTGAGTCGTGGATCAACAGGACGTGACCCACTGCGACCCACCACCCACCGTGACCCACGTATCCACTCTGACCTACCGACCCACTGACCCATCGACCCACTCTGCTCAGTGCATTGTAGATAGATCTACTGAACAGTGATGAATTTGTCTACGTTTTACTTTCAAGGCCTCCATTCTTCTTTCTTTTTTAATTGTCTCTATAAAAAATATTTACTTGCCTGAGAAGAGTATATCTAACTGAAAAAAGACTTCAGTCACTTTTTAATATTAACTAGCTGAACCTGCGCTCTCTACACAGCGCATCATTCATATATGAGCATGACTCTCCTTGTTATTCCTCACATCTGTAAATGTCCCTTTACAGACACAAGTGAAAGACGTCTTGATAAGAATCGACAAAAGATACCGTAAAGGGGAGATTTTTCAATATCTCGCACCGTTTGCAAGATTTGAGCCTACTTCCGGTTGGAGTTTTTAATTCATGTATGATCAGTGTTTTCTTTCTTCTTGCATGCAGTATGTAATAAGCAAATACATTACACACACAATTAATTTTAATGTCAGTGATATATGGTGGGCAAAACACTCCATTGGTCCAAACAGTCCAAACAATATTCATTGGGCAAAGCACTCCAAACAATATAGATTCAACTTACTGTTAGAGTGGAGAAATGGCTATTCGTTTTTCATTATCATTTGGCCATGAAACAAACTCCTACGAGATATGCAATCCCTGTATACAATTATGTGGTGTTGGAACGTATAATGTGTAGGATATGATGCTTTAGTTTTTCTTTTTTAATTTCAACACTTCCAGTGTACCCCTAAGAATGTAATAAAGAAATAATGGCTATGTTTTTATATATTCAATTAGAACTGGACAATTTACACAAAATTTGCAATCGATCAGTGAAAACGTCATCTTTCTAGAGTCTGTGGTTTCCGAGATCTCATTGTCGAAAGGATTGGTCACAAACATATAAACGCCCACAAACGTATAGCTTAAAAGAACTCCAAAGATGGCAGCACAATTAATTTTGGAAAATGCTTATTAAAATACAAAGGCTTTGAACAATAATTTAAAAAAGTAAACTTTATATGAAAGAAGGTCTACTTAAATAATTTATTTAAAGTATAAATAGTTTAAAATATTTGTTTCTGTTAAACGTGAAATCACAAATAACCGTAAATCAAAGATTTGAAATCAAAGTTTATAAGTTGGAGCTCAGGCGCTTTTGTTGCTATTGTAGAGGTAATTGTTAACTAACTCTAACTAACTCTATGGCCTATGGAACCCGGAGGTTCAGTGCCGCGTTCACAAAAGCTCTCCACTGACTTCTATCCTTAGCTAATTGCATCCAGTTTCTACTTTGTATTCTTATCTCTGCGAGATTCATCTTAATATTATCCTCCCATCTGCGCCTAGGTCTTCCTAATGGTCGTTTTCCTATGGGTCTACCAGTCAAGACTTTGAAAGCGTTTCTACTTTCTTCCATTCTCGCTACATGACCTGCCCACCTAAGCCTCCTAGACTTGACGACCCTAACAATGTTGGGTAAACCGTATAAACTGTGTAGTTCCTCGTTATGAAGCTTCCGCTATTCCCCATTCTCGTTCCTCTTGGGTCCGAATATTCTTCTCAGGATCCTGTTCTCAAATACTTTCAGTCTATGTTCTTCCCTCAGAGTAAGCGACCATGTTTTGCAACCATACAGAACAACAGGCATGATTATCGTTTTATATATTTTAAGCTTCAAATTCCTCGACAGAATTCGCGACGACAAGAGATTTTGAACCGAATAGTAACACGAATTCCCTGCTTTTAATCGACATTTAATTTCTTCGTGAATATGATTTTCGTCTGTTAATACTGATCCTAAATATTTGAAAGTATCCACTCTATCAAAAGTGTTATTTAATATTTTAACGCATTCATAATTTGCTGTATTACGATCCCGACGCACTTACATGTATTTAGTTTTCTCTGCATTTACTTCTAAACCCTTGTCTCTGCAAGCGTTTAATAAGACCTCTGCATTTCTTTCTATTGTTCTCCTATCATCTATTAAATTTACATCATCAGTGTACGCATAACCTGGTGAACACCATTCAGCTCTAGGCCCTGGTTGCTATCTTTGATTTTCGTTATGGCGTATTCCAGCACAAAGTTAAATAATAATGGCGACAACGCATCTCCTTGTTTCAGGCCAGTTTCGACGTGGAAGCTCGTGGACAAAAATTTTCCTACCCGGACTTTACTTTGGGATTCACTTAAACATATCTTAATTAATCTAATTAGCTTTCTCGGTATTCCAAGTTCTGTAAGAACGTTGTATAATGTTTCTCTCCTAACCGAGTCGCAAGTCTTTCTAAAATCAATAAATACTTGATGTACCGGGGTATTGTATTCCCACTTCTTTTCGAGTATTTGGCGAATGGTAAATATTTGGTCGATAGTTGATGATTTCGTCTAAATCCGCACTGATAATCTCCAATAATTTCATCTGCGTATGGGGTCAATCTTGCTAACAGAATATTTGAAAGAATTTAATAGGATGTTGACAGAAGAGAAATGCCTCGATAATTATTACAGTCAGTTTTGTCGCCTTTCTTGTGAATTGGAACAATGATTGATTCTTTCCACTCTTGTGGCAATTCTTCCTTGTTCCAGATAAGGAGAATGAGTTTGTGTATCTTGTTCCACAATTTTTCGCCTCCAGCTAAAATTAACTCAGCCGGAATTTCATCTACACCCGGAGATTTGTGTTTCTTTAATTTCTTTATAGCGGCTTCCACTTCTATTCGATTGGGTTCTGGAATATAGAGTTCTGCGGTGTGTATCTCCTTTTCTCCACGCACATTAGTTTTTGGCTGCGTGTTCAGCAAATCGTCAAAGAAATCTTTCTATCTATTTAAGAGGCTATCCGTATCAGTGAGAACTGTACCGTCAGATTTCTTTAAAACATAAGCACGAGGTTGATAGCCTTTCTTAAATTCGCTGATCCCCTTATACATGCCCCGAATATTTTTATTTTTACTATTATCTTCAAGTTCCTTAATTTTAGCTTTCAAAAAATCCCGTTTCTTTGTTCTAAAAATTTTGGAAGTTTCCCGCCTGATATCTGCAAAATTTTGTGCAGTTATAACGACTCACCAAGGGTAGTCGTCAACCTGGTTCGATAGATGATATATGAATCTCGAGTGGTAGCAATAGTCTGCATGTAAAAATATCTTTAATAATTATACATATTATTATTCTCACCTTTTCTATCAAAATTATAAAGTCGATGAACGGTATTCAATGGTTTATTAGTTGATACACTTTTATGTATTTTTATTCAAATTGTCATGCACACATACAAGATGATTAAGTATCCATAAACAATTACATAGCAACTCACTACATAACATTATCTATATCTCTTACAGATATTAAAAACATTCTTCTTTTGTTAATATTAAATTAACATTCTATTAAGTATAGTGCACATGTATGAGCACTTTCTGCCCAAGGTACAGGTAATTATTAAACTATCCAAAGTATTTCGTTATATAAAATGTCGCCCGACAATTGGACTGAATATAAAAGTCATAAGCGAGCTTGGCTTTTATCTTCAAGAACCACTGGTCCGTTTACAATAATGGTCTTACACTACTTATGCCTTTCACATTTTGATCGCTCCTCGTATGTATCTTCATTACATATTATAGATATAGATACATTTATAACAAATCTTTCACTTCATTAATACTTATCTTTTATTACATTAATTATATTTATTTCATTATCATTCATTACATTATTATTATATTTTATTATTAAAACGTCGTCGCCTATTTATTTAATCCTTGAAGGGTGCGAAGTCAAAATCGTAAGAGGCAATTACAGTTAAAACATGAGTTACCATTATCCAGGGCGCTTTATATAATAATTATATTGGGTGATATTTTAAAATAAACATTGGATCTATAAGGCATCAAAATATAGAAGAATTTCATTCAAGATAGTCGTTGAATAATTAACTTAATAGAATGAATCTTATACTTAACATAATCTTTGACAATTAAGTTTTCAACACAAATCAATCTAATATAAATAACGTTTGCTTTTAATCATTTATGAATCGAATTATAATTCTTCACATTAACAAGAGAGAATTAAAATCATTTGAAAATTAACTTTCCAGTCTATCTAAAACTATATCTAAGCACTTCAAGTATTCATAAGAGTCGTTTTCATTATCAACATTAACTCATAAAATTGAAAATAAAAGTTCACATGAATCTATAACTGATATGGGTTTAACCTAATTTCATTAACGGTAATCAGCTTACATTCATACTTGCATATGATTCTAATAAAGTACATTGTACTGCACAATCATGATTAGGTTCCACAACATGTTGTACCTGTATTTCATCGTGATTCTGATTTTGATACGAAGTGCCATCTCTTGACCTCCAATTACGTCTATCCATGTTGCTTGTTGTATTCCTGTAATTTCGCCCTATATTCTGATTGTTTTTATGTCTACTTCTGTTGGGTGATCTGACATCAGGATTACCACGATTAATTAGGTTAGGCTGATTCCCTACATAACTTTGCCTATTTTGCTCGTTTTGATTGCTAGAATTTACTCGGCTTAGGTTTTGTTCCGTATCGTTCACACTTCTGATATTTAGATTCCGAACAGGTACAAAATGATCTGAATTATTTTTACTTTTACCTACTCCTGCTTGTTGATTCATAGCATGGTATTGGGTTTCATAGCATTGGACAAGCATTAATAAATGGTTGAAACTCATACACTGTGTAGAGAACAAGATCTGTTGTAACTTAAATGGGAGCAAATTTCGAATCGATGCTATTATTCTAGATTTCGATTGCAAGGGATTAACGACTTTTAATTCGTTGTATGTATTTACAACAAACTCTACAACAGATTTGTGCAAACGAGGATTGAAATGTTGATTTCTAATGGTGGCATCTCGATTTGCAAGCAAAAAGTCATTTTCATAATTCGCGATCAATGCCGCTTTGAATTCCTCATATGTATTGATGTGATCACGTACTGCTTTAAACCATAAAGAACATGGTGGGAGTAATACATGAGGGATTAATTTCATATATTGTGATCTATCTATACTCATTATGTTGCATTCGTCCTGAAATTTTTCCAGGAAAGAAGTAGCGTTCTCATTACATTTACCACTGAATTTACTCATAGCCCGTATTTCACTCATCTTAACACTTAACTTTACCTTTCTTTTATCATTCCGTGTACTTATTGGGTGACAATTCCTATCCATGACGTGATATGTCGTTGCACCATCCCTTTTCCGCCCATCTGTACTCTTCGGATGAATTTCTTCCAAAATAATATCCTCATCAGACACAGGTGAAGGCGAAGTCATCTCTGGTGAGTGGGGAAACTCCAAGTGCTCACTACCCATATTATTGTGGCATGTGTTGTCCTTAACCTGTAGCGTCCTAATTTCTTCCTGTAGAGTAGCTATCAATTGCGTATTTGCACGTATGTTGTTAGAATTATTGATGACCTGAATCTTTTGCTGTTGAACAGAAGATTCTATTACTTCTAAATCCTTTTTTACATCACTGATTTCTTGGCTCAGGTGATTGTGATTATCCTGGCATTCCTCAGATATTCCTTTTAACTTTTCCTCGAACTGCGAGGTGATATCGTTCATCGTCTGGATAATTAACTGTTTCGTTTCATCTAACTTCTGTTCCATTCGTCTGCTTAATTCCTCGTATTGCTTGTTGGATTCTTCGGAGTTCTGCTCTATCTTCTGTTCTATCGTCTGCTTCAATTCTTCGCATTGCTTGTTGGATTCTTCGAACTTCTGTTCTATCGTCTGCTTCAATTCTTCGCATTGCTCGTTGGATTCTTCGAACTTCTGTTCTATCTTCTGTTCTATCGTCTGCTTCAACTCGGAAGACATCTGAATCAATTGTCGCTGTAAGGCTAGCAAGATTCGGTCTTCTGATGTCATTCCTGGTGCTACACTATGTTCACCGTTGTCACTATTATTGGATTCATTCTCCATTGCTTCACCGTTCATTTTTCTTATAATTATCCTACCACTCCTAAGTCTTGTGAAATTTGTATTCATTAACCTTATTACAAAAGTAAATTCACCCTTACTTTGCTTCGGGATATGAATTTACAGCAAGGTCCCGGGTGAGGTAAACCAAAATTTTTATAACGACTCACCAAGGGTAGTCGTCAACCTGGTTCGATAGATGATATATGAATCTCGAGTGGTAGTAATAGTCTGCATGTAAAAATATCTTTAATAATTATACATATTATTATTCTCACCTTTTCTATCAAAATTATAAAGTCGATGAACGGTATTCAATGGTTTATTAGTTGATACACTTTTATGTATTTTTATTCAAATTGTCATGCACACATACAAGATGATTAAGTATCCATAAACAATTACATAGCAACTCACTACATAACATTATCTATATCTCTTACAGATATTAAAAACATTCTTCTTTTGTTAATATTAAATTAACATTCTATTAAGTATAGTGCACATGTATGAGCACTTTCTGCCCAAGGTACAGGTAATTATTAAACTATCCAAAGTATTTCGTTATACAGTTATTTCATTCGGATTTTGTAGCCACCGTAATTTTGCCTGTTTTCTCTTCTCTGCTAGTTTAATGCATTCTTGGTCGAACCATGGTTTGTTCCTACGTATTTCCGCGTATCCCAATTTTTCTATTAGTAATAGGATTTACTACTTGGCTTTTTAGACAGTCGAATTTTACACTACTTTTCCTTTACGTTGGTCTACTTTACCTTGATTTGAGACTTAAAAATTTCATCCTATTTTCCACTGAAAAGTATCTGTAATTCAACAAAGAAATAATTATATGTGATAATTATAGAAACACCCTGCTGAACAAGACTGTACATATTTAATATAAAAACACATTTACACGTGACGTTTCGATCTTCTAGCCAAGATCCTCATCAGACGTACACTCATATATGATAATGAGTGGTGTACACTCAGACGTACACCAATGATAATTAAATTGAAATTTATCGTAATATAAAATAAACACCCATGTTGATTAGACCGTTTTTCTTTTCATGAGATACACTCCGTTTGCACTATCTATATAAATAAAAAAAATATGTAACAATGTTCTATGGCTAACTCCTCCTAGAACCGTTGCACGAACTTTGATGATTTTTGGTGCATGAGTAGGTCCTGGTTTGACTTAAGTTTTTGTATTTTTCTGCAAGAGAGAGGAAAAAAGAGGAGGGGTGACGTAAAAATGATCGAAAACGATCGATATTAGTGTTCAGTCCATAGTTTTCGATATCACTAAGATGAATAGTGACATTCTCATTGCCGTTTAAGCCCAAGTTCAGTCTACATTGGCATGGGTTGTGAGAGGTGGAGATGATAAGGGAGTAACATTATTGATTTTTCTTATTACACTTTCATTTGAATACGTATACTAACAGGGGAAACGGGGTTCAAATACTTTCTTAAACCTATTCTTCCTGTGCGAAGAACTAACATTTCAACTAGGTTCCGAATAATATTCTATATCTAACCTTACAGACACCTATTTTTTCTCTGTTAATAGATCACTAAAGGGGAAGTGGTTGCTCAGTGGTAGAGCGTTCACCTCTAATGCTTGGGGTTTCGGGTTCGAACCCAGCCCCCGCCAAATGAACTTTGTGGTGGACAAACACCGTGTGCGTGTTTTTCCTCGAGTTTATCCAGTTTCCTCCCACTTTCTTCATTCCACCATTTCATTCATTACTCATCATCACCGTCTCCTTTAGCCTAACCGGCATAATCGTGGGACGTAAAAATCAAAGATTTCATTTCATTTTTTTTTAGATCACTAAATGGTATAACTGTAAAAATTAACAACAGACGCAATGCTTAACAAAGATAAACACCATAAAAACTACGGTTATTCTAGATTTTACCGCATTTTGTGAACATTAAAAACCTTACGTTATAGAGCTTACACCTTACGTATAATATAATGACACCTGAATCAATTTAAATGCCACATTGATATACTTCATTTCAGTTGTTGCAGTTTCTGCTTTGTACTAACTGTGGCAAACTTGAATAATATGACTTATATTATAAGATTAATCGCGAAGTCGTAAAATCAGAAAATCACTGTTATGATATACACGATTTACAATTTAACTTCTAGCTTTGTCTTTTCAGTTCTAGCTTTGTCTACGAGACCAGAATTGAAAGTGTCTCATTTTGGGAAAGTTATCATAAAAGCAGTTTTTCGGAATAAAGGCTTTTAACAAAAGTCAAATTTTCAATCTCTTGTATCCTTGTTCCTATTTATTCGAAATCCGTCATATCATGTTTATTGCACCAGACAGTGAATTACTTTGGATGTGCATTACTCCGTCTGTCCCACTTGCGTTATTACTATTGAGACATTCAAAATTTGGATGCGCATGATGCTCTAGCATCTTTACTTTGGAATACTGAATAATAAATGTAATATTGTAAGTTTTCGTTTAGCATGTAAATTTGAAATAGGTAATAACCTGACGTAGTGCCATTTGAAAAAAAATAAAGCTTTATGATGAGTTGGCAACACTGCCAACCTGATGTTATCACAGAATATGCCAAACAATGTCAGCCCCTGCAAATATTTACGTGGCACAAAATTAAGCGTTTTTGTCTGTTATTATAAACAGGGCATATCAAGATAACTGGTTCAAATGATTCACTCTATGTTTATATATATACAGTATATATACACTCTGGTATATACGAGTGTCACTACGAAAGTTTTGAGATACGCATTGTTGTGGCACAGTTTTTGAATTCCAACAATTGCGTTCGGTAGTGGTATCCAGAGCGAATAAGCGAAGCAAGTTTCAATTCACCTCGCTTATCGGCGTGGCCGTATCGCCTTCACTTGTTTGTTGATGTGAGCAGTATTCGGCTGTCTAGAATGGAGCTCGAAAGGGAACATTTTCGGGCAATGATCCTTTACGATTTCAAAAGTGGTTTGAACGAGACGCAAAGCCTTGACCGTTTGTAGAGGACATTTGGGGACCTTGCTCCTTCCCGTGCTACAATTTTTCGGTGGTTTGGTGAATTCAGAAGAGGCCGGACATCGCTTAAAGATGAAGAGAGAGCTGGACGTCCGGCAACAGCTGTGTCAGATGAAAACATTGCCGCTGTTGAACAAATGATTCGAGAAAATCCTCGAACAACTTTCAAGGACATTGAATCTACAGCGAACATTGGATCGACAGCAGTAACAAAAATTCTTCATGATCATCTTCGGCTCAGGAACGTTTCATCTCGTTGGGTGCCTCACACTTTGACTGAAAAGCAGAAGCGCATGCGTGTGGAATGGTGTGAAGAAATGCATGCAAGATTTGATGGAGGCAATTCTCGACGCGTCTCTGACATTGTTACAGGTGATGAGACTTGGATCTATCAATTTGACCCTGAAAATAAACGCCAGTCTACAGTTTGGATCTTTCCAGACGAAAATCCACCCACGAAAGTGAAGCGACCGCGAACTGTGGGGAAGAAGATGGTCGCAACTTTCTTCTCCAAATCTGGCCATGTTGCAACTGTTCCACTTGAAGAACAAAGGACTGTTACAGCTCAGTAGTACACCACTGTTTCCCTAACAAAAGTGTTCCAGGAGCTTCGGGAACGGCGTCCAAGAACTGGATTGCTTGGGATCCTGCTTCATCATGACAACACGTCCGCACACACGGCCAACATGATAATTCAGTTTTTAGAATCTACGGAGGTCAAACTTATGACTCATACGCCGTATAACCCTGACCTGGCCCCGTGTGATTTTTTTCTGTTCCCCAGGATCAAAGATCGCATGCGTGGGAAGAGATTTTGCAGCTCTAAAGAAGCTGTAGTGGCTTACGAGAATCAGTGTTGGGTAAGTTACTTGTAAAAATGTAACGCGTTAGTAATGCGTTACTTGACTCCAAAAAGTAACTGTTACTTTACTTAGGTCCGAAGCTAAAAATGTTAAAAATATATGACTTCAATTTTCCGTACTACTATTACTACCGCTATTATTATTATTATTATTATTATTATTATTATTATTATTATTATTATTATTATTATTATTATTATTATTATTGCATGTTCTGAATCGCTTTATGTAAATGCAAGGACAAATTTTTACTTGATGTATGAACATTTTTATAAATGTAACATTGATAAAATGCCATACTGCGTTACTCGTAGGGATGAACACGAGCGAGTGTGAACGAGTTTTCTTTGACACTCGATTCGACTAGAAACAGACATCTTTGAGCTCGACTCGGGAACTCGACTCGAAAAATTTCCTCCAACTCGACTCGAATTGGGGTCGAGTTCCGAGTCGACTCGAGACAAATCCGGTGTGTAGTTTCGAGTACATTCTTCAAATACAATACAATACTACTACAATTTATTATTATTATTATTATTATTATTATTATTATTATTATTATTATTATTATTATTATTATTATTATTATTATTATTATTATTATTATTATTATAACAACACTGTGGTTAAACAGAAAATAAAGGCGGTTTGTATTTGAATACTAAAAAACTAGTTGATTGGCAACCTCGGTAGTCGTGAAGTCTAGGAGTAAAGGATATTGTTCACGAGCTTCTGAATTTGGGTTGAGGGTCTAGGTTGAGTATTCGGGCTCGTGCCAAACACTGTTAAAAGTTATAGGGTACTGGTCAAATATCTTCAAAACTGCTCGGACTGAGTTTAGAATTGTCAATGGCTCGAGCTGCTCGGCTCACAGCTCATTCACTATAGACCCGAACCGAGAAGTGAGCCGAGCCAACAGCTCACCCAACCGACTCGGCTAGAGCCATCGACTCAGTTGAGCTGAACCGAGCAAATGGCTCATCCCTACCAAGCCAGCTCGAGCCGATGGTTCACCCCAAGTGAGTCGGCTCGAGCCATTTTCTCAGTTGAGCCGAGCCGAGCTGAGCTTGTTATAAAAAAAATCTCTTGTGGTCTCGTTATCGAGACGAGATGAGATGCGAGCAGTGTCCCCTCTTGTGAGCAACACTAAAAATATTCCATGGCTTTCGTTTTCCAGTGTAACCAGGCCATGATTTCAAGACGACTTAAAACGAACGAGCCATTTATCAAACTCGACTGGATTTGACATTCGACGTGAAAAACTGAATCGGCTCGGAACTCGACTCGAGGATATTACCCTTGACTTGACTCGAAACTCGACTTGAATTCGAGTCGAGTCGATTTTTAGCTTGATTCATGTTCATCCCTATACGTTAGAAAAAAATGGTTGCTTATTATTATTCTGCTAAACTAATTATATAATAATAACAATGTTGTTATGTAAAATTAAAAATAAAGAATATAGAGAAACATTACACTACTCTATAATCAACGGGACTCTAGGATAAGCAAACTGGTCTGAAAGAACTCCAATATTACATACCATCAGCAAACTATTTTCTAGTAATAAAGTAGGCCTACTCATCAAAACACAGTTTATTCATATTAAGCCCTTACTGTAAATCGTTAATTATGACACCCTAGTTGTTGATAAATATTTTCCGCCGGGGCACTTCAGACACTTTTAAATTCTGTCCACCATCATCCTCAGCTCTTAAGAAAAAAGTATTCTTTCAAATGTTCGAAGGGTAAACTATTTTCCTTCTTCATCTTTATAAAACAACACCAATCAAAGTAAAATAGATTACCGGTATCATTACACTCCTAGTTCACTCACTGAATGTATTGATTTGAAGCTGTCAAAATCTACGACAAAATCTTCCAGGTGCTTGCAATTAGTACACGTGATTTCCCTAAGGCTGTCTCATCTTCAAAAAACAGCAAGTGGCACTACGAACTTATCTGTTTCTCTGTGTGTCTGTGACTGTCGGTCACTGACATACATAGTTCATGTTCGATTGTTTCATTCTGAGAAATTCACTTACAGGAAAGAAACATTTCTTTCCGAAAAAATAATATACATATATTGTAGTTACTCATCCGAAATGTAACGCGAAAAAAGTAATGCAAACTAGGTACGTTACTTAAAAATTTGTAACGCGTTACAGTTACAGCTACTTTGGAAAAAATGTAACGCGTTACTAGGAAACGTTACTTGCGTTACATTACTTCCCAACACTGACGAGAATAAACTTTCAACACTTGAAGAAAAAGACTGGCAACACTGCTTCCGAAAGTGGTTTTGGAGGATGCAAAAGTGTGTACAGTGTAATGGTGAATACTTTGAGAAAATGTGTTAAATTGATTTTAAGTATGTAAGTTATTTCACATCTCAAAACTTTCGTAGTGACCCTCGTATACTATTGTGTGTGTGGTACATATTAGAATCATGATTATCCGTGGAATTGGGTGGCAAGGGCACCACAGATAGCGAAAATCGCGGATAAGCGGGAAAAAAGACTAAAAGGAAGAAAGGGAGGTGCAAACACGAATAAAAATATTTCAACATAAAAACTGTTTTATTGCTTTGAAAACATAATAAAACTTTTAAAATATCTTTGCTCTACATCTAAATCACTAAATTAAAGGACAGTTAAAAAAAACACTGTACTGTAAACCTGTCAGTAATTTTCGACCTTCGCAGTGTAGAGCCTATTGTATTTTCCCGGTTGTTGGCTTGGATTTTATATAGGCTACTGTATAAGACTACCTGGCTACCTGGTTTAATAAATTGACAACATAAGAGTATATAACATGGGAATTTGTGGGAAGCTCGTGAACAGATACGATAAATGTTTAAATGAAGGTGGTGATTATGATTGCAAAGTGATTATGTAGACAACTAAAGGAAGCCTCAGGTATATAATTAACAGATTTTTTTAAAATAATATTGTTTTTCATTTTGAATAATTAAACGGGCTTTATTTTCTGGAACTCTTTTACATAATAGGACATTTTCAATGAATACCTTCTTTATTATCAATAAAGCAAAGATGTAGGCCTAAATCTCAATCGCGTGATTCCTTGGACAGATACGTTTAAAAATAGTTTAATTTGATTCAGCACCTTCAGATTAGTATTAAAAACGCAATTTAAAATGTATCCAAAAATTCATACTTTTACTGTTGACATAAGCGGTACCTTAAATAATTCAACTTTGAGATAATTTCCTCGTGATTCGACGGGCAAATAAATTTTAAAATAGTTTGTATTGAATTCAGCATCCTCAAATTAGTACAAAAAAGCCCAATTAGAAATTTATTCAAGGGTATACACTTTTTTACTAACGCCACGACTGGAAAACAAATATAAATCTTACGGTACTTTTCCATCTTTTGATGTAATTCATTGTTACTAGTCTTAATATTATCAAAAACAGCATATTGCATAAGGTATTGCAAAAGTTCGCTGAAATGAATCGAATAGCTTACAAGTTTTCCTTGTCTACATATTGTCCACATGCCTACTGACTGAGAAGAATAATACAAACACGAAAGCTTGTATGATGTTACACAATATCAATTATTAACGTTTAGAAAAACAGGAAACGAGATTGACCACGGGATGCAAAGGCGATGGATGACCTTCATTCATGATTACAAGGTAAATGAATTCAATGAGTGAAAGTGGTTAGTTAAGCATGCTGCAATAGTTTACCTATATTTTTACACATTCTTACACTTTTTCAATACACTTTCAGTAGCAAGAGTTTCTAAGACAGTAAAACATTTAATTTCATGATTCATTACTACCTAACTTAATTTGGCCATACCATGGCACAAAATAGTTAAATTTAGTCATGTTTTGTTTTAGGGTAAGGTGACCAGCGTTATCTATTTATGAGCCCTAAAAATGATCTAGACTGCCTAAATATATAACGTTTGGAAGGTAATTTCTGACATCAAGATAACATAAAAAGTATAGATCAACCTAGGTGCATAAATGCTTCCTTTCGGAGTTATAGGCTGCCGAAAACATATAAATGAAATGTAAACACCCATAGCTTAACCCTATGGGACCTACCGTAGTCGGGTCAAGGCTTTACTTAGGAACTAGTATGTATCACCATTATTTTTAACAAATATAACTTTTATATATATATATATATATATATATATACAGGGTGACCGCGTGACTATATTACAAAATGTAAGGGATGATTCCTGACACGGAAACAAGAAAAAACTTCAAATAAACTTTTGTCCAACGTACATAATTTCGGAGCTACAAGGTGCCGAAAGCGTGGGAAAATGACATTCAAAATTCCTTAGCTCGACTATGGTGAATGATAGAGCTAATGCGGCATGGTCACGTCAAAGACACCGAAGCTGCTGTATTCAAAAATGCTTAGGTCGAGATCGTGGAATTCGTTTACAAGGGATTCCCCAAAGGAGAGTAGAGATTCCCGGATAACCCGTCAAGAAACATGGGTCGAAAAGGTTACGCATGAATAGCTGTCCCAACTGCTAGCAATAATGCGTCTGTACTAAGGCGATATCTCGCACAAGGACAAAAAGGCGAACAGTTTTATACGTGCCATGTGCGGTTGCATAACGCGCACTAAATAAGAGTGGGAAACATGAAAGAAAAATGTGAATAATTTGGTACAAATGGTAAATACATGATATTACGCGGTCCTATCATAGAACAGACGCTTTTAATAAAAGGTAATAGTCATGAAACGTACTAAAATGTTGTAAAAGGATCGTACTATTAAAGTCTTTCTTCCATGTATTGTTGTCATTGGAAACAAATAAACAAAACTGAGCGAAACAACCATAATGCAAAAGAGGTTGTTTCCTAAAAACAAAAGTCGCAAGAATGGGAATAATGTCTTCAATCAACATTTTACAGCAGGATTGAATGCAGCCAAGAACATCATCAATTACCTGTAAACGAGACAAATCTTCCAATTATCCTACAATAGGTAATGGACATGGCGTCCCTCTACTTCAACACAGGCGTTACAGCGTTGCAGTAAGTTCTGACGCATCCGCTGTAACAACCCAGGAGTTGTTCTTATAGTATCACAGGTAGCGAGTATTCGTGCTAATAGTTCTTCTGCGTTGTCTATAGGCGTTTCATAGACAAGTGTTTTGACATGACCCCACAAGAAAAAATCAAGTGGAGTTAAATCTGTTGAACGTGCAGGCCAATTATAAGGCCTCTTCCAATCCATCTGTCACGAAACGTTTGATTCAAATACTCTCGAGCTCTAGCTGAAAAGTGGGCTCTGGCGCCATCATGTTGGAACCACATCCGTTGACGAACACCAAGAGGGATGTTCTCTAATAACTCTGGAAGTATATCTCGTATACACTGGTGCAGTTAATCGTGGTGGTAGTAAATATGGACCTATTATCTGAGCACTAATAATACCCGCCCACATATTTATGGCGAATCGGTCTTGGTGGCCCCTTTCCACAATTGCATAAGGATTTTCGTCTGCCCATACATGACTATTGTGATTATTAAATATCCCGTCTTTCGTAAAACAAGCTTCGTCGGTAAAAAGCACGTAGGAAGCAAACTGCGGATCAATTACAGAGCGTTGGAGAAACCACTCACAAAACCCTAAAGCGAGGTTGAAAGTCAGTTGGATGTAAGGCCTGAACCCTCTGCGGATGATAGGGGTGTAACTGTTGCTCGTGTACTACTTTCCAAACAGTATCTTGTGCTACTCCCCTTTCAAATGCTACTTTCCGGGTATTTACTGTTGGGTCTTGGGTGAAACGATCAAGCACTTGTTCTTCAAAGTCCGGAGTCCTTGTGGTTCTTCGTCTTCCTAGGTCGTAGTATTGAGGTTGTAAATTCCCCGTGTCTCGTAAGCGTTGAAAAAGTCTGGCAAACATAGTATGGGCTGGATGTCTTCTTTGTGGATACTTCAGTCGATATAACCTATCAGCTTCTCGACTGTTGCCATTTGCTTGACCGTATACAAATATCGTGTCCGCAAGTTCTGCTATCGAATACTCCATTTGATCTCACATTCGAACAAGCAAAGCGCAAACTGCAATAAGGAACTCGCACGCTACGAACAAACCACATGAAGAATGACCTTCCACCTTCCACAACACCTTCTAGTAGGGTTGTCTTATACTTTCGTTACCTTCGATTGTTTTCTACGACAGAAGGAAGGACAAATGCTTGTGATCGAACCTGCAAACTGTGGCGAACTTCAGGTGATAACACCGTCTATGAAAGCAAAATATCTTCTTAACGATAACAATATGACGACATGTTAAGCATTGTAGACAAAATCTCGGAATCAGTCCTGCAAAATATCGGAAGCAGCGACTAAAACAAACGTCCTGATAAATTGTTTTTCCTTGTTTTTTTTTTTTTTTTCGATGTTCAGGTAACGCACATTACGGCTAATGATAAGAAACGGATATTTCACTGTTATTCTCTGGCAGTGGTCACATTAACATGGGATGGCGATAAAAAAACCCTCACGTAAAAAGTATCCTCGGCTCGTATGATCAAATAAAATAAGATTTCTGTCTGGAAGAAAGCACCCATATCCCCCGGTTTTCCCCCTTAGTTTTACTTGCTTTCAATGACAAAACTACATGGAAGAAAACAATGTTAGTGTGATGTTTGTACAACATTTTAGTACGTTTCATGATTATTCCCTTTATTAAACGCGTCTATACGTACAATGAACAGGACAGTGTACTATCATGTATTTACCATTTGTACCAATTTATTCACATTTTCCTTTCATATTTTCCCACTATTATTTAGTGCGCGTTATACAACCACACATGGCACGTATAAAACTGTTCGCCTTTTTGTCCTTGTGCGAGATATCGCCTTAGTACAGACGCATTATTGCTAGCAGTTGGGACAGCTATTCATCCGTATCCTTTTCGACCCATCTTTCTTGACAGATTATCCGGGAATCCCTACACTCCTTTGGGGAATCCCTTGTGCACGAATTGCACGATCTCGGCCTAAGCATTTTTGAATACAGCAGCTTCGGTGTCTTTGACGTGACCATGCCGCATTAGCTCTATCATTCACCATAGTCGAGCTAAGGAATTTTGAATGTTATTTTCCCACGCTTTCGGCACCTTGTAGCTCCGAAATTATGTACGTTGGACAAAAGTTTATTTGAAGTTTTTTCTTGTTTCCGTGTCAGGAATCATCCCTTACATTTTGTAACATAGTCACGCGGTCACCCTGTGTATATATATATATATATATATATATATATATATATATATATATATATATATATGCTGTCTTAAAAGTACCCTGACATAGGGGGTAACTCTTATTATCAGAATTACAACAAAATGTAAGAAGGAAAACCGTCTCCAAATATGATGTTTTCAATCTAAAGTGAAAGAATTTCTTAAATAGGACAAGCCGTTTGGGCTGTACACTCCTTATGCGCCCAATGTTAAATGAAAACGCAACGTTTCCATTTACCTCGACCCACAATATAAGTGAATGAAGTTAGTGTTTGAAATGCGGGCTGGCCATCGACACGTTAGTATAAAAGACAGCCGGTCAAAAAAACAGTGAAATATTAAGTTAGGCTTGTAATACGGTGCAATTTTGGACAGGATACTTGGTAGTTTAGGAACACAGTGATATTTTTAACATTAGAATGACAAGACTGTCCATGGCTTTGGATTGATTATTTTAACAAAAGAAACACTGACCAAAGCTTAAAACCCACTGTATTTTAAATTATACGGATATCTAACATATCCTTCTTCAGACACTAACGAACATAAATGAAAATACAGACATATATAGGGCAACCCAAAAGCATAAAAAGCATAATAGCAAAACCAATATTTATAATGCAAAATCACTGAGAACATAACAATGCAACGATGAAAAGCTTATTTCTTTTTCTGTAAACTTTTTGGTGTAATCCTTTGATGTGGAGAAAAAGAAGGAAATGAAGAAAACTTTTCGCCAACAATGAATTGTACACAAGAACTCCACACTATATTGATATGTGTACCTCTTGACTTGAGCACTTTCTGTATTATTATTATTATTATTATTATTTTTTTTTTTTGTGATATCTTTTACTTTCCCTTTCTATATATATGCACCTCTAAGGCGCACACAAGTGAAACACAAAAACTTACTCGAATAAAGCATATCTCTTTACAATGCATTAAGTAGAAATTTCATTAAATATGAAAGAGCTGGTTGCATAAAATATTAATAAATAGATCAAGATATTTAGAATATTTAATGTGTAGTAAATATTTTACATTATACACGATTAATATAAAACAATGACTAAAATTAACAATAAAGCATAATTTGGAAAAAATAAAGCATAATTAAACAAAAAATAAAGCATAATGTGGGTTGCTTTAGACATATATATAGTCATTGTTATCTCTATATATGTCTGTATAACAATGACTATATATATGTCTGTATTTTCGTTTAAGTTCGATATGTCTGAAAAAGGATATGTTAGATATCCGAAACCGTTGCATATTATAATTTAAAATACAGCGGATTTTAAGTTTTGGTCAGTGTTTCTTTTGTTAAAATTAGAATAGCATAATAACACTATCCAACAAGGAAAATTGGCAAGTTCTTTAAATGTTCTTCTCAAAGAAATCACCCTTCGCCTTATCACTCGTTTCTTCAATCGGGGCATGCGGTTTACAATTATTGAAGATTTTCTTCTGAATTATTATTCCAGGCGTTCTGCAGAATGTCGAACATATCATCAGCAGTTGTTGGACAGTCTTTTCGTACAATTCTGGCAAGCTCTTCCTATAGAAGTTCAATGGGGTTAAAATCTGGAGGCTGGGGATGCCATTCCATGATACAAATATCTCCTTTGTCTTGTTTCTTCTTAAGATAATTAGAACAAGGTTTGGACGTGTGCTTCGGATTATTACCTTGCTGAAAAGTGAATCTGCGACCAACCAAGTCAAATCCTGAGGGAATAGTATGGTTGCTTAAAATGGAATGGTAATAATTTTTGTGAATCCTGTGAATCCAACCAACTCCAGAATTAGGGTTTTACAAAAAAAAGTCAAATAAAAATAATTAAAAAATTGAAAATAAATAAAATAAAATAAAATGATAATAATGATGTGTTTTCCTGTATGATGTTCACTTTCCTTAAGACTATGGTTGCGTGAATGTGTCACTGACTGGTGACTGCGAACCCACCGGGCCCAGGTTGGGCAAGCTGTCAACACTCACTGACCCATCCACCAAACCAATCATCCCCGGAAAATTGAACTCAAATTTTGACCCAGAAAATGATAAGATTTCTAAGCCTCCTTCATTCTCACTCGCAGTCCAGTATCCAGATCTGCAGTTCATCGTCTGCATCCCATCGCTGGATAGGTTGCAAACCACAATCTAACAAATACAAGACACTGACCCAAGAGTGAAAACTGACAATGAGTGCTTCGAAGATCTAAATGTTTGTATTTACTAACCCAGATAAAAGAAAATCTCAAACTGAATTCTGAAGAGCACAACGGAATTGGATTTTGTTAAACTGAATGCCAAAGATGAATTTTGTTGATCTTATTAACGAAGTGAAATTTTTCTGTCAGGTCTGGGATTCCAACCCCGGTCACACTAAGTGAAATCAATTCTGTATGTTTTCAAACGCTACACTTTGATTTTCTCACACTGTTCAAGTACTGGTTTTCAAAACTCTACATACTACCTGCTAACAATACCACTGAAGTTAATTTACTACATAATTCTAAATGATGAACTTTGCACTGGAGAAGAAAAGATTTTGTTTCGGCTCGTACTTCTTATTTACACTAATTTAAATTATGACAAGAAACTAACAAACAGAATAAAATTTTTAAAAAAATCGCAAAGGTTGGAAATTGAGAAAATTCTTAACATAGCTGAATGGATAAGCTTGTATACAAATTGATTAGAATCACTTTTTCTCTTAACATCTCGTGAGTAACCTTCATGTGTTTTCAATTTCTATCGACTATAAACAAATCGTATATTATCACATTTGTTACGAGGAAAACTGATTACATAAAACACTATACTACACACAGGTACTACCAGGGCCGGATTTAGCATTTTGGCGCCCCTAGGCCCAATAAATTTTTCCGCCCCTAGTCTGGTTAAAGTTACTTTTCTAAAAACCTTTATTAAAAAAATTATATCAGGCCTATATGTTAATTGCTTAAACACCACTCCACGATGCAATTTTATCATTGCAAGGTTTTTGAGGAATTTACTTGGTTCTGGGCTTAACAAAATACCGTTAAAGCATTAACAAAAGATTGGTAAATAACTTTGGTTTTGTTCAATTTAGCCATTTGGGCAAATAAATAAAAAAAACTCTGTAATACATTATAAAATAGTTTTAATCTCAGAAACACAGCTTACATTTTTTCTCTCGGCCGTGCGCCCCCTGGGAGCTTGCGCCCATAGGCCCGGGCCTACCGGGCCTATTGGGAAATCCGGCCCTGGGTACTACTATCCATGGCTGTGTGCATACTGAATTTCTTTTCTTTTCTTTTGTATTTCTCTCGGTCGTTGTTGTGCAAGTGGGGCCGGCACAGAGGATTTATACCGGTAGGGTGACCTCTTTGTATAAGCTCAGGCCTATCCACATTTTCCTTTCACAACAAAAAAAAATCATTTTCTTGACATTGAGGAGATACACACATTAGAAAATTCAAATCAAAATTACACTTAACCTAAATCCCTAACCTAGCTATCTAACCTAACTTAACCTAGCACATATAAAATCACTTTTGTCAGACATATTTGTAGTATAGTATGCACAGCCTGTTACTAAGGGCATGTGGAACACTTATCATTCAGCTTTAAATTCTATTTAATGTTAAAAAAATATCTAAATATTGTTTTTAAATCTGAGCTTTTTGTTTTGCTAGTGAAGGGAATTCAATATACAGAGCGAATATTTCACCGTTGATGAACATCTCCCATTGTCAATAGTCGTACGGTGGCACCCTTGTCATTAATGTAAACCGAAACTTTTCTTAAACATTTGTCTCATCATATCCAATCTAAAGTGAAGGTGAGCCAAAACCAGTGAATGGATTTACATTGTATTATTTAGCAGTACGGAAAATTTTGAGGTTTACATATTCAAAATATACTTTTGGGATGAAATGTATGTATTCGAAAAGTACACACATTTCATGGACTGTTTATGACAATCGTCAACATTGAAACTCAAAGAAAATGAAATGAAATGAAATGAAATCTTTGTTTTACGTCCCACGTTTATGCCGGTTAGGCTAAAGGAGACGGTGATGATGAGTAATGAATTAAATGGTGGAATGAAGAAAGTGGGAGGAAACGGGAGAACCCCGAGAAAACCCACGCACGCGGTGTTTGTCCACCACAAAGTTCACTTGGCTGGGGCTGGGATCGAACCCGGGACCCCAAGCACCAGAGGTGAACGCTCTACCACTGAGCCACCGCGGCCCCTGAAACTCAAAGAAAGAACCCCCCCCCCCATTGAACGAGCATTTCCTATCACATCTCGGAATTGTGTACTGTGTAACTCAGGGAAAAACGACGCAAAATTAGCACATTATGTTAGACATCACCACACTAATAACATAACATTTTTTTTTAATCCGAAGAGGTTAAAATTTTGCAGGTTCGAACTTGGCCAAAACAACAATAATTTGGAGCTTACTTTTTACCACTTACTTGATGAAATAATCCATATACAAGGAAAGATGTTTGTTCAGTTCATACTTTACCAAATTCCTGATTATCCTCTTGCCCCTGGGCAAATATTCCGGATATTTTAAAATAGATGAGACTGGAACTCCATACCGTCTTCACGAAGACGGGCAACGTACAAACCTGACGCCAGCAACTTGCTCTCTCTCACCCTTACACAATGAGCAAGTCAAAACTAATTTGAATTGCGCCGCAGTCCTCAGGAGTTCGCACTTCAAAATGATCCACTAGCAGCTAACTACACTGAATTAGATTGCAGATTTTCTGTGGACCAGACACATTACACATCTGATCATGGCGGCTTCATTAACGAAAAGAACAAAGATAACTGGAAGAAGATTCCCAATTGGAAGATTACTCTGACGTAACTATATGATGACAGGTTTATCTCTCGAGATCAAAGAAAGCCGAAAATCTCAACCATAACTGTGATTGCGGAAGATCCAATCACAGATAATTTGGATTAAACCAAGAGATGCTTCAAAAAGCTATTATGGCTGACTTTACAAATGTGAAATTTCAGAGATTTTTGAAATAAAAAATTTTGATTTCTTTTGAGGATCCCTTAAGCCAAAAATATCCATGAAAATAAACTGGAAAGGATTCAAAACGACCAGATATGACCTTATTTCCTAAAATAACATTAGATTTTTACAAAATATACGAATATTGTCCAATATAGATATATATTATCATATATATTCAATTAAATACACTAAAATTATCATTTCAAGCAACTTAACGCAAATTTTGCGATCTACCTAAAATCGAGTAACGATTAATTATATATTTTACAAAAGTTCAATAAATATAAAATTCGTATATATACTGGTTGCCCAAAACTTCCGGGCCATGTTACATTATACCATGTATAAGGTAACAAGGGAGACACCTCGAAATTATCACAAAACCTTCTCCATGTTTAATAATCGGAGTTACACAGTTAGGATGTATCTACTCTGTAACAGGTCTTCGAACATGAACTGGACATGGTTGTCCAAAGACATGAAATTTTGACTCATTCGTCCATAACATGCGTTTACACTGCTTTGTGTTCCAACTTTTGTTATTCAGGGTCCATTGAAGCCTCTTTTACTTGCTTCCATTGAACTAGCAATAGTTTCTGCACAGTAAGTCTTCCCCAGAATGCAGTTACTCTCAAACGTCGATTCGCAGTAATAACAGAAATGTTTGTAGGGTGTCTACGATTAAATTCTAATTGGAATTCTGGTGCAGTAAGTTTCCAATTTCTTTTGCTAAACACTATAACAATACGACCTTTCGTACGTAATACGATACCTTCCAGTTCGATTTTTGTCCACGTTCTTTCATCTTCGCTGAAAACGCTAGATAGGATCACCAAGAATAGATGGAGTCTGTTTCAGTTTGAAAGGTATTTGACGAATAGTAAAGCCCATATTATGACGCGCAATGATTCAAACGCGTGCCTTTTCACTTAATATCTTACCTCTGTCCATGATTTCTAACAATAACGGCAACAAACACTCAGAAGAGGCAAAAACATCCGCACAAACACTGTCCAAAACTGTACATATCCACACTGTACTGTATTTTATAATATTGTTCTCTAATAATGTAAATTTCTGATATCATTATGTCTGATAAGGCCTGTATACTAAGGAATTATATTTCAGGGGCAGGCCG
This sequence comes from Thermobia domestica, assembly GCF_964235325.1. Classification (NCBI taxonomy): domain Eukaryota; kingdom Metazoa; phylum Arthropoda; class Insecta; order Zygentoma; family Lepismatidae; genus Thermobia; species Thermobia domestica. The sequence continues at coordinate 76,387,068 of NC_137467.1, read as the reverse complement.
GTAGCCAGCCCAAAAATGTAGGGGGCCCGGTCGATGTTAGGGGGGCCGATCCAACCATATCATAGTTCATTTGCAAGCCAACCGTGAACATTTTAGGGGGCCAGCAAAAATTTAGGGGGGAGGCCCCCTAGATACCCCGTGGACACTGGCCTGTCAAGGGGTAGCTACAAAAAGGAATTAACTGATAATGTTTAACTGTACTTCGATCAAACAAAGTTATTTCATGATCCTGATCACGTTATTTTTAATTAAAATAATCGCCGACTTTACAATAATTCAATAACCTTTCTTTTTTACCACACATAAACATGTTACAAAAACAAAAAACGTCTATTGTCTTCCTAAGACATTATAGAAACTTAAACAAACAAATATTTCGAAGTGGTAGCTTTCCCTATCGAATATACTGTATATTAATTAGCTCATTAAAATGTAAGTTGAAGCGCCTGTCCGGAAATTTTTGACCGATATATATATATATATATATATATATATATATATATATATATATATATATATATATATAAAATCTTACATTTGTATGTCACATATTCACTTTATTCAGTGACCTTTTTAAAAACATATTACGAATTGGTTTACGCCATTTATTTCAATGATAAAAGCTTTGGAAAAGTAATTTCTAAAGACCAAAGAAATGAAAAATTACAAAAAGTGGTTAACAAAAACCGCAATAACAAAAGTGTGTGGTCCTCGTCTGCATCCACACATTTTTGCTATCGCTTAGCAACAATTAGATTACGTGGCAAAACAAGTCTGGAATATATAATGCGAATACTGTACGTTCCACCACCCGATTATATCAGGAAAGATCTTCCCTTTCAATAAGTGCTCGAAATGCCGGAAGAGATGAGATTCAGTGGGAGAGACGTCAGGAGAATAGAGTGGATGAGGAAGGGTTTTATACTGCAATTCATGGAGAGTCTGCAACGTCCTTTGAGCGACATTTGCGCGTGCACTGATATGCAACATGACACCATGTCTTTTGACAATTTATGGATACTTGTAGGCAATGTTGCTGTCTATTACATGGTGTTCAACACTCTAACGACCCACAGTAATGTTTTCGTTTTAAAGGGGGAAAGATAAGATGAATCAACCCGAACATAAATTATTCTATGATCAAAATCACCTAGAGGTTTTGAAAACTGTCCTGGACTTTGACCAGTCACAGTCCTAACCATTTACGATAGCCGTTGAAGATCCATTTTTCATCATAAGTGACAATCCGATATAGGAAACTTTCTCAGTTATTCCTTATACTTAGAGAGCTCCATACTTCCACACAATTTTTCTTGTTGGCCGGTGTCAATTCAGGCCCTATCCAGAGGGGTCTAGGGGAGCCGAGCCCCACTAAATTTTTGCTGCCCCCCATAAAATGTTCACGCCAGGCTTGCAAATGAACTATAATATGGTTGGATCGCCACCCCCCCTCTACATTTTTGGGCTGACTACCGGCCTGTGTCAATTCACGTAGCACACACAAGTCCAAAATTTTCACCTTACCAATTGCAAGGAACTGCCAAAAAACAGTGGCGTGGTGTATGCTGATTCACCTGCAATGTCACGAACTCTTTTCTGAGGGTCCACTTCCACGATGTTTCACACAAGTTTATCGAAACATGATATTGGTCGGTATTCACGGATCTTATTTTACAATGATGTGTCATCGAAACGAAATTTGACAAAATGCCGTTCCTGGCGCAAGTGCCCTGTTAATGGTTTGCATGCAGAATGCTCACAGTTGCTCAGGAGTTGTTGACAGTGACTGAAAAATACAATGACGGGATGGAAACTAAACTAAAAGATTTGTTTATCTTTAAAAGAAGCTTCCGTTCGTGATATGATCAGAAGTTGTTTTCTTCTTTTGCAGTGGCAAATAGAGGAGTTATTTTGATTGCCTATCGACTTACGTGGAACGAATAATACAATATTTATGCCTAATACATATTAGTTACGTTTTTATCGTAATATGGCATGAGAATTTTGTCTGTTGTGAAGCACTTTGAACTCATACCCACTCGCGGAATTCAGCTTTAGTTTCAGGCATGTTTCAATCTTGTTTCATCTTTTCAAATCCAAAATCAACAAACAACACACCCCGTACTATGCGCAGTAAACCACTACTCATGGAATTCGCCCAAACAATGTTCGTAGTTTGAAGGAATTTTCCCTAATCTAGGGAAATTTCGTAAGTAATTTTAGCAAAAAAGGAAAAAGGGAAAATTTTCGATGAAACGAGAAAATCCAGAGAAATTCTCCCGTCGACTGATTGACCAATATAAATACTTAAATTTGTCTTTGTTCTTCAGATGTAAACCAATACATGACGATACGTTAAAAATAGAAGCAAAAAGCAAAGGAATAAAACAAATGTGGCTGGCACTTCGTTTAATACAGCTAAATTAAACTTATCACGTGACTTCTGTCACGGAAATTAGATACTCAACAACCGAGGGAAAATTTAATAAGAAAAGAGAAAATTTTGTGTTAGTCGAGGGAAACTTTCTAAGGAGACCTACGAACACTGAATTTATATAGCAATGATTTTAGGAAGAGATTAGAAGGACGGGTGGTGGATTGGACTTCAACTAGAAACATATTCGCTGAAAACTGCGCCTTAAATCATTTTTTTTTTTTACGACTAATCTGTTCTATTTTTAAAAGAATAAAATCCTTTCTACATGAGGAGGAAAAGTGCGCTTAACCTTGAAGTTGATACAAGGTCAATGAGTTTAAGGAAGCTAGAAACTTATTTTAGGTATACAAAACATACAAAATATGAACATTTTCACTAAATATGATTATTTTATCAAAATATTATAAAATGTGAAAAAAAATTAAAACACGCTACTTTGATCGTACATACCTACCATGAAACATAAAGATCTTCGTTCCCATTGGCCTGTGAGGTATACTTTAAAATATGAAATTTCGTATTTTCCTCTCTCTAGTGCAGTGGTTCTCAACCTACTTCCTACTACGACCCCCATTTTATCACATCCTCTTGCCAGCGACTCCTTTATAATTTCTGGTTTGTAATAAGCTTGTGTAGGATTTTTAATATACCTATTGCGGAGATCTCACGATATCCATCTACTTCAATAATAGTAGAATCAGTTTCTTGCAAATAGTGGATGCAGTAACTTTTCTAAAAGCGGATGGATTAAAAGCAACAAGTCCTTGCAACTGTTTTTTTTTTTTTTTTTTTTTTTTTTTTTTTAACGAAGACGGACAATTTTGGCTGAAGAGGAGAGAAGCATATCCCGGTCTGGTATCTGTTGCTTTAAAAGTAATCATTCCATTTACTACATCGTACCTCGGCGAAAGTGTTTTTTCTTCCATGGTAAGCATTACAACTAACACAAGAAATCGCTTATCAGTTGAAAATGACTTGATAATGTGCTTCACGAAGATCGAACTGCCGCACTAGTGAAATCACATCATGCTCAAGTATCTCATTACTTTTAAATTTTATTTGTATTTCAATATGCAGGTGTTGTTGCATTTGTATTTTTCTGGTTTTTCAATATGCAGTTCTCATTAGTTTCATGTCGTACCTCTTTCACTTAAATTTATTTTTAAACAACTCTGCACCTGTTGAAAATGTTTAGTAGACCTATTTTTTTGTTGTTGTTGTTCTAAACAGTATGTGTAAAAATAAAAATATGCCTATCAGCAAAGTCAAAATAATATTTAAGAATATTTTCCAATATTACATTCTAATCATATTAAACTCCTCCGCTTATCTTCACGATCCCCCCATGAAACACTCTCGCGACCCCCAGGTTTAAAAAAACCTGCTCTAGTGATTATAGACGCCCACCTTATTTTCAATATGTTTTAGAGCTACTCGCTACTGAAGAAGATTCCTATTTTCCAGAATAGTTTCGTAGGGAAAAAATGACAGTTCGTTTTCAAGATCATTTAAACACAATTTTTTGGCTAAAACATCCTGTTTCTACCATCTGATGATCAAAAATCTTTCGTTACACTAATCACTCGTTCAACATTTGTATTACTGATTGATGTAGCAAGAATGTTCTACATAATTTTGATCTAGTCTGGTGAATCTGCTTTCTCGAAACAGAACTTCGTAATTTACAAAAATTATTAGTCTTGCTACCAAGTGTAATATAGATTTCAAAACAGAAAACAGGTGCGTGAAGTTGGCAGGACCACTAAAAGCTCAAATTCTGAAACTCGGTGCAGAATTTGAGTAGAATTTGAGCTCTCAGAAAAACCAACTCCCAGAATTTGAGCTTTCAATTTAAAGGCTCTAAGTCCATTTGAAAGGTGGTCCTGCCAACTTCACGCTGCAGGACCACCGAAAGCTCAAATTCTCAAACTCCGTCCAGATAATCAGTAGAATTTGAGCTTTCAAAAAAATCAACTCCCGGAATTTGAGCTTTCAATTCAAAGGGTCTAAGTCCACTTAAAATCTGGAATTTTGAACACATCGTACCAGGACATCAAAAGCTAAAATTCTGAAACTTCGTGCAGATATTGAGTACAATTTGAGCCCTCAGAAAAACAAACTCCCAGAATTTGAGCTTTCAATTTAAAGGCTTTAAGTCCATTTGAAAGGTGGTCCTGCCAACTTCACGCCGCAGGACCACCGAAAGCTCAAATTCTCAAACTCCGTCCAGATATTCACTAGAATTTCAGCTTTCGAAAAAACCAACTCCCGGAATTTGAGCTTTCAATTTAAAGGGTCTAAGTCCACTTAAAAGCTGCAAATTTGAACACATCGTACTAGGACACCAACAGCTCAAATTCTGAAACTCGGTGCAGATATTGAGTAGAATTTGAGCTTTCAGAAAAACCAACTCCCAGAAATTGAGCTTTCAATTTAACGGTTCTAAGTCCATTTGAAAGGTGGTCCTGCCAACTTCACGCTGCAGGACCACCGAAAGCTCAAATTTCCAAACTTCGTCCAGATATTCAGTAGAATTTGAGCTTTCAAAAAAAACAAATTCCGGAATTTGAGCTTTCAATTTAAAGGGTCTAAGTCCACTTAAAATCTGCAAATTTGAACACATCGTACTAGGACACCAACAGCTCAAATTCTGAAAATTGGTGCAGATATTGAGTAGAATTTGAGCTTTCAGAAAAACCAACTCCCAGAATTTGAACTTTCAATTTAAAGGCTCTAAGTCCATTTGAAAGGTGGTCATGCCAACTTCACGCCGCAAAACTACCGAAGCTCAAGTTCTCAAACTCCGTCCAGATATTCAATAGAATTTGAGCTTTCAAAAAAACCAACTCCCGGAATTTGAGCTTTCAATTTAAAGGGTCTAAGTCCACTTAAAATCTGCAATTTTTAACACATCGTACCAGGACACCAACAGCTCAAATTCTGAAACTTCGTGCAGATATTGAGTACAATTTGAGCCCTCAGAAAAACCAACTCCCAGAATTTGAGCTTTCAATTTAAAGGATCTAAACCCATTTGAAATGTGATCATGCCAACTTCACGCCGCAAAACCACCGAAAGCTCAAATTCTCAAACTCCGTCCAGATATTCAGTAGAATTTTGAGCTTTCAAAACAACCAACTCCCGGAATTTGAGCTTTCAGTTTAAAGGATCTAAGTCCACTAAAAATCTGCAATTTTGAACACATCGTACCAAGACACCAACAGCTAAAATTCTGAAAGTTCGTACAGATATTGAGTACAATTTGAGCTCTCAGAAAAACCAACTCCCAGAATTTGAGCTTTCAATTTAAAGGCTCTAAGTCCATTTGGAAGGTGGTCCTGCCAACTACACGCCGCAGGACCACCGAAAGCTCAAATTCTCACACTCCGTCCAGATATTCACTAGAATTTGCGCTTTCAAAAAAAAAACAACTCCCAGAATTTGAGCTTTCAATTTAAAGGCTTTAAGTCCAGTTGAAAGGTGGTCCTGCCAACTTCACGCTGCAGGACCACCGAAAGATCAAATTCCCAAAATCCATCCAGATATTAAGTAGAATCTGAGCTTTCAAAAAACCCAACTCCCGGAATTTAAACTCTCAATTTAAAAGATGCAAGTCCACTTAAAAGCTGCGCTATTAACAGCTCAAATTCTGAAACTCGGTGCTGCATTTGAGTAGAATTTTAGCTCTCAGAAAAACGAACTCCCACAATTTGAGCTTTCAATCTAAAGGCTCTAAATCCATTTGAAAAGTGGTCCTGCCAACTTGACGCTGAAGGACCACCGAAAGCTCAAAGTCTCAAAATCCGTCCCGATATTCAGTCGAATCTGAGCTTTCAAAAAACGGATTCCCGGAATTTGATCTCTCAATTTAAAATATGCAAGTCCACTTAAAAGCTGCGCCACTAACAGCTCAAATCTTGAAACTCGGTGCAGAATTTGAGTAGAATTTTAGCTCTTAGAAGAACCAACTCCCAGAATTGGATCTTTCAATTTAAAGGCTCTTAGTCCATTTGACAGGTTGTCCTGCCAACTTCACGCTGCAGGACCACCGAAAGCTCAAATTCCTAAAAACCGTCCAGATATTCAGTAGAATTTGAGCTTTCAAAAATACCAACTCCCGGAATTTGATCTCTCAATTTAAAAGATCTAAGTCCACTTAAAATCTGCGCCATTAACAGCTCAAATTCTGAAATTCGGTACAGAATTTAAGTAGAATTTGAGCTCTCAGAAAAACCAACTCCCAAAATTTGAGCTTTCAATTTAAAGGCTCTAAGTCCATTTTGAAGCTGGAATATCCAACTTCACGCTCCAGGACCACGGAAAGCTCAAATTTCTAAAATCCGTCCACATATTCAGTAGAATATAAGCTTTCAAAAAAACCAACTCCCGGAACTTCAGCTCTCAATGCTAAAGATCTAAGCCCACTTAAAAGCTGCACAACTTACAGCTCACATTCTGAAACTTTGTTAAGTAGAATTTGAGATTTCAAAGAAACCAACTCCAGGAATTGGACGGAGATTGAGAATTTGAGCTTTCGTTAGTCCTGCAGCGTGAAGTTGGCAGGATCGCCTTTCAAATGGACTTAGAGTTTTTAAATTGAAAGCTCAAATAATGGGAGTTGGTTTTTCTGAGAACTAAAATTCTACTCAATATCTGCACGAAGTTTCAGAACTTCAGCTGTTGTTGTCCTGGTACGATGTGTTCAAAATTGTAGCTTTTGAGTGCACTTAGACCCTATAAATTGAAAGCTCAAATTCCGCGAGTTGGTTTTTTTGAGAGCTCAAATTCTACTCAATATGTGCACGAAGTTTCAGTATTTGAGCTGTTGGTGTCCTGGTACGATGTGTTCAAAATTGCAGATTTTTAGTGGACTTAGACCCTTTAAATTGAAAGCTCAAATTCCGGGAGTTGGTTTTCTCGAAAGTCCAAATTCTAGTGAATATCTGGACGGTGTTTGAGAGTTTGAGCTTTCGGTGGTCCTGCAGTGTGAAGTTGGCAGGACCATCTTTCACATGCACTTAGACCCTTTAAATTGAAAGCTCAAATTCCGGGATTTGTTTTTTTGAAAGCTCAAATTCTACTAAATATCTCGACGCAGTTTGAGAATTTGAGATTTCGGTGGTCCTGCAGCGTGAAGTTGGCAGGACCACCTTTCAAATAGACTTAGAACCGTTAAATTGAAAGCTCAAATTCTGGGAGTAGTTTTTTCTGAGACCTCCAATTCTACTCAATATCTGCATCAAGTTTCAGAATTTGAGCTGTTGGTGTCCTAGTGCGATGTGTTCAAATTTTCAGCTTTTAAGTGGACTTAGACCCTTTGAATTGAAAGCTCAAAATCCGGGAGTTGGTTTTTTCGTAAGCTCAAATTCAACTGAATATCTGGACGGAGTTTGAGAATTTGAGCTTTCGGTGGTTCTGCGGCGTGAAGTTGGCAGGACAACCTTTCAAATGGACTTAGAACCGTTAAATTGAAAGCTCAAATTCTGGGAGTTGGTTTCTCTGACAGCTCAAATTGTACTCAATATCTGCACGAAGTTTCAGAATTTGAGCTGTTGGTGTCCTGGTATGATGTGTTAAAAATTGCAGATTTTAAGTGGACTTAGACCCTTTAAATTGAAAGCTCAAATTCCGGGAGGTGGTTTTTTTGAAAGCTCAAATTCTACTGATTATCTGGACGGAGTTTGAGAATTTGAGCTTTCGGTGGTCCTGCAGTGTGAAGTTGGCAGGACTACCTTTCAAATGGACTTAGAACCGTTAAATTGAAAGCTCAAATTCTGGGAGTTGGTTTTTCTGAGAGCTCAAATTCTACTCAATATCTGCACCGAGTTTCAGAATTTGAGCTGTTGGTGTTCTAGTGCGACGTGTTCAAATTTGCTGCTTTTAAGTGGACTTAGACCCTTTAAATTGAAAGCTCAAATTCCGGGAGTTGGTTTTTTCGAAAGCTGAAATTCTAGTGAATATCTGGACGGAGTTTGAAAATTTGAGCTTTCGGTGGTCCTGCGGCGTAAAGTTGGAAGGACCACCTTTCACATGCACTTAGACCCTTTAAATTGAAAGCTCAAATTCCGGGATTTGTTTTTTTCAAAGCTCAAATTCTACTAAATATCTGGACGGAGTTTGAGAATTTGAGCTCTCGGTGGTCCTGCAGCGTGTAGTTGGCAGGACCACCTTTCAAATGGACTTAGAACCGTTAAATTGAAAGCTCAAATTCTGGGAGTTGGTTTGTTTGAGAGCTCAATTTCTACTCAATATCTGCACAAAGTTTCAGAATTTGAGCTGTTCTTGTCCTGGTACGATGTGTTCAAAATTGCAGATTTTAAGTGGACTTAGAACCGTTAAATTGAAAGCTCAAATTCGTGGAGTTTTTTTTTTTGAAAGCTCAAATTCTACTGAATATTTGGACGGAGTTTGAGAATTTGAGCTTTCGGTGGTCCTGCAGCGTGAAGCTGGCAGGACCACCTTTCACATGGACTTAGAGCCTTTAAATTCAAAGCTCAAATTCTAGGAGTTGGTTTCTCTGAAAGCTCAAATTGTACTCAATATCTGCACGAAGTTTCAGAATTTGAGCTGTTGGTGTCCTGGTACGATGTGTTAAAAATTGCAGATTTTTAGTGGACTTAGATCCTTCAAATTGAAAGCTCAAATTCCGGGAGTTGGTTTTTTCGAGAGCTCAAATTCTACTGAATATCTGGACGGAGTTTGAGAATTTGAGCTTTCGGTGGTCCTGCAGCGTGTAGTTGGCAGGACCACCTTTCAAATGGACTTAGAACCGTTAAATTGAAAGCTCAAATTCTGAAAGTTATTTTTTCTGAGAGCTCCAATTCTACTCAATATCTGCACGAAGTTTCAGAATTTGAGTTGTTGGTGTCCTAGTGCGATGTGTTCAAATTTTCAGCTTTTAAGTGGACTTAGACCCTTTGAATTGAAAGCTCAAAATCCGGGAGGTGGTTTTTTTGAAAGCTCAAATTCTACTGAATATCTGGACGGAGTTTAAAATTTTGAGCTTTTGGTGGTCCTGCAGCGTGAAGTTGGCAGGACCACCTTTCAAATGGACTTAGAACCGTTAAATTGAAAGCTCAAATTCGTGGAGTTTTTTTTTGAAAGCTCAAATTCTACTGAATATTTGGACGGAGTTTGAGAATTCGAGCTTTCGGTGGTCCTGCGGCGTGAAGTTGGCAGGACCATCTTTCACATGGACTTAGAGCCTTTAAATTGAAAGCTCAAATTCTGGGAGTTAGTTTTTCTGAGATCTCAAATTCTTCTCAATATCTGCACGAAGTTTCAGAATTTAAGCTGTTGGTTTCCTGGCACGATGTGTTAAAAATTGCAGATTTTAAGTGGACTTAGACCCTTAAAATTGAAAGCTCAAATTCCGGGAGGTGGTTTTTTTGAAAGCTCAAATTCTACTGAATATCTGGACGGAGTTTGAGAATTTGAGCTTTCGGTGGTCCTGCAGCGTGAAGTTGGCAGGACCACCTTTCAAATGGACTTAGAGCCTTTAAATTGAAAGCTCAAATTCTGGGAGTTGGTTTTTCTGACAGCTCAAATTTTACTCAAATTCTGCACCGAGTTTGAGAATTTGAGCTTTTAGTGGTCCTGCCAACTTCACGCACCTACAGAAAACTCATAGTATGTTTCCATCGAAACTAATTTTAAGTTTTAAATCATTAATTGAAAACAGTGTTGGAGAGGTACGACAATGTAGACGCAACAATGAAAAGAATTTAAACCTAACGTTTTATTACAAAATACGTAGAATCTTCGTAAAGAGCTAACAACTACTAAATACAACATACATATTGTATGAGGTATAAATGACATTGATAGGCAAAACACCTAAGCCCGTAGATTTACAGCGTTTTTTTGTTTGTTTGTTTGTTTTATTTTGTTTTTGTTTTTGTTTTGGGAGTTCATATCGACAAGAGAGATTGCGACCGAGGGTCATTTCATAAATAGTGCACACCATTGTAACTTACACGTTTATTGATTGGAGAGGATCTCTTTACAAGCCTTCAATATAATTTCCCTGCTTGGCCATAAAGGAATCCCAACATCCAGGTATTGTCCTTTCACTCTAGAATGGAAAATTGTTTACAAACAACAATTGTAGTGCGAGCGTCAAAACCTTGCTTCTCACCCCTACATGGTTATTCATGGTTGTCAGGCACATGAAGCGTCGAACCGAATGTACCTACTTCTGCACCGTCATGGACCAATTACTATTACTACATAAATTGCTACTTTTGAGATGGCTGAGACATTAAACGTAATGACAAATCGAGTTAGTTGTTATGTAATAGATACGATCTTACCTATAATGCCCACTCAATTTTGTACAACTGTTCTTGTTCGAAAATGTGCGAAAATATTGTACGCCTGGCAATATTGAGAAGTTGCAGTTTGTGTTGTAAACAACAAACAGAAAGAGCAAAGACCGTTAGGTTCGCTGGACAGCGTTGTTTTCATGATAAAGAGACTGATTGCAAACAGGGGTTGGGAATTTCGATGCGAGTGTGGGTGGGAACATTCTCCCCACATATTGCCAGTTGGTGATGGTTTACAATGTTGCAAACTACCAAGTCTAGAATTTCATACTAATTGATTGAGCTTTGAGACGGAAGGTTATGATGTAATAATTATAATGACTAACAACTATATACTTAAAGTACTAGGAAATAAAGTATGCTGGCATAAGAAGAATAGAATGCACATTGAATTACGTTTTCAAAGTTCAGTATAAAGCGAATTTTAACGTAAACGTTTTTAAGCAGTACAGATTTGCCCTCACTGTCTGGGTACACTTACCAGACACTGTCCAACACAAAAAAGGCATTAAAATAGGTAGGTCGAACGTGGGCATGAACTCGGCTCCGGCTGGTCTTCCTTATTAAGATTTTCCTCAATCCCATGAGATGAATGTGAAGATGGTAGTTTCTGTAAGGTCAGAATTGGGGCGAACACTAGGGTTGCCATACTACCCGATTTTAGCGGGTACCACAAAATGAGGTTTTGTTAATTGGCACGGAACACAAATTATAACATATAGCAAATCCAATTATGAGTAGAACCATACCAGTGACACCTTGATGTACAGTGTTGCCAACGTTTGAGGATATGCCTATATGAATTCCTGTATTAATCTTGGATGTAGAAGAGTACATACAGTACAGGATTCGAACTAGTTAAAACCAAAATATGAAACCACAAACAAGAATATCACTAAGGTATGAAAATATGGGATGAAGCACAGTGTCGAAGCAGTTTTGTCCAAGTGGAAAATCAGAATAGAATCAAACACAACACACAAAACTGAAATGATGCATACGCTTGGATTGACAATTGATTAGCAGGCTCACTTTTCTGACGCACGTAATATTGTATCACCTCACACCTTATTGGTTGTCTGTTTTGCAGTGTTGCTGTTGATAAAACGCTCCGCAGCATGTTGGTCCCTATAAGGAGACGGTCGCTTAAGAACTTCATTTTGTGCTCAGTTAGCAACAATCACTTTTAAGCTCTTTCTGTGTCAGTGTCTCTTTTGCATTGCTATCTTCACATGATTCTAGATCCTTCTTTCCTCTGTATCTCCTGTGTTTCTAGATGTCGGTCCGTAAAACTTTGGATTTCTCACTTTTCTTCACTCCTCTATCGATTGCGCATTGTTTGATTGGGCAATGCTACTATCAATATAAGATGTTCCCTTGTGAGGTTTCAGAATTGGCGGGAGATATATTCCACGAGAATATTAAGTTGCCAACAATTTTGCAAATATTGTGGTGGTGGGTTCCGATATCCTTTTTTTTCGTTTTATTAGTGTTTAAATTCGTTATGAAGTAAATGTAGAAGTGTTTCTTTCATTTTCTTTGTTTCTTTTATCTCATCTTGCTCATCCTTGCTCTCTTTTCCTCATGTTCTTAAAATCCGAATACTATCCTCCTGTAAGACTGCGTTTCTCTCCACGGCGCAAGGTTTAAAGAGACCAACCTGACATAGTTAACTATTAACAGAACTGTACCAATAAATTCACATTAGAGAAGAAGTAAACTGTTTCGAAATTTACGCAACTTGCAAATATCAAACCCTACTAGTGCTAAAGTTAGTGAGTTAGTGCCACTGCTACCATTGCGTTAAGGGGAAAGAAGGAGAAGGACTGCTACAATTCGCTAGCCAGGTTTTGCTACAAAACACAACGCCAAGCTATAGTAAACGGACAATACCTTCTGTATTCTATCAAGGACACCGTCTTTGTGAAGATGTCGAATGGTTCGGATAAGGACTGCAAAAAGCTCTTCCAGACTGGAAACCGATCTCCAGAGATATGTTTCAACTTTCAGAACAGTTGTAGTCTGGTGGACTCCCGGATTGTAGGAAGTATGAGGTAACATTTCTCAACCGTATTTGCGAAGTTTTTGACGCACAGCATTAACGGTGTGCGGGCAAGAGTGGTCGAGGAGAGTCAGTGTACCTGCCGTGAGTAGCTGCGATCGGGTCTTGTGCATTTTTCTGCGCAGTTTCAGCAGATATTCACAATAATACGCTGGTGTGAAACTTCTTCCACATGTAACTCTTTCAGTCATGATAATGCCTTGGTGATCGTAAGCAAAAATCATCATTTGCTTAAGCTTTGATTAAGATCTGCGACACCTTTTTTGGACTTGGAGAAGATGGAGCTCTCCACTCGTTAGATAGTGATTTCAATTCCGGCTGAAAATCTCTGATTCAGGTTTCATCAATAGCGATAATGCGATGCAGAAAGTCCTCACCTTGTTGAATCAATGTTTCAGCACCATTGCATTGCCTGACGTGTCTGCTGAGGACCCATCGGACAGAAATTTTTCTCTTCTGTAAATCACTTATCAGAATTCGGCATACTGACGCAGATGAAATCCCTTGATGTCAGAAAGTTCCCCACATGTTACACGGCGATCTTGTTCAAGTGCATCTGTTACAAGTTGCAAACGTTTTTCATCAGTTGATTATTTCGGCCTTCCTGGGCTTGCATCATCCTTTATGTTTACACAACCAGTACAGAAACTAGTAGCCAAACCATATCCACGGGGGGGGGGGGGACGAGAGGCCGGTCACCCAAAATTTGATTTTCTCCTAATATTTTCCAGGTAGGTTTGCAAATTAACTACAATATGATGATGATTGTAATATGGTTGCATCGCACCCCCCCCCAAAACTTCTATCAGCCAGGGTAGCGAATTTCTGTGGGGTTTTGCCACGTAAACTTTCCATATCTACGTGCGATGTCTGATCTTCAATTGACACGTTACCCGAGACACCTGCCACCTTTACCTTCCTCGATTTCATCATCCACTTCGCAGTGTTAACGTAGGATGCATTATTTATGAAATGACCCTCGTAGTTTGTTGCCCCGTAGAATGCATTTCAAAACCGGGCACTCTGGTTGGCGCCATAATATCTAGTAACCAGACTATGTTTCTGGAACCGTGTACAGTCATATCAGGATGTCACTGCATGTGGGCAGTTGTTGATTGTCGCTGCCAGCTTTTTAGACTTCTCCTGCTCCTACCAATTTGCAGTGCATTGTTAGGCCATGGGCGAAGAGGAAATAACTCTCCCTTGGGGAATTTTCGCCACTATTAGTAATGATAATTAGGGTCCTGAGAATCAAAAAATAGTCTATGGTCAAGATATAAGTGTAACAACTGGGGCCATTAACACTTTAGCACCCGTGTATACTTAAGGACATCGATGGGATCTCTTTAAATAAACATAGATCAGACCGTTAAGGTAACACTGGAACAAGTTATACCTCGATCGATTTGTAAGAGTATAGGCTTTCAGTTTACGTAATGAACGGGCCATTTCTGAGTACAAAGCAAAAATAATTGAGGAATATTTAAGAAATTTTTCTTAATAAAAGTTCCTTCTCGCGATTCATTTAGTTATTACGTGGCAACACTGCAAACTAGGTGAATATAAAATGTACTTATGTATCCCATTTTATCCTCAACTTAAATCGAAAATTTCATCTTGATCCATCAAATAGCAGCAGAGGAAATTAGTATTTTATAGTTTTCACAGGGTTCATAATAATTGATTTTCATGGAAGTACGAGTATAACTCCGTGTTATTTTTCTATTGAAAATAAGTGATACAAATTATTCTGGTTGATTTTCTCATTTGTTATATTATGATGAATATATAATGATTCCCAGTACCAAGAAATACCCCAGGAAGGTTTTATGGTTTGTTGGTCCATGGTATAGTAAAAAATATTTCAAAGCAATAATTTTATTGTTTTGCGGTTACATTACGTTCTTTTGAAAATACTTGTTGTTCTGGTGCTCTATAATAAATACAACTTCCAAACATGTCTGCTGGCATGTAAAGTTAACAAAAGCTTTCGAAGTTATTGCATAGTCCATATATTCTTATTGCATATACACACACACATAATTACACTTAATATAGTATATAATAGTTTTTTTTTAATTCCCGTAATATTAAACAATCTGTTATATTCTTTGTGTTCTTGTCTTTCTGTAAGTTGATAATAGTAGCACATTCGCCCTGAAATCCATGTGTTCCCAGTTATTCTGAAGAATGGCAAACAAAAGAAGCCAGACAGACAGACGACAATTGCAACAAGAAAAGGAATTGCTGTTGTCAAAAATCGAAAAAGTTGTGTAATACACTACGCATAAAACGAAACTGACATGTTTACGAGAAATTTCATCGAAAAAAGCTTTCATAAAAACTTTCAGGTCAAAAACTGGGGCAAGAGAGTGACTCTGTAAAACTGCATGGCTTAACATCAATTTGTATCCAAATTCCTACAGAATACGACACAAACACGGTATGTGGCTGGGACTACCGAAGCTTTACAAAATTGCCACGATTGCTAATTCAGTCTGCTGAATCATGTGTGGCGGAAAATTGTTCACTCTTAATGGATAATTTACCATATTTGGAGCGTGCTGCTGCACGACAATGTGGTAGACATTCTGTTTCATGAGCAGCAGTGCGTATTTTGCCAGAAATAGAGCTAAATTGAGAACCACGAAAAAAAAAAAGGGAAAGAATGTTTCATGGGAAACTCTAGTGACATGTGTCACTAGAATTGCTGAACATGCCATTAAAGGAACGCCTATTCGAAAGGAAGATGAATCACTAGTGTTACAGATTCAGGAAGTGGATTTCATAGCAGACGAGATCGTCGAGCTGAAAGTGTTCGTGGAAGAAACATACCTAAAACTAAATTCGTTGAAGGCACACTCCGTGCAGGTATGTCAGTAAGTGTTTTGGTTATTGAAGCAGCTTTACTGTTACTGTGAGCTGTTCTTAATCACCATTGACAGGTGTGAGTTCCTTCGTGGCCGCCACGGCGGGAATGCTGTATTCCATGGGCTCAGATTTACCTAATCTCCTCATGCAGTTTATATTTACCCTTTTAACTGGAAGTAATATGCAAATCCTCGGAAATTACCCCATCAAAAGGGGGAGAACACAGATTAATATTTTAAGACTGATGGCTGGAGGTCATCACCGCTTTCGACAACACAATCATACATTGCTATGTCTAATTCAAATATTTGTGAATATGAAGATGAGTGGCCCATATGGTTGAGCAGAGTTATTAATTCCGTACAGCTTGTGAGATATCTGACTATTATACCTAGTAGCTTCTGTTTTGACATCAACCATGGTACACCTGAAACAGCTGAACAAACATCTTGCGCTAAAATTTAGCGACACGGATTTTCAGAAGACTTGGGCCTGTATTATTTGCAGCTAAAAGAATATAAATAAACTTAATAAGAAGATGAGATAAATCTAAGCTCTTGGAATGTAGCAATTTTGCCGTGGGCAGCCACGAAAGAACTGACGCATGTCGATAGTGATTAATAACAGCTCGCAGTAACAATAAAGCTGCTTCAGTAACCAAACCACATACTGGCATACGTGCATAAGGTCCGTCCTCAACGAATTTATATTTAGGTATGTTTCTTGCATAAACAATTTTACCTTAACGACCTGGTAAAATAACAAACTGTAGTGCACGTGGGAAATGCTTCAGCAACTTATGAATCCACCAATTTTGGGTCTCTGTTTAACACTGCTTGGGTCTTCTTCTTGAACATACATAAAATATGTTTCCCGGATAGAGGTTGACATTTCTACATTACACTCCTTAATTATGTGCACTGGACATACGCACAAATCTGCATAAAAGCTTTCTCATGTGCCATGTAAGCATTTTTCAATGTCTTATTTTCACTAGGTTAGTGCCTAGTCATTTCTTGTATAGTCTTTGCGGCATAAGTTGTGATATCTCATTTCGGCTGCTATGAGATTCACTTCTTGAATCTGTAACACTAGTGATTCATCTTCCTTTCGAATAGCTGTTCTTTAAATTACGTTGTTCAGCAATTCTAGTGACACATGTCACCAGAGATTCCCATGAAACATCCTTCCCCTTTTTTTCATGATCCCCATTTTCACTGTTTCTAGCAAAATACGCACTGCTCCAATATGATGTCTGCTACATACTGCCGTGCAGCAGTACGCTTTAAATATGGTAAATTATCAACTAAGAGTGTACCATTTTCCGACACAAATGATTCAGCACACAAACTTAGCAATAGTATTAGTTTTATAAAACTTTGGCAGTCCCAGCGATAGACTGTGATTGTTTGTGTCGCACTCTCTTGCCGCAGTTTTTGACCTGAAAGTTTTTATGAAAGCTTTTTTCGATGAAATTTCTCGTATTCATGTCAGTTTCGTTTTATGCTTAGTGTATTACACAACTTTTTCGATTTTTGACAACAGCAATTCCTTTTCTTCTTGCAATTGTCGCCTGTCTGACTGGTTTCTTTTTGTTTGCCATTCTTCTTCAGAATAACTGGGAACACGTGGATTTTAGGGCGAATGTGCTACTATTATCAACTTACAGCCAGACAAGAACACAAAGAATATAACAGATTGTTTTATATTATGGAAATTAAAAACCTATATATCACATACTATATTAAGTGTGATTATGTGTGCGTATATGCAGTAAAAATACATGCTCTACGCAATAACTTCGAAAACTTTTTGATAACTTCACATACCAGCAGACATGTTTGGAAGTTGTATTCATTCTAGAACACCAGAACAACAAGTATTTTTAAAAGAACATAATGTAACCGCAAATCAGTAAAATTATTGCTTTGAAATATTTTCTACTATACAATGGACCAACAAATCATAAAACCTGCCTGGAGGATTTCTCGGTACTGGGAATCTGTCATAATATAACGAATGAGAAAATCAACCAGAATAATTTGTATCCCTTGTTTTTGATAGAAAAATAAAACAGAACTTCGGCACAAAGTCATACTCCTACTTCCACGAAAATCGAGTATTATGAACTCTGTGAAAACTATAAAATACTAATTTCCTCTGCTGCTATTTGAGGATCAAGACGAAATTTTCAGTTTAAGTTGAACATAAAATAGGACACACATATTTTATTATTCACCTAGGTTGCAGTGTTGTCACGTAATAATAAAGAAATGCGAGAAGGGACATTTTCAGGGAAATGTTCCTAAATATCCCTCAATTATATTTCCTTTATACGTAGAAATCTATCGTTCATTACGTAAACTGAAAACCTACACTCTTATAAATCGATCGAGGTATAACTTGTTCCAGTGTTGCACTGATGGTCGGAACATTGATACAAAGTCATATTCGTACTTCCATGAAAATCAATTATTATGAACCCTTGAAAACTATATAAAAAACATATTTCTTCCGCTGCTATTTGATGGATGAAGACGGAATTTTTAGTTTAGTTGAACATAAAATAGACCGCATAAATATATTTTATTATTCACCTGGTTTGCAGTGTTGCCACGTAATAACTAAATGAATCGCGAGAAGGAACTTTTATCAGGGAAATTTTCTTAAATATCACTCAATTATTTTTGCTTTGTATGCAGAAATGTCTCGTTCATTACGTAAACTGAAAGCCTACACTCTTACAATTCGATCGCGATATAACTTGTTCTAGTGTTACATTAACGGTTTCATCTATGCCTTTTAAAGAGATCTCATCGATGCCTGTAAATATACACGGGGCTAAAGGGTCAAGGGACCCAGGACCCAGGTGTTGCATTTATATGTTGGCCAGCGACTATTTTTTGTTTCTCAGACCCTAGGGGACACATAGCCACGCTGCTAACGTCCCCATTAATCCCCAATCAATCAATCAATCTACTCTAATTAACATTACTAATATAGTGGCGAAAATTCCCCAAGGGGAGTATCACCCCCTTGGCCCTTACCCTATGTGTCTATGAAGTCCCCGTTCATTTGCCACTTCTAATTTTACTTTGTTTATGCGAAGTTTCAGCTAGAGACAATATTCTTTAAAATTTTCTTTCTACACTTCAAAATTAGTGTTTTTCATGGATGGGGGTAAATTGCTTTTCAAAATGGCTCTAACGATTTTGTTTGTATTTCATTAATATACATCAATATTTCATTATTAAGCTTATAATATCGTATAAGTCACAAAAAAAATGAAATTGAAGCAATACAAAAGAAATTTTTAAGATACTTATATTTCAAAAAATATTCTGTTTCATCATATCAGAGAAAAATTTCGTATATGTGGTTATTAAAGGAATTTCACTATGTCAAATTAACAAACAGAAGGATTGTAGCTCAGCAAATGTTCCTATATAAAATTATCAATGGATTAATTGATGATAGTACGTTTTTGGAAAGAATATGCTTTAACGCTACCCCAGTAAATTAAGAAATAGGAATCTTTTGATAAATAAAATACCCAAAACAGTGGGATATAAAAATTCACCATTATTTGCAATGTGTGAAGCATACAACAAATTAGTAAAAATATGTGATTTGGATTTTAGTTGTAAAGTGAAAAATTATTGTACTTTGGTGGAAACTTATGTAAATTTGGAGTATATGTAAACCCCTGTCTGTAAATTGCAGAACATAATAGTAGGTAGTAATGGTAATAGGTCTCGAAACATGAATACTTATGTATGTTGGCATTCTTGTGCGTGTTTGTATTTATATTTTTGTGTTTCTTTCTATTTTTTTTTTATTCTAGTGTTTGTTTTAAATTGATAACATAGATGTAATAGTTTATGTAAGACTCCTGTAATTGGGATTCTCCTGTTGGAGTCAGCGGATTTAAATAAATAAATAAATAAAAATAAGTAAATAAATGATACACACTCGAAAAAAAAAAGTCATTTTTCTAGGAAACGTCTGGGCTTTAAGAATTTGTGAACGCCTCTACTAAAGGGACATCAAAATAATATGTAAAAGGTTAGAGATGATGCCTTAAAGAGGGAATTAATTATGTTAATTGCAAGAAAGCTTACTGGCCATAGAGTTAACAAGGTTCTCTCATTGATTTGTGATGGGCCTCGCAGAAGTTATCTATCCGACTGCTATACCGTATGCTACTACCTCCGGAAATAGAAAGGAAACATTGCATGTCTTGTAACAAAGGTTGAATGAAACATTATTTTTCTTTCCTGTTTGTTCGTATTCAATACGCAAGTAGATTTTTTTTTCTTCTCTTTGCACTTGTAACCTTGAATAGGCTACATTTTATCCTTATTTTATTCTTATTTATAGTTCTCAACACGAATCTTTCGTCTAACATTGCTTCATAATAATTGTAGTTTAAAAACTGTGAACCATTTATAGTGGCCTTCTGGATTTAGTGATCTCTATGTAACATTTCCAGTATTTAAATTGAAATGCTGCTAACTTGTAGTTCTAAACTGAATGTTACATTTTCTTAATTATTATTAGAGAAATATATATTGATTAATATCAAGGTTTAAGTTGAGTTAACGTTACTAAAAATTTCATTTCCATTCTTGTAAATAAATAAATATAAAAAATCTTCACGCATGTTTCCAAAGACAGAAATAATAATACACTTTTATATAGCAGGAAATAGCGCCCAGCCAGATACGTAGAGATGCGCACGAGACGAGTCGAGACAGGATTTTCGTGACTAAATTCGAGTCGAGACACGGCTCTTTCAATAGTAAAATATACATTTTTCGAGTCGAGACATCGCTTTTACAGTACATTTTCGAGACGAGACAGCTACAAATCTTGTCTCGTGTGCATCCTTACAGATACGGCGAAATTCGGAAATTAATAGATTCACAGATATAAATGTTTAAAAATAACTGAATAAATACAGTGTTTGGTTACTTATTACTGGTTTGAATCAATCTTAAATTTACAGCTTTACGTATTAAATAATATACACAGTGGCCCAAAAGTAGGTATACACCCCTGCATTGATCAACTATAACATTCTAGCTTATAGGTTGATTTGCTTCGGCTGTTCCGAGCTTAAGATATAAGTAAAAAGACATTAAAAAGAAATAATAAAGAAACTAAATTTACCTGATAGATAACAATAAGAAATGATATAAAAAGCAATGACGGGACTGTATTCCTACTTTTGGGCCACCCTCTACATTGTTGCTTTTAAATATCTGGGAAAACAATTGTCATACTTTTTTTTTTTTTTACTAATTTTATATGATAAGACACTAGTACAGAATTTTAAATATTTAAAGTCCAATACTTACTTAGTTGAAAAAATTTAATTGAATGTTTCCAATATATGCTTAAGACAAGTTATTAGCAAATATATGCCCCTTTTTAGGTAGGGTACCAAAAATCATAATGACAAAATCTTAGCTACAGCTATGATTCCTAAAAGCACTGTAACACAATTGGAACAGATAAACGCAAAATATTACTTATCAAAACTACAAAAATCACTAATTCTAGGCACTTAGCAAATGATCAGGAAGTTCTTCACAAAATAACTCTTCCAATACTAATTTGCATTTGCTAGACACGGTTAGGGATGCGCACGAAACGAGTCGAGACAGGATTTTCCTGACAAAATTCGAGTCGAGACACGGCTCTTCCAATAGAGAAATGTGTATGTTTCGAGTCGAGACTTTACTTTTACAGCACACTTTCGAGACGAGACAGCCACAAATCTTGTCTCGTGCGCATCCCTAGACACGGTGGTCAGATTTTTAAGTTAAAACCGATTTAAACCGAGATAGCAAAAAATATTAAACTGACTACTAAAAAATATTAAACGGACTGATCATTCTTTCCGATGGTCTGTCCTACTGGCTGTACTCATTTGCGTATCTAGCCTGAGGTCGAGGGGACCTAGGCCCCAGTTTTTTGAGTGAAAAAAGTATTATTTATATATTTTTAAAGTTTATAATAAAGTCACGATATACCTGTCAAAGTCTGGGTTCTGGCTTCCCCCAGTTTTTACATGATTCAGTTAAGGATCTTGGTGTTACGTTTGATGCTAAGTTAAGGTTTGGTAGTCACATTTTAAACTTAACAAGTGAAGGATTCAAGGATTCGTAATCAGAACAGGAAAAGAATTTAAGAACTCTTCAACATTACAGAAGTTGTACAATGCATATGTTTGTTCAAAGTTAGAGTATGCTTTTACTATTAAGAATCCTTCTTAATTAAAAAAGAAAATAGAAAGAATATAGGGAAAATTCTTGAAATTTCAAACCTAGATATAAAATCACCTTTTTTGAGAACTTTATCTTCCAACACTAGAACCAAGACGCCATATGATTGATTTAATATTCATTCAGAAAGTAACTTTGTGAAATATTTCGGACTGTACTGACTTAGTTTCTTCATTGAATTTTCATTGAACAGTGTCCTCTATAAGTGTAAAAATTCAAAAACTAATGTATTGATGAAATCACCAATCTGGAGAACAATAGCCTTGTATGTTAAGTTCTGTCGCTTTTTGTGGAAGTCTGTGTTCAATTGGCCCTCACGCCGTGAGTTGAATGCGAATGGAGAACAGGCGAAGGTCAGTTGTTGGTGTGGGTATATCCAACATACTACGTGGTTGTGGCAGTTCAGTTAGACCGTGAACTTGCGAAAGGACAGAGTGAACATGGGACCTCCACAGAGCGTCATAAGGGCGTGTATGCTGTACGATTTCAAACTGGAGTCAAACACCGCTGTAGTGGGGCGGAAGGTACGCCAGCCTTTGGTGAGGGTGTCTTTACTACGCGGACAGTGCAGCGGTGATTTAACAAGTTTAAGAAGGTGACGAAACACTCGAAGACGCACCACATGCCGGAAGACCAACACATGTACAAAATGAAGATCTTCAGGCAGCAATTGAGGCGAACAGTGGCCAGTAATGAACTGGGACTACAATTCAGTGTGAGTGGAGGAATCATTCGGCAGCATCTCCATCAATTTGAGAAGCACTAGAAGTTGGGTCCATGGATCCCACATGATTATACTCTGGGCCAGAAGGCAACACGATCAAACACCAGTGTTTCTTTGCTGTCTGGTCTGGGGAAGGAGCCATTTCTGGACAGGGTATTGACATGTGATGAGAAGTGAATCCTGTACGAAGCTCCACGGCGCCGTCATCATTGGTTGCCATCCCATGAACCGGTTCCAAAATAGTCGAAAC
Organism: Thermobia domestica; assembly: GCF_964235325.1. Classification (NCBI taxonomy): domain Eukaryota; kingdom Metazoa; phylum Arthropoda; class Insecta; order Zygentoma; family Lepismatidae; genus Thermobia; species Thermobia domestica. Next base: position 76,364,110 of record NC_137467.1, on the reverse strand, counting down.
CAGTATTGCACCAGAAGAAGGTCCTCCTGTGTGTTTGGTGGACTGCTCGTGGTACCGTGCATCGGGAACTGGTACCAGCTGGTCAGAGCATAAATGCAACTATATACTGGCAGCAGTTGAGCCGTGTTCAAGAAAAACTCAAAACTCTGGAGTATCACTTGTGAATCGCAAAGGGGTCCTGCTGCTACAGGACAACGCTAAGTCCCACGTGGCTAGGATGACCCAGGACATCACTCTACTCTTTGGGTGGGAAACACTATTGCATCCGCCATGCTCCCCGGATATTGCACCGTCCGATTATCACCTGTTCCGTTCCTTGGACAATCACGTTAGAGGACGCCAGTTCAAATCTCTAGTAGAGGTGCAAAATGCACTTGATACTTTCTTCGCTTCACGGTCTACCAAGTTCTACCGCGATGGAATCCATGGCCTTCCAGAACGTTGGCAGAAGGTCGTCGATGCTGATGGGAACTATTTTTGATCTTCGAGGTACGTCTTAGGTGACATATCGATGTTCGAAGGTGGTGGGTGAAAAAGCGACAGAACCTTTTTGGTTACCTTTATAGAATGTGTAAATAACAATGGATTGGATATAGTCGTTATCAAGAGTTACGAATATGTAATTATGTAATTTGAACACTTACTGTTGTGCTGACAATAAATAAATAACCTATTCAAACGTTCTCAACCACTTTCGGTTAAAGAGATACGCAAAATAACATATTTAAGTAACACTTCTCTCTAGAACTCTCCAGTTCTTATAAGTGAAGAGTTCTAGAGAAAAAAGTATTAATCATTTTCAATGCATTATGTTGCGGTATTTTATGGTTTCATAGTCCAAAGATAATAATCATATCCTGATGAAATTTATAAGGGATATATATACAGGGGTAAAAGCGGATCTGCAAAGGTAGGGGGATGCATGACGTCACTCTGTCCACCGTGCCTATCTTTGCCCATTGTAATTTTTTAAAAAAGAGGGAACGCCGCAGATATTTCCTGGAAGTGTGGGGACGGCGCCCCCGCTCGTTTCCCCTCACTTTACCCCTGGATTATAAACGAGTTGAATTTATAATATCTTCCTTCCTATGTCAGTTAATAAAACAAAATGGAGGTTAGAATTAAGCGAAAAAGAAGTAGCTAAAATCCTCAGCACATTATATTAAAATTGAAATCATATAAAAAATTAATTAATTAAAAAATAGATGTGATAATGTAATAGCCTATTACGAAAACATTATGATCCAATCTGCTTCTACAGAGATTTATTCAGTTATGAAATATTTCGGATACTGAGGCAATGTAGCGCAAAACACAGGCCAAAGAAGTTGACCTTGGTCAGACAGCTTTGTTGTAGAAATTTGGCATTGACTCAGTTCATGGTCAGTAGCAGAATTTTGCTTAAGTCAAGAACCACGTGGTTAATACTTTATTCTTGTATTTTCCACCGTTCCATTCGATTGCATTAAATTTGTGCTGCACAAACTTGTTCCAGCAAGTAGTCGTCCTTAAGACGAACCCAGGAAATTGAGCAAAACTCGTGAATCAATTTAGTTCCCAATATTGTACTGCACTAAGAAAGACTTACACATCACAAGTAAACAGGAGTTCGTATCAGTCACTTGTGGTGATCATGGGAGGGCACAAAAAAACTCTAACACTTGTGGTTTTATTTTTCTGTGCGTGTTGTGTGTTTGGTGAAGATGTCATACATAGACTTAACATTTCACAAAGCAAAGATGTGTCTGTAAATGATGCTATTGATTATGACAATGATGAAGGTTGGCACCCTCTTGACAGATACGTGGAGAAGAAAGTGACCATCTTGCACAGTGTTTTTGAACCTTCTTTGCTGTCAGCGTATATTCCAGCCCTTGATAGTGTAAACAATGAATTATGTAGAAACCACAGCAAAATATTTCTGAAAGAACTGAATGAATTTAAGTTATGGGCTGTCAAAAGTAAGTGAAGCGTCTTTCTTTCTTATACTAACTCATTACCTTTGAAATACTGTTGTTAAAATTATCCGAATTTTCGTGTTCAATATTCGAACACTTATTCAAGAACTGTTCAAATAATTATACGTTATCTAAATTATTATTATTCGTTATTCAAATAATTATTGGTTCTCCCCGCTGGTCTAATGGCTAGCGCGTTTGCTTTTGTTGCATGTGGTCCCGAGTTCGACTCCCAGTGGAAGAGCACAAAACATTTAATTTCAGAGTCATTCACTTTCATTAATCATCCATCTCCCTTTAGCCTTAAGGGCGTAACCGTGAGATGCCAAGCTAAAATTTAATTTCGAATAACCTATTTGTTACCCCATTAATTGTTTGAGTAACGATTCGTTATCTCAACAATTATTCGAATAATTATTCGTTTTCTGAATAATTGTTCAAATAATTATCCGTTATCTGAATAATTGTTCGAATAATTTTCGTTATCTTACACTGAGAAAAAAATGTAGGTGGCATACTTAAAAAGGAGGTTATATGCATAATTTCTGTAGTTTCTGGAAAAATGAAATGAAACTGACCCACGTTTATGCCGGTTAGGCTAAAGGAGACGGTGAAAATGAGAAATTAATGAAATGGTGGAATGAAGAAAATGGGAGGAAACGGGAGAACCCCGAGAAAACCCACGCATACGGTGTTTGTCCACCACAAAGTTCACTTGGTGGGGGCTGGGATCGAACCCAGAACCCCAAGCACCAGTGGTGAATGCTCTACCACTGAGCCACGCACTACCAAAACTTGGGTCCCAGAGGTGGTTTTTGAGGCGGGCGATCCGGGTCTTGCCCAGGCTCCACGCATTAAATGAATTATTTGTGACACACATGTATGTAAATATGTATGTGTGTGTGTATATATATAAAATGTAAAATATGTTAGAGTCAGTGTATCCAATCCAAATAATAGGATTCTAAGGCGCCAACTCACCAAGGGCCCTCGAGAACAAAGGCCTCCTTTGTCACCTTCTACAGATCGTTGGCCATGCCCATGGTATATCTTATAACAATCAACTGAATATGCTTTTCAAGTTTCTACCTCAGTTTCTTGGAAAGAGAATGCGAAAGACTCTCTAGATATACCACTGAAAGGAATAACAACGTCTCTCATGGAGTACATATTAGCTCTCAGCCTCTTTCTTTCACTGAATCTTGTTTACATAGTAGATGGATATATAGAGAGTAACAAAGGGGTGAGGTATGCAGATTCCCCTAAAGCCACATTAAAATTGTAGAAATGTTTGGACGTTGTTACAAAAGAATTTACTGGGGAGCTAAAATAATTCTTTGAATTGGTCATATTGATATTGAAAAATACCGAAACAAGTAAAGACAAAGAACTGAAATCGTTAATTTATTTTCAAAGTACAGAAATCCAGAAGAAATGTCAGTTTAGGCGACTTTAGTTGTGAACGAATTTTGAATAAAGTAGTGTTTCATGAAACTCATATATATTTATATGAGTTTAGGAAATTAGGCTTTAGGAAATTAGGTCAAAATAAATAAAATGTTGGTGTCCTTCACAAAATTTAAGAGGAAAACCATGATCGAAAAAGCATCAAAGTATAAAGGTCAATAATAGCTTTTGTTATTTTTACGATTACTGTATACCAATTGTCGTGAAAAATTTATTCGTATTGTAAAACCGATATTATCCAATAAATATCATAAATTCAACGGATCATGAGAGATGAAATGATAAAAATTGTCATTGCCTCTGTCGGATAATATATTCTAGCTATGGACCCATGTCATAGGACTTTTCCGGTAAGTGACAAGTAGAATATGAATCCCAAGTTCAAAACGCAAGGGGAAAAAACGGCTGTTTGCGCTTGACGTGATCAAAATTGTTGATACGAGAAAGAAAAATAAAAATAAAAATTCGAGCAATTTTAAGCATGTATGCGTAAGTCCAGTATCTTTTTCAAGTAGCTAAGTTAACTTCTTCAAGTGTTTCAGCATTTTGACACATGATATCTCGAAAACATTTACAGATGGAATAAGAATACGCGGCTGATGTTGAGCTTTATAATTAGGTCATAGTACTTTTGAACTTCACCTTCTGAGAAATGGCATATTCCAAAGGTAATTCAGTAACACCCTAGCTTCAGTTTTGCCAAGTGATAGCGACAAGGATACGGTGCGACTCTCGGTGTGACATTCAAACATTGCGATATTGACCAAACATTGAGCGAAAAATTGAACACCTCGGTGCTCTACATTTTTTCGATTTTGTGTTTTACACTGAAATATATGAAGAAAAAATATTCTCTTTCATTCTGTACAAGAACGGTATAGCTCCAACCAATATTCCATAAGATATTAAAGGAAAGGTGTTGTAACAGGCTACGTATTTTCTTATTAGTACCAAGTATTATTTGGATTATTATATGTATTTGGAACAAGAACGGGACACCTCCAATACATAACAATTAACTACACATAGATAACACAATATTTTATTAAAATATCGTTGAAATTGGTCTCATAGAGGCGAATTCTACCGATATTAAATATAAAGACAAAATCTTTAAAAATGAATTTTTAAAAATTTTTTATGATTCCTGAAAATCTTTACGAAATGAAGCTGTCCCCTTCTACACCGAGGTCTTCAATTGGGGACCTAAGAGATAGCGGACTTCGATCTAGACAGCTGGTGACGTTGGGTGTATAGGTGTAGTTGTGCTGACCACTCACATAAGCCCCTCTGGCAGATCCAGATCTCAAGGGACTGTTGTGCCAGGAGTTTATATATATCCGCGGATCCAGGATATGATCAAGGGAGGGGCTAAACCATAGTTTGCCGCTTTATCCAGTGTAAAGAAAGTAGGATTGAAACTCATTTTATCCTGTGTATACCTGAGCGTCAAGGAAGGTTGTAGCCCCTATAGCCCTCCCCTTGGATTCTCGCCTATATATCTATATCTATATATATCTATATATCTATATATCTATCTATCTATCTATCTATCTATATATATATATATATATATATATATATATATATATATATATATATATATATATATATATATATATATATATATATATTGGTGTTAATATTTTACCTTACATTCTCTCTACTCAGAAGGGTAGCGGCAAACAGAAAAGTCAAAAATTCATTCTGTCCATTGTTCATGCATCACACATTTCAGAAAAAATAATCGTATAATACTAATAATTTAAGAAAGTATTAGTATTGTTTGTTAGCTTTCTGTATAAAAGAACTATTTACAGGTATGTTATTTGTCTTACATTCTGGTAATAATAGAAAAGGGAAAAAAGAGCTTTACGTGATAAACGGACGAAATTTGTCAACGTGAGTTATGAAGAATCCCACAAACGGAATTCGATGCGAATGACCTTCTTCTGTTACATGATTCTCGCTTTTCTTTCAAAAATTCTATTCCTGCCTGTAGAAAGAAAAGATATGTTACCCATCAATGGTTGAGGTTTTGCCTGCAACTGAACACGGCTTGTAAACATAGACTGATCTGACAGACTGCAGGTGCACGAAAAAAAGCTGTTGGATTCTTATCCTCCTCTCACTTCAAGTATGGATATTTCAGTCATAGGGGATTTCCTGGACACATTCAAACTGTCCGCTATGACCTTTCAGTTCTTCCCAGAGGGGCGCTAGTAGTGATAACTAAGAGAAAAACTGAGCATCTGGTGATTAAAAAGCGAAGTACTTGGAGAAGGAAAGGGGGAGGGGAGGGAAAAGTTACCTTAAATAAATATAATTCGTCATTTGCACTGTACGAAGCAGAAACATAAATATTGCGAATGATGATGAAAAAACGGTTGGAAGCATGACAAATGTGAGTATGAGAAAGAAAAGATAACATTAGCGAAAGAGTAGTTATAAAATAGAGAGTGCTTCAACGGAATACACAGCGTAATATGTCTTTCTCTAAATATCAATTCCTTTCTCATTTTGCTCCGACTCGACACGAAAAAACACGGTGTTTCGGGTAAATTCATTAAGCTCCGATGAGATTTGCCAACGGACGATGCTGTTTTGGCGATATCCAATAAGAGGATCGAGCTCTTACAAAAAGCTGATTTAAAACAAAATGTTAATTAATTCATTCATTTTATACGTTCCTCTATTCAATGCCACCTCCAATCTATTTCTGGCTATGCCAATGAGAAAGAGGTCAAGGCATTGAGTTTGTTGTTTCTTTCATTAAAGTTTAGCGTCCCTTTCCAACTGCGAGGCTTCTTACAGTTTAAGGTTCAATCCTAAACACTGTAATGCGTTCAATGCTCATCCATTTTGTGTCTAACCCAGGACCCGGTGCATCATGAGGACATCGAGTACAAATGTATAAATCGGAGATAGTATTTCTAAATTTAAAAGCCGCTTTACGATAGTATATATTTTTTTTTATTCTCGTGATACCATCATCTCCTCAAAATATATCCTTGCCAATACTACTTACAGAGAGAGAGAGGGAACATGTTATGGGATTGAATACCATATACTAAATCAAGGAAGGTATTTATTCACTCTTTTAGTTCTCCAGATAAAGCGTTACAAACACCATTATGTGTGGACAAAATGACCTTTTCCTCTCAAGGCCGCTAAAAGTTACAATACTTCATATATAACGCATAATAGAAAAAATGAAATGTTATACGTCCCACGTTTACGCAGGCTAGGCTAAAGAGATGGTGATGATGAGAAATGAATTGAATGAAGAAAGTGGGAGGAAAGGGGAGAACATCGAGAAAACCCAAGCACACGGTGTTTATCCACAACAAAGCTCACTTGGCGCGAGCTGGAATCGAACCAAGGACCCCATGCACCAGAGGTGAACGCTCTACCACTGAGCCACCGCGGCCTCTATGAAGCGTTAAAGAAATCCACGCATGAAATATAGATAATTTATTTTTTCAACAACGTTTCAGTTTGTGTAAAATTAATATTGTATTCTGTATAAGCAGGAATGTTCACAAAAAAGAAATCGTGATGCATATTGCATCATTGAATTTTACGAGTCGACAGAAAATTAGTTAGAGCCCACGATAAACTTTTTTTAGTGTATAAAAAGGTACAATTGGGGCATTCAGAGTACAAGGAGCGCAGTTATCTCTATTACCACAGTACAATCCTACAATCCTACCAGAGTATAATTCTATTACCACAGTTTTGAGAAGAAGAGACATAAATTTGTAGGTCCCGTTTAAATATATGGAAAAGTAAACACTGTGTTTCAGTAGATTACAAGAGTTATTTTCAATATTAGGACATGAACATTTTAAGCACTGAAAGGAGCATCAGGAAAAGATCCTAAGTACGGAATATGCCCAAAACAATCAAAATTGGACTTAAATCCTTTGTATACTGATTTTGTACAAGAACAACACGCTTCAATCAAGGCCACACTCAAGGTTTGAGGGATTTTCGAAGTAAGAACCACTGAAGAAGTTTTCAAAGTAGGTAATGTTTCTTAGGGAAGTGAAACGTATCAGGTAAACTTAGGATGGTGAAACACTCCATAAAATTAAATTAATTGACATATAACAATTTTGAAATGTGCCAAACAAAAAAATATTTTTACTATGTTTTGCAAAATGCGTACTGCTTTATGAAATAGAAATGCTCTGTTTATTGGCTAATTCATTTAAATATTTTTCTGAATTATAGTGCAGAATTTTTCATTCTTTGGTAAACCCGACGATCCCGGGTTCGATTCCCGATGTGGACACTCGATAGAAAAAGTATAAAAGTTTTTTCAGGTCAACCATTCTGAGTGAGGTTTTCCGGGGCTTTCCTCAAAATTCACATCAGGTATTCAGACCTCTTTCATTGTCTGAACTTCTCTCATGATTTTGACCTTTTCAGAATTTCAACGTTTTCTTTTCCCGATTATGGCATTTATTTTTCACATTCTTTTACCTTACCAAAATTATTACTTTGTAGATTTACTATTAACTTTTCCTATACTTGTTACTTTTTACCTTTTTTCTACTAATGAAATCTTTACATTATACACATTTAATTGCATTTGTAATTCTCAGTACTAACCTTGTTCAAAGGCTTTTGCATCCAAGAACATTAGTAAGGGTGAGTTCTTTACTCTCCCAGCAGTGAAGTGAAGTGAAAGTGAAACGTGCCTTCTATTATTACACAAATTTACGAACTGGGGATAGCTTTACCAATTCGTTTTTTTTTTTTTTAATAACCAAATAAAAACAATAAGTAGGACATATGCATGTATAGATTTAAATATTGTATAATTCGAGTCGAATATAGGTTTGTGCTATGACTATATTAACTACAATTGAAGAATGAGAACACAGTGGCTCACCTCTAGTATAAGGAGTCCCTGTTTCGACTCCAGGCCATCCAAGTTCATGGTAGGCAACTTTGTCTCAATGGATTTTATCAAGGTACTTCAGTTTCCTCCCTAGCCTTATTTTATTAGTTTATTTCATAATTATTCACGTTCATTAAACATCCATCTCATTTAGAGTATAAGGCATAAGTGTTCAACGTTAAACTAAAACATTTCATTTTTCATTTACAATACAACAAAGAGTACCGTCTTTTTACAACTTACACACTAACCATCCAAAATATTATGACCACGTATCTAATATCTGGTATGTCCACCTTTGATTCGCAGAACAGTAGCAAGGTGATTTGATATGAAAATAATGAGGCCTTGGTAAGGAGCTAGAGGCATGACGTACCTCATCTGCACACACAAGTCACTTAATTCCTGTAAATTCCGCGTAACAGATCGATGAATTCGGATCTAACTTTCAATGACACTCTAAAGGTGTTCAGTTGGGTTAAGATCGGATGAGTTACGTGGCCAATGCAAAAATCTAAATTCATCATTGTGCTCCCCGAACCACTGCAGCACAACGTTGACCTTGTGATACTTAGAGTTGATCTGCTGGACGATACCGTCACCAATTGGAAATTTGACCGACATAAATGGGTGTACATGATAACAAACGACCTTTCGATAGCAAAAAGTCGTTATGGTCCCCTCTAAACGCACTACTTGGCCAAAGGATGACTAAGAAAGATTCTCCAAATGATAATGGAGCCACCACCGCCTTCTTGCCGTCCTATTATGTACATATTGAGCAGCTATTCCCTTGAAAAACGATGAATTCTGACCCAACCATTGATGTGATGAAGGCAGTATTGTGATTCATAGGATCATGCAACGTTGTTCCATTGATCGACGGTCCAATAAGGACATTCCAGTCGTAATCGACGATGCAGTACGGCTAACTGGTACACGTCTGCTGCGGAGGCGAATATGTAATAGCGTACAATGAGCTGTGTGCTCAGACACACTCGTGCTTTGTCTGCTGTTAATTGTGCCACAGTTTGCACTCTATCCTGTTGTACCAACTTCGACAGTCTTCGACGTCTGATAACTCGTGACCGTTCCACGCCTTGTCGTTTGGTACAAGTTTCACCGTCCTTTTCCCACCTTAAAAAGACACTAACCAGAGCAGCTCGCGAACACCTGACAAGTCGCGTGGTTTTCCTGATGCTCGTTTCCAATCGTCTGGCCCTTATCAAATTCTGATAGATTGCCAGTCTTCTCCATTTTACACACAAACACCTAACCGACTGATTGAGTGAAATCTCTCTCAACATCTGGTGAGCGTTTCTGCTATGCCCCGTGCCTCTTACGTCAGCTCAAGATTGGTTCAAAAAGTAGCAGGTGGACATAATGTTTTAGTTGGTTAGTGTACATTTAAACGGACTTTCTGTACTGTTTAGTTTTTTTATTTTATTTTAATGCTTGTTTATTATTCCAAATTTTTGCGATGAACAAATTCAATTTAAATCCATTTGTATTTAGACTCGAACAACGCGGTTTGGCACAGCGCGGAAATTTCTTGGAACCAATGAACTGCACTATACATCATATTCCTGTAGTTAGGTCACTCACTTATTGGGAAATTACTTCATGATCTACAGAAATGTCAAAAGGAACATTCAGAAGAGCGAGTCTATCATGACTTATTAAATTTCTTACATAACAGTTGCCCTACTTCTATGAGAAATCCTTTCAGTAGCAGCAGCTGACACAGGTTTCAGAAACTACCGTGTGTTTATTATCGTCACACAGCTTTGATTAAACTATGATAAATTATACAGAATACTCATGGCAGGGTCTTGAGTTGGACTAAGAATAGTTAAATATCTAGAAATGTATGATACGTACTTGTTTCCCAACTCCTTCCTCAATTCCTTGACATTGTCATGTCAACAAATACGCTTAGTCTACCAGGACAAGGAAAACAAAACAAATACATTGACTTGCCGTGCATGATTTCAGGAACTAAATAATTATTAAGTAGCAACGATCTTTGTTGACCTTTCAAGGTCTCTCAGAACATGAATAAAAAAATTTAAAAAAAGGTTTGATTTATAATTACATTTCCTGGTCTTGCTTTAACTATCATATCAATGAACTTCCTCCAATAATCCCTTCCGTTCTTCTTATGACTGCATAGGAAAACAACATTGTATGATACAAATCTTTCCGGAACTTTAAGTCGCAGTTTGAAATGTGTCGCCTGTTTGTTTGTAATGATTGATATTCCTTAACTGCTTGTAAATACAGTTCATGAAGGACGACCAGATGGTGCATGCTTAAGTGGAGGCTATATTTATGTGTCCAGCTGACCTACTTTCAGAAAAATCTTTCTGGGTAAGTAGTCTTCAGTGGCGGATTTAGCCCGGAGGGTGTCAAAGAGCCTCCCCAGTTTTTGAGTATCAAAATTAATTTAAGATATTATTTATATGTTTTTGAAGGCCTATAGTAAACTCAAGACATACCTATCATAATCTGGCTGTCTCCCAGTTGTTACTTTCTAGATCCGCCATTGGTAGTCTTTTCTGTTGTGTGAGGGGAAATTAACGGAATTACTCAGAGGTGCATTTACAAAAGACCTATAGAGTTTAGGATCTTACCTCCCCCCTCAAATAAAACTTAAGATACACCTTTTCCATTCAATATGTAATACATAATGTTATAATAAAGGTTTATTGCTATTTTGAATTTAGCCAATGTGTCCGGAACAAAATACAAAATACGACACTGGTATTACTGATTTTAAAGAATGAAGTTGACAAGAGAGTTTCATTCTATGGATACTCCACAGAATATAATACAAGATTTAAAAAATATTTTTTTACTGTTTTGTTTCTCCTTGTTTAGAAGAAAAATAAAACAAAACGAAGATCATGTGCATGTGTTCAAGTGATTACTAAATAAATCTGCAAGTAGCAAATAATAAATATTATGATGCTAAACACCTAATTTACCATTATTTTAAAACTGTACTCCTCTCTCTCTCTCTCTCTAAAAAAAAAAAAATCACTCCGGATTTCTCTAAATGAATAGCAGTCAAAGAAATGTTGGTTTAGACTAGACTTAATATATAAACCTTCTCAAAGTAGCGCTTTCTTACAGTAATTCAAACTAGAGTAATCAGTCACAAAACTATTTACAAATTACATATAGAACTTACGTAGTTATACATTTTAATGCAAATGTCGAATCGGGGGACGCTGTGGCTCAGTGGTAGAGCGTTCACCTTCGGTGCTTGGGTTCACCTGGTTCGATCCCAGCTCGCGCCGTGTGGACTTTGTGGTGGACAAACACCGTGCTCGTGGGTTTTCTCGGAGCTCTCCTCTCACTTTCTTCATTCCACCATTTCACTCATCTCTCATCATCACCGTCTCCTTTAGCGTAACCGGCATAACCGTGGGACGTAAAACTTAAAAAAATGTCTAATCTATTAAATTTAATACCAGACTATTTACATGCCAGAGAATTAAAGGTAGCAAAAAAAAAAAAAACATTACTTATAATACATCATTAAATCATATTTTAATAATTCTTGCAAAGACATTCCTTATGTAAACTAAATGGGTATTTCTTTGTCTTCAGGAAGCATACCGCTCAGGAGCCTAAATTAAAAATTCTTCAGTTGGAATATCTCCTTCTTTAACAGAAATCCTCATGCAGTGGTCCAATGATGAGTCTTCAAATATATTTGTGAGGGGTGTAATTATTAAATTAGGTGTGTTGACACAGACACAGTTAATATACATCCAAATGTTCTTTTTACTCCATCATAACCTAGAGTTGAACTCAAACTTTATGACACACTGTAATTCACACTTTTTGCCTAGAATTTAAAGGATTTTACGTCTGTTTGTAAATTATCTTCAACTATGTAATAAAAACTGACAAAGTTTTTTTTTTATATGTAAAAACTAAAAATCGACTTCAAAGAAAGAAAGAGGCCTTTTAGTTTGACCTGTATGTATGTTCGTGATTATTTCGAGAACCGTTAATCATATTTTGAAGTGGTTTCCGCTACTTCAATAAACTTTCCAAGGGAAGTTCTTACGCATGAAATATTTGAAAAGTTTTAGCAATTACTTAGTCATTTTTATACAAAAATAACAAAATAATTCCTAAAACACCTGATGAAAAATATTATCCTAAATTTGCGGCAACCAGATAATCAACAAAGTAAAGTGGGTTGCATATAACCAAGGGAGTTTTTTTTTGTAGACAGCTTTTTCTAAATGGTGTAACACTGGCAATGGATATGTATTTAGATCATTGGTGATCATGACTGCTTACATGCTGGCCTTACTCGATTTTTGCCGGAATATAATCCACTTTTTCTCTGATTGGTCTCCAATCTTCTACATCGAAAGTGAAACATCTTAGCAGTGAGACCAAGGATTAAAAGTGGAACTGAAAAGGTAGAGGGACGCATGACGTCACGCCGTTCCCATACCTATCTTTGCTCATTGATTTTTTTAGAAAGTGGGGGACGACACATAAATTTTCTGGAAGTGAGAGGATGGCGTTCCCCGCGTTCCCCCTTACTTTTACTCCTGAGTGAGACAACTCAGTTAAACAAAATTAGCAGAAAAATAGCTGACTGACTTAAAAAAAAACACTAAAAAGCAGATAATAATAATAATAGAACATAAAAGCAGAGAAAAATATTAAAATTATCTATTTTTGAAGGTGCATTAGGCATTAATTTGTTCTCCTTTCAAGTACTTTATTATTATTATTATTATTATTATTATTATTATTATTATTATTATTATTATTATTATTATTATTATTATTATTATTATTATTATTATTATTATTATTATTATTATTATATTATTAGCTGAATATGATCAAAAGTTTCAAACAAGGAACACAAGGAGATAAAACGTACTGTGTGTTTGTCAGCTATTACTCCAAGCATTTTAGATCTTTTACCACACCAATCATAGATTTAATAATTTTCTGGGGAAGTGAATCCAGAAGTCTAAGGGATAATACCCCTCAGTCACCCCCTAAAAGAAACACTGTAGATCAGTGTATCGCGGATCCCGCTTTGTAAGAAAGCTTTGTAAGAAAACGTAAGATCCTGTTGAAAACCATAAACTTCCCAATGGCCAGTGTCCCACTTTCCACTAAACATTTGTATGATAACTTAAAATTATGAATTATGAAATAAAGATTATTTTTACAAATTAAAAAATGATTTTTAGAATAATAATATATTTGTGAAATCATTGTCTAACTACACTTTGGAATCTTTGCACACGTAATCATTACTTGAAAGACTAAATTTATCCAATTTTATTCTTTCTCTATCTCTCTAAAACAAAAAAAAAAAAGAAAGAAAAGAAAGGAAATAAAAGGAAAAGGAAAAAAGAACAAACGAATAATAACTGAACAAGTTCCACTCGTACACCACATTACAACTTGTTTGTAAATGTAAAAGTAAAAAGCTGTTACGAAACATTCTAGTGAAAACTAACAACACTTCGTACGATTACATTTCTTTCTTTACGGAGAATTGTTGTTGTGAAGTTGTTTCTTCAAAGTTTGCTGAATTGAATTAACCTTTATACTGCCTATGTTAAATATTGTTGTAAATGCTTTGTAATGTCATTAATGCAACCATTTTTTTTTTCATGTTATGTAATAACAAAGATATAAGATTTCGAACGCGTACATCTAGTGTTAGATTGTTGACATTATAAATTTTCAAAAACTACCAAAATGAGATTATCGGAAACACACATATCATGATGATTTGGGGGAAAATGTAGCTGGAATAATCTATTATTGTTATTTGTTGAAGTGTATCGTCCCTTTTCAGTACCAAGACCATGTGTGACATGGATCTACAGTTTAAGGTGGAATCCGAACCACTGGTTTCCCACCGGGAATCAGACCAAGGATTACGAGTACCAAAGATGTGCGCACTAGCCACTCGATCAATAAGAAATGATAGGATGATTTCTAATTATACGAGGGTTGTTCAATATGTCCTTAGAAAAGATTTAAAAAAAACATTTTGGGTAGATTTTCTTTTATTTTTCAGCACAATTATCTTTTAGCTCGACACACTTTCCTGGCGTTTCTCCAACTTTATAAAGCCGTTCAAAAAGTAGAATTTCGGGAGGTCCCCAAAATAAGCATCTGTTTGGGCTATGACCTCCTCGTTCAACGTGAATCGTTTTCCGCTGAGCATTTTTTTCAAGTTTGGAAGTATAAAAAAAATAGTGGGAGCCAAATTTGGTAAGTACGGTGGATGTTGTAAGAATTCGAATTTTAATACCATAATTTTCGACGTCGAAACTTGTCTTAGAAGAACATTTTTTCTTTGCCAAATGAGGACTTTTTTCTTGATTTCTGCTCTCAACGGATACAATAACGACGCATAATGCTCATTAAATTTTATCGTTTGTCCTTTTTCAAAGTAGTTGATGTAGATGATTCCGCATGCATCCCAAACAACTTTGGCCTTAAACTTGTCGGCCGATTTAATCGTCTTCGCTTTCTTCGGAGCTGGGTCGCCTTTAAAAACCCACTATTTCGATTGTTCCTTTGTTTCTGGAATGTAGTAGTTATCCATGTTTCATCCACTGTTATGTATCGGCGCAGAAACTTGCCGGATTGCAAAGAAAAAGCACCAAACCAGCCTTCGAATCGATCATACGATTGCGTTTATTCTCCACTGAGAGCAAACGCGAACATCTTGCCGATATATTTTTTTTCAAACCCGATTTTTCGTGCAAAATTGAAAACATTGTACCTTGTGATATGTCTGTGGCCTCAACTATTTCGTACACTTTGATTCGTCGATCACTCAAAACCATATGGTGGATATTAGTAATCATTTCAGAGGAAGTCACTTCCACTGCACGTCCCAAACGATATTCATCATTTGTGGATGTATGGCCACGTTTAAACTCATTTACCCAATTGTAAACTAGCAAACACAGGAGCAGGTGTGCCATGAACTTCATCCAACTCGGCTTTGATCTCTTTCGGGTCTTCATTACAGCGAAATTAAACTACCGCTAATTTTTAGAGTTTTTTGTAATATCTTCAAAACAAATAAAAATATTCGGAAAGCAGAAACGTAGTGAACTAGACAACACGATTTCGCATGTGATACCATTATCACAACTCATCTATCGCTGTAGTGAAGACCCTTAAACCTTTTAAACTCATCTATCTGCTTTCGATTTGTAACTCTAGATAGATTTAGCATTTTTTGCGGGTTCTGTAAATAGTGGCATACTAAAAGCAGATAGGTGAATTCTGGTAAAGGTATCACATGCAAAATCTTATTGTCTAGTTCACTACGTTTCTGCTTTCCGAATATTTTTATTTGTTTCCAATATATTACAGAAAAACTCTAAAATTAGCGGTAGTTTAATTTCGCTGTAGTGAAGACCCTTAACTCTTTTAAATAGAAGTGTATCGTCCATTTCTTTCGATTTTTCTAAATATGCACAAGTTTGTTTCTTCAATCGACTATGCAATGAAACCACGTAATGGATATACCTGCAACTTTAACAACAGTCTACTGAAGAATGATACTAAAAGCAAGCCTTTTTTCGATACTACGAGCATCATTTTTCAAATTTCATAAGAACTTATTGAACGGCTTTCGTGTTATTTTAAACAATTAGTCCCAATTTCGATTTAAAGTTTCGCATTGAACACTCTTTTCTACGTTCTGGGGGAAGCAAATTCAGGTTTTACTTAATGTATCTAGACGAAGCCACTAAATTACTAGAGGAGGGGTAGGCTGGACAGTTTTTCCGCCCTAGTTTGGGTATTGGAAGATTAATGTTTTGTCTTATTTATTACGAATAAAATCACTTATAAACTGCTACTCTGCGTTAATTATTGTGGCAGTTCGAGATACTTAAACAAAAGTAAGCAAAACCATTTAAAACAATCAAGGATATGAAAGATTTAAAGCAATATACGTATAAAGCAAATAAGGAAAGAATCTTAATTTGAATGTTTTGTTTCTTTATTTCAGTGTTCGATTCTTCGTCAAAACTTCCAGATGGAGTGATTTCTGGTAGATCTTACCAAATGGGAGATTTTGATGGCTGCATGGAGGTCGATATTCATCTAGACAACTCCCGATATCCTGAACTACAAGAGAATCACTTACAGGGCCAATATTGCTTAGCTGATATTAAGTTTGCTCCAAAGGAAAAACTTCATCCCAAATATTACTTGCCAGGGTATTTAACGAAATACAATTTTGATTTCAAACTTAATGAGTCTGCTTGGGATAAACTAATGGTAAGTTATAAGTCTTAGTAACTTGAAGAAACTACTAACCTAGCCGTAATAATTAGCCCTTCAATAATAATAAGTCTACAAGTTAGCCACTAAATCTGTGAATATGTTACTTTTAGAACCCATAGGCATTCAACGAATGTCAATATTTAATATTATGTCTACTACTAGATCTCAAACATTTCGTAGTAAATACAAACTAAAATATTTGTAGCCGTTATACAGATTTATTAGTATTATTATTATGAAGTATTCTGCCAGCTTCCTCTTTTAACTCCCAATATTTTCCTCTATTCCTCGCTTTCTTTCTATCTTTCCTATTATGGCGATATGAAGAATACAATTGCTTCGTAAGATGTGTCCAATCCAATTAGCCTTCCTATGAAGGATGCTGGCTAAAAGTATCCTCTTCTCTCCTATACGTTTTAAAATACAGATTTACCTATAAAATACGATGTCATCGATGTTTAGAATTAGTTTTATTTATAACCAGCAGAACCAGACTGTTCTTCACACGAGTTGAACGGTATTCAACTTGGAATACAGTAGAATCCTTTGGGCTGTCCAACTTGAGAAGATATTGAGGTTCTCTATAAATTTTGAATCCCCTCCTCATCCCCTTAAGATTCGAATTTTAAAGATCCTAAATATTCTACAGTTTCTTCCCTACATTTACGTAGAAGTATGGTTAACTTGAAGTATGTCAAGTTAATAGTGTGAGTACTGTGAAAAATACGTAAATGCTATAAAATGTGGAAGAAAAAGTGTTAACTTAAAGTTCAAGCACGTTTTCAAGTGGTTATTTTGAGAGAAGAGTGTCATTTTCTGCACAAAAAAAAAAATCGCTCAGTGATTAATCAAGGCAGTGCGTCTGACTATTGAAAGATAGTCACAAAGTTGTGTAAATATTACACAGAAACGCACTGATCGTCCGAAAATAACAACTTCTCTTAAAGATAAGTTCACTGGAAAAACAAGCAAACACAATAACCGTTAACCGCTCCAGAAGAAACGATAGAACTATGGAAGAGCAATATTTCCATTCAGTATCAAATACTGTAGAACGGTGGCCCAGTACCTTCAGATCTACGGTCTTAGGGACAGGATTGCGGTAAAGAAACCATTCCTTCAAGCAGGAAACATTACAAAAAGATACTCCTTGTCCAAAAAGTTAAAAAAAAAATTAAAAACTACTGGAACGGTGAACAATGGAAGAGGACAATCTGGACCGACAAGTATAAATTCCAGTTTTTCGAATTCCAATGTTAGAAGTTTGTGCATCGCCGTCACGAAGAGCGGTTTTATCCCGACCGTGTAATACCTACAGCAAGGCATGAAACAGATAGCATCACTGTTTGAGGGTGCTGCACAGACTACAAAATTGATAATGTAGTTCGAATTAATGGAATAATGGACAAAAATGTGTTTCATAACGTTTATGTGAGGCATAGGATTCCATCAGGAACGCGTATTTGGAGCGATAACTACAACAGGATTACCAACCCAAACATTCTTCCAAACTATTCAGTAATTATCTGCAATGCAATGCAAGACATCACCAACAAATGGAATAGTCGCCACAGTTATCGAATTTGTTACCCAACGAACTCTTGTAAGATGAACTTGACAGGATAGTCCGTAAATAGATACCAACGAATAATGAAGGTCTTTGGAAAATCCTTCAGAACTACTGGAGTCGCATAGTTTTGCAAGAATGGGATAAATTAATTGAACAAATGCAAGGAATTTGTAAAGCTCATATCAAGTCTAAGGTCAACATTTTATTGAACACAAACCTAATCAGTAAATTTGTCTTAGGAAACAGGACCAAGTTTTAAATTCCTTATATGGGCTATGATGTTTATTTTACAGAACAAGTCCAATAAACTTGGTTTATATGGATACATATCTTTAAAAAAATCTGAAAAAAATCAGTGGTGTGCTCAGACTTTTGATAATGACTATATATATATAGAACCACTCTGAAAATAACCTTGAATGTTGGACAATGTGTGGTAGACCTCCTTCAGATGCGACTCTATATTTTACAGATGTGAAATGGACGTTCAGAAGTGTTAGGGAGAAAATAAGCATAAATTTAAGATTGGATTGGATTTTAGCGTCCCTTTTCAGCAGCATGGCTATATGAGACGTGGACCTATAACTTAACGTGGGATACAAACCACATAATCTCTCGTCGGAGTAATATTTATCTCGAAGCAAAACAATTAAAAGTTGAAGTTTCGTTCTTGTTTGCAGTTATATCCCCTTCTATTCTGACATGTTTGCATCTAAGAGAAGATTTGTACCCTATGTGAATTAAGAATTGCAATCGTTTTAATGATAGGCATAACAAAAAACAGAATAATGTATAAATGTAGTTAACAATAACACATTTTTGAGAGATACGAGTATTATGAAGAACAAAAGGAATATTGGCTTTTCCCAGGGCAAAACCAAAAGATTTTGATGTCCATCCTTGAACCAAGTGGTCATTTCGTTCTCGTATGCATATGAGTTCATGTATACAACTGCGCCGAGATCTAAAGTGATTTAACTACTTGTTGACCTTCGACAATAACCAGTCTGCTCATCTGAAGATAGAAACTATTTAGTATATAGCCAAACACCCATCGGAAGAACCTTTCCCCTCCCCTCAATTCATATATTCTACTCCGTAAAATATTCTGGCGGATTTTTCCATCGTCTTTCCAAACAAAGAACTTCAAAACTTTAAAATATGTGTGGAAGAAAGAAAAAATGCTATTAACGTAATGGGTGCTGATTAAGGAATGCAAAGTAATGGTACCTTGCCCTAATCCAAGGCAGGCTTGCTAACTATGCGATAATTTATAACGATATACCAGGCCCGTGCTAGGATACTAATGAGAGCGGTGGACAAGTCTACTGAAAGGGCGCCCATACAAACTGGAATATATATATATATATATATATATATATATATATATATATATATATATATATATATATATATATATATATATATATAGAGAGAGAGAGAGAGAGAGAGAGAGAGAGAGAGACTAAAAGAAAGTATGGGTGCTATTTTACTGTATATCAAAATCATCACCAAATCTGTTTTAGTATTAACGTGAATAGCTAATTTCTGGAAACCTCTAATCGAAATCTTTTTTAGAGAAAAACTTTTTAGTTCCTGTAATAACATTCCTGTCAAATGAAAAGAAGCTAAATAACCAACAACTTAATGTAACTCTATTGCCTATAGATACAGGAAGTTCAATGCCGTGTTTACAAAACCTCTCCATTAATTTCTGTTCTTAGCCAATTGTACCCAGTTTCTACTTTATATTCCTATCTCTGCGAGAACCATTTTAATATTGTCATCCCATCTGTGCCTCGATCTTGCTAATTGTCGTTTTCCTATTTAGATTTTCAGTTAGAACTTCGAAAGTGTTTCTAATTTCTTCCATTCTGGCTACATGACCTGCCTATTTGAGCCTCCTAGACTTGATGACCCTAACAATGTTTGGTAAACGTATAAATTATGCACTTCCTCGTTATGAAGTTTCCGCCATTCCCCATTCCCGTTCCTCTTGGAGTCCGAATATTGATCTAAGAATTTTGTTTTCAAATACTTTCAGACTGCGATTTTCCCACAGAGTCAGTGATCATTTTTCGCAACCATACAGCACAATAGGCATGATTATCGTTTTATATTCTAAGCTACAAATTCCTCAACAGAATTCGCGACAAGAAAAGATTTTTAACTGAATAATAGAGGTAGCACGAAATCCTTGCTTTCAGTTGACATCGAATTTCTTAGGGAATATAGTTTTGGACTGTTAATAATGATCCTAGATATGTAAAGGTATGCACTTTGTTGAAAGTAAATATTATTTGATACTTTAACGCATACATAAAATACAGTATTACGATTCCGACAAGTTTCCATGCACTTAGTTTTCTCTGCATTTACTTCTAACCCCATATCCCTGCAAGCGTTAATTAAGATTTCTACATTTCTTTCTATTGTTCTATCATCCCCTATTAAATTTACATCATCAGCGTACGCCATAACCTGGTAAATACAATTCAGCTCTAAGACCTGATTCCTGTCTTTGATTTTCCTTATTGTGTTCTCCAAAACAAAATTAAATAATAATGGCGACAACGCATATCCTTGTTTTAGGCCATTCTCAACGTGAAAGCTCGTGAACGAGAATTTCTCTATTCGAACCTTACTTTGGGATTCATTTAAACATATCGTAATTAATATAACTTTTTCGGCATTCCAAATTCTGTAAGCATGTTGTACAATGTTTTCCTCCTACTCGAGTCTAAATTCAATAATTGATGTGCCAGGATATTGTATTCCCATTTCTTTTCAAATATTAGTGGAACGGTAAATATCTAGTCGATAGTTGATCGATTTTACCTACATCCGCTCTGATAATCTCCAATAATTTTATCTGCATATGGAGTTAATCTTTCTAATAGAATGTTTAAGAGGATTTATTGGATGTTGACAGAAGAGAAATGTCTCAATAATTATTATAATCAGTTTTGTTGTTTTTCTTCTGTACTGGGACATGATTGATTTTTTCACTTTTGTGGTAATTCCTCCTTGTTCCAGATAAGGAGAATGAATTTGTGTATTTTGCTCTATAATTTTTCCCCTCCAGCTAAAATTAACTCAGCCAGAATTATGTGTACACCCGGAAATGTGTGTTTCTTTAATTTTTAAATAGCGATTTCTATTTCTGTCTGGTTAGGTTCTGGAATATACATTTATGCAGTATGCATTTCACTTTCTCTACGAACATTAGTTTTTGGCTATGTGTTAAGTAAATCGTCAAAGAAATCTTTCCATCTATTTAAGATGCTATCCTGATCAGTGAGAACTGTTCCGTTGGCTTTCTTTAATGTATAAGCACGATGCTGATAGCCTTTCTTAAGTTCGTTGATGCATTTATACATGTCCTGAATGTTTTGTTTTTTACTATATCTTCAAGTTAATTAATTTTAGCTTTCAAAAATCGCGTTTCTTTGTTCTAAAAGCTTTGGAAGTTTTCCGCCAGATGACAGTGAAATTTTATGTAGTTATTTCGTTCGGATTTTGTAGCCAACGCTGTTTCTTCTGTTTTCTCTTCTCTGCTACTTTAGTGCATTCCCGGTTGAACCATGCTTTGTTCCTACGTATTTCTGCCTTTCCCAATATTTCTTTTGCTGAAATCTTAATGTTTTCTCTAATTTCAACCAAGTATCCTGAACACTAGTGCACTTCGAACCTTCTAAAACCGAGTATCTATTCGACACTTCAATCTGGCTCCCCTCTCACCTGACTCTCCTCTAATTTCTTTAAATTAAACCGCTCCGTTTTCAGATATTGAATATTTCCTTTATTCAACGATAGTCTCTCTATTACCATAATCAACTCCTCTGAACGACCGAACATCAATTGTGCTTGACTGTTTTCTTCTGTCTACTAAAACGTGATCGATTTAATTATGTGTTTTTCCGTCTGGTGAGGTCCAAGTATATTTATGAACGTCGCGATGTGGGAATTTTGTAATCATCACGATAAGGTTTCTGAATGTTGCAAAGTTCACGAGTCTAACGCCGTTGTCACAATCTTCCTTATCCAGACATTTATTCCCTATAATCGATTTGAAAATAACCTCTCGTCCTACCTTCGCGGATATCATCATCCTTATTTTGTGTTGTGGCATGTCCATTTAAAACAATAATATTACACCACCGACCCTTAAGAGAAGTAAAAGAAAATCTATCATTAACAAATTCAACCCATGTAATTGCTGATATTATTCGTTTGTGAACGAAAAGCCCTGTTCCTAGTTGGTAATTTTTAATTCGTTCCCCGTAAAAGAACGTAAAATTTCCCGACTTGATTTCTCCATTTCCTTCTCATAACTTCCTGATATCTCACTAGGTCAATCCTCTATTTCTAAATTCATTCATTACAATTTTAACGCGCCTTTCCTATAGAGACTTCTAATATTCCATGTTCCAAATCTCATATCGATTTTACGTTGCTGAGTTCGTGCCAAGTTATCAGTTCTGATCCGAGGATTCTGTGAATATATCTGAACAAGCCTCTTTTTTACAGGATGAAGTTGTTCGCCCCACACCAAATTCCCAAGCTGGAGGATCACCCCTTGTCATCTGTCCGCGACTGCTTATTCAAGTATGTTCGCAGCTAACCTCTATATCTAGGCCTTCTCCTCGATCCACATCCTGAGAGCGCGCCATGCTGTGGTGACAGGAAGACCACATTTCACGGAAATTAAAATAGCTATATTTTAGAAATACAATAGGTACTGATTACCCGAACACTGCTTTAAAACACATAGGAACAATCAATATGCTGGATATATGGATGCATATTAAGACTATGAAAGCTTCGATGCCGTGAAAATCTTAAATTAGAGACTAATGTCAATGTAGTATTTCATTAATGCATCGTACGTTTGACTATCCGAACTATCTTGATGTATCATATTGTTTCGTTTTATAGCTACGTGACTTTATTATATTAGTATTAGACCCCCCCACAACAAATTTTTTTGATCCCTCCCACCAATAAATTCTGGGTGCGCGCCAGGTGTAGCATGTTGATGATGAACATGATCTCCCCTCTAGAGTTAAAGATTCCCTCCCACCCGAAACTGAGAAGACCGGGCTGAACAGAAGTTATGAACCAATGCAACGGTACAAACAAAGAATAACATCATTAGCGGTAACTTCAATGGTGCTAACACGAACAATTTTAGCAATACAACTACATATATCAATATCTCGATAGTCATAGGACATTGTGGGTCAAATTTTACAAATGTCACCAAGAATTTCCGTTGTATACTTCATAAATGTTTTTAGATAATTTGGCATCCTGCCGTATAATGCGTCCCTCTTAGGTAGTAATTTAGAATAGGTGCCAACCCTATTCTCAAGCTGTACACCGTGGCTGAAAACTGACTACCAGTCACAGGTGAAATATTTTGAAAATTTTGCTGAATTGATACTTAGCCAAGGGCACTAATTTCTCTGTAAATTGCGGGGGGCATATAGGGTCATTGCCCCTATGATGGCCATTGTTCACATGATGGCCACAATCACGTAATTTCAGCAGTATTCACAGAACATCGCTAATTGTGAGTTTTGTAAATGAGGAGAGCCATGCTGATTTCGAGGTGAAATTGTCATCGTTGAAATGTAAGTATTAACTCTCGTACATACAACGTTTTGAGAAATATGCATGTTTTAATACTTTCTTATAACATTTGAGTAGGTTCAACAGGGATGCATGTCTAGCTAAGTGTGTTTTTTGTAAACAATATTGTTGGTGTCGCTTTAACCTTTCTTCTAGTTGGTAAAACACGAAAGCTTAGCTGTCGTGTTAGAGTTATCTGCCCTCTCGTCGGTAGTGAATTAAACAAGTGTGTTTGCCAATGACGGCCACAAAGTTCTGTTCCTATGATGGTCAGAGAAGTTAAGCGTGGCCATCATTGGCACAGAGCCATCGCTCCATCTACTGACACTGGAAAGTATAACATCATTCATTTAATGGCTTACCTGGAGATTCACCAGCGCAGAAGCAAACGCTGGCGTCAGACTTTGTAGAAGTGAAAAGTATAGTGAGCATTTTTTTTTTCTGTTACTAAATTATTGGAATACTCAGATAATAGGGTAAACAGTTATATATGAAGGCCATTCTATGCTGATCCACGGCAAATCTCTTGACGATTGCCAATAGAATTCACTTGCGACGTTGTCAGATTTTTTGTGACTGAAACATCTTTTTTGAAGTGCCGTTTTAAGTTTATGCGTGAAGTGAGTCAATGCTACTATCTCTGTAATTGACTAGCCTGATGAAAGAGACCACGCCCTAAAAGTCAAGAGATTTGGCGTTTCCTTTAAGTAGAGATGCATATAGAATAAGAATTTGAATGTAAATTAGCAAAATCAGATTTAAAACAAAATTCCACTTGGAACGTCAGCATTTAGAGAAATAGTTTTAATCTACATCGTTATTAACCAGACAAGTAAGACACGTTATGACTGGGTTGTGAAATCAGACCCGCTTGTGTTATCGATAGCATTAATCTCTAAGCGAGAGCGGATCCAGGGAAAGGATGCAGAGATCCCTCCACAAAACAGAATGGAAAAAAATTAAATGAAATCTTTAAGTTTTACGTCCCACGATTATGCCGGTCAGGCTAAATGAGACGGTGATGATGAGAAATGAATGAAACTTTTAAAACACTATTATAACCAGGCAACTAACGTTTGGAAAAGACGCCATACTTCAGAGGCTTTCACTAACAGAGCTTTCCCAGTGTGTTCTTCGAAGCCTGGTCGCAAGCAGCGAATGTATCTAACGGTCTCAGAGACTTCGAAGCATGTGGGATTTTTCCAATCAATCCTGAAAAGATTCCTCCAGAAGGATATGCTTTCAGTGAAGATTCTGGTTCTGTGGACACAGAGACTCACATGGAAACATTCGAAAACCAACAACAAGAGGAATGCAGTGAAGACAGTCAACGATGCAATAAAACCAGCTCTTCTCAACCCACCATATCCACTGCATCTGACACCACCGGCACCCAGATCTGTGAATTTGCCTAATGATATTGATTTATTACGTACTATTCATACACAACCTGATGAACAACAAGTGACATTTGAAGATATTTTGCCAATCTCTCAAGCGCAGCCTACCAACCGAAAGAGGCCACATCGTAATGCTATTTACAATCCATTGTCTCCGTCCAAATCCAATACATAAAAGAAAGAAAATCACGTGCCGTGGCTACAAAACCTAAGTTTTCTAGATCTCTTCATCGTCGGGAATATAGACCCACCAATACTAAGACTTCCAACGATACATCGGACATGTTAAAGGCTGGGCCTTCTACTCGCGTAATGACTAGGGAATCATCTAAGGCATGGAAAGAAGATTTTTGTGGACAGTGTAATGGTTATTATTATGATGACTCTGGAGATGCTAAAAATCTAGATTCAATGTATTTTTTGTAGTGTTTGAATGCTTCAATGTGCTTTTGTAGTGCGGGTACATGAAACCTGTGCTCAATCATAAGGTCGAATGACAAAAACTAAATATTTTTGTGATGACTGCTTTGATGAGTAGGTAACCTATATAAATGATGTAATTATAAATGGTGAGTAGGTAACCTATATAAGTGATGAATTACTTCTGTAGTTAGCCCATGTCCAATATCTTAGTTAAGTAGTAGCTTGTGTTAGACCCTATTTAGTGGTTAACCTTTACATATAATACTTGTAGCCTAGCTTGTATATCATTTATCCAACCATGTACGCCAGGATGTCCAATTGTTGTGTATGTCCATGTGTAAGTTGTGAATAATATAACGTCATAATACTAATATACAATGGAAATAACATTCTTCTTATTTGTTCACACAATTTATTCGTTCTTTCGATCTCAGTAGAAGGGAAAATAGGCAGATCTTAATGTGACCATATTAGGAGCATACCTGTGGCCATCAATGGAGCGTGTGTTTCAATGATGGACACTTTGCATCCTTTCAGTTTTTTTTTTTTTTTTTTTTTTGTAATAATTTAGGATATACTAAGTGTCTTTTTTTGTTTCTTGTGACTGTATAGTTGAAGTGTGTCACTTCGCGTACACAACTTTTTGTGAGTATCGTTGCAATATCCTGCATGTTATCGAGCAAACGACGTTACAGTGGCCATCATAGGGGCAATGACCCTACTGCAGATGCAGAAGGCATATACTGCATGAGGATTTTAAGACAAATTGCATCCAAATCATACCAAATATTGTATATTCATAAATACAATTAGGGGGCCCACATGAGCTTTGGGGGGGGGGGCAAGCCCCGACCCCTCCAGGATCGGCACCCTTGTACTTAGCCTACACTATTTTGAAGCTCCACCATATTTTTACTGATAAAAAGTAACTAATTGTCAAAATTGGCGTGAAACAAAATAAAAGTGGCTATATCCAATTTGATTTCTCAATTTCAGAAAGATCTTTTAGTAAACAGGATCATGATTCGCGCTAATTATGACAGTAAGCAGAAATCTCATGTTTATCTTCTCAAAACGAACGTACTTCACAATTCTTTTTATAAATTAATGTAAATTTAAACTATATGTTTAATTTCTCGTTCATATACACAACATATACAGGGTGACCCAAGAGACAGTTTTTCCTGGGAGTGAACAGAATCATCGGGCTTCTAATCAGTCGTTCTTTCAGAAAAAATATTCCGGGGGGCACACTTAGTATTCCGGGAGGCTCTGTTGGTTCTATTCTATTTATTATTGTATTATAGACGTATTATTATCGGTCTCTTCCGGGAGGGCATCCCAGAACTCCAAAGGGGGGGGGAGTGCCCCTCAAAAATATGTCTGGAAGAAACACTGCTTCTAATAGGGAAACCAGTATTACCAGTTTCTCTCAATTCAGCAGTCTCTCCACAGATGGCTTAACAAAATTTGTTCGAAAGAGCTAATAACATTTTAATTTTACAGTTATACATGCAGCTTCTTTTAAGGCAATGAAAGGCAATCTTTTTAGAAGGAGCCCAGTGAAGGAAGAAAAGAATTAGGCAGGCGAATGTAATTTATTAAAAAAAATAACGGTACGTTTTACGAAATTATTATAATACTGGGCTCTATTAATGATTGAAAGATTATGAACGAGAATGTGGAGAATGAAACAGTGGTTGCATTTCTAAAAGTTTCTCATAACCTGGCAAGGACGGATCTAGTGGAGGGCATCGGGATAATCCCCCCCCCCCCAGAAGAAGGAACTTTCTTATTTTATATATAGATAAAACCCATCCCAGAATTTGGAGCTCTTAAAAGTAGCTTAGCAGTATTACAATCCACAGCTTCCCCAGAAGTTCGTCCTGGATCCGCCCCTGTAACCTGGTTCGAATTAGGATGCACTAATTTTCAGAAGTGAGGTGTAAATGGCCATCCGTCAGTCTGTTTCTAATACAACTCTTTCGAAATTTCACTGTAG
Source organism: Thermobia domestica (assembly GCF_964235325.1). Classification (NCBI taxonomy): domain Eukaryota; kingdom Metazoa; phylum Arthropoda; class Insecta; order Zygentoma; family Lepismatidae; genus Thermobia; species Thermobia domestica. The sequence goes on along the minus strand of NC_137467.1, from coordinate 76,336,428 downwards.
GAAAGATTTGTTCACATATAGTAAAAGGTTTCTGGACATGAGAGATGGATTTGGGAAACTAAATTTTCGCAAGAACTTGTAGAGCTCTAATTTTGGGGCGTTCAAAAACAATCCAATACGAAAACTTTGTAATACGTAAATAGGCCAGCAGCCAGTGTGAACATAATATTCCTAAAATGATAATATAACATTTCAATATCGAGCGTAAATAAAGTAAATAAATCAATCTGTAGTCACTAAGCTAATTATAAAGAGGGAGGAAAGAAGAAGAAAATAACAGAATGATTAATTGTTCTTTTCCGGATTGAACCTCTCAGGAGGCCGCATCTGACCCGAAGGCCATAGTTTACCCATCACTATTCTAGAGGAAGCTAACCTTTGGGCCACATCAGCCGATAATGATATAAAAGTTGTTTTACGTCGCTTATGAGTATGACTTCGAGAATATTATTTATTGGTTTGATTGATTAAATCGAATTTAACATCTGTTTTGAGTACCGAGCTTATTTGAGACGAGGCCTAATGATAGATTCGAACTATTACGTACTCGGGTTTTTGCCAAGGATTTCTATCCCCGCCAGGGATCAAATTCAGGCCCACACTCAATTGATTAGCCACATGGCCACAAAGAGAGAATGTAATTTAATGGAAGTCAATGCTAGAATATAAGTTGTTTACATAGAAATTAGATCAATTACGGATACAATGACGCAAAGTTTATTTATTTATTTATTTATTTATTTTACAAGATTGGAATGGAAAATTCTTGGGTCGATATCCTTTGATCTGAACTTATTATTATTATTGTTATTATTTTCGAAAATAAGTACTGCAAGTATAAGAGGGAGATTTTTGTTGATGTGAGAGAAGTCTTTTTGTAAAAGATGGCTGCTAATCCTTTTTAGCCGAATTTATTCCTAAAAGATATATTTACACTGAAAGGGGAACAACTACAGAACACGAAGTTCCTTAAGCTAGAAACTTTAAAATTTGATAGTGCATAGTTTTTGTTACGTAAGGCGTCACTAAGGAAGGATTTTTTTGTGGAAATTCGATGGGGAAGGGAGGAATGGGGGTAACAATTATTGTAGTGAAATACCCATATTTCCAAATTTCTGAAGGGTAGGGACATGAAATTCAGTGTATGGACTTCCATCAAAAATAATTAAATACATGTTTCAGCGTTCTTTGATATTTCCCGTACAAGGGGAAAAGGGCAGGAAGAAAAAGAGGATGAGGTTACAATTGTTAGAATTAGGTTGCCCTGTTCCGAATTCCCTTAAGGTTTGGGATTTGAAGTTTGGTATTTGGACTTTTCATTTAAAATAATTAAAGATATGTTTCAGGTTTTTTTATGCGTTCTTTGGAAGGGAGGAAAAAGCGGGAAAATGGGTAGGATTTGCAATTGTTATAAGATAGCCACATCTCGAAATTCCTTTGACTGTAATGTTGTACATATCTAACATGTGTTAGTGTTGGTATATACCAAGGGCGCCGATCCTGGGGGGGCAAGGGGGCCAAGGCCCTCCAAAAGCTCATGTCGGTCCCCTATTGTATTTATGAATATACAATATTTGTCCTAATTTGAATGCAATTTGTCTTAAAATCCTCATATATATACCTTCTGAACCTGAATGCCCCCCCCCAAATTTACAGAGAAATCGGCGCCCTTGGTATATACTATTTATTGGTTTTTAAAACTCATAAAGATAAGAGCAAGTTAGAAAGAAGTTCAAGGCAGATCCTCAAAGTGTTAAACTTTTACCGGCACTGGGAAAACCCGTTTCGGTTTTAAATTAGAGACATGAAATTTAGTATTTATTCTTTTAAAATACGTAATTAAAGACATGTTTGAACGTTTTTTGATCTTTCTCTTAGAATGGAAGAATAAAGGTGAAAGGAAAAAGGGATCGGGTTAGAATTGTTATAATAAGATTACCCTATCTCGAAACACCTGAAGATTAGAGACATGTTAGGGATGTGAAAATTGGTGTAAAACAAACTTCTATTTCAAAACACGTGTGCATATGCCACAGCGTTTTCGGAAATTCAGCCACGGCTTTTCTCGAAATTCCACTTATAATGAGAAAAGAGGGGCATTTTTTTAGTCCTAAAAATGACTTCGAAGTTCTCAGTCTCATCAGGGAAAAAAGAGGGAACTATTTGAAATGCATTTTTGGACACAGCACTTGGGTCAACATGGGTTTTTATCTTTTCGCTTTGATTGAAATGCGTATTCTAAGAAGTATTTTTTTTTTATTTTGTAATATTAAAAATTAAAGTATTTTTTTTAATTTCTCGGAAAAACCAAACAATAAACAAGTAAAAGTAAAATATTTTAAATAAAGTATTGAAAAGCATCCTGGTAAAAATAGTGAAAGTTAAAAACAAATATTCTAAACAGAAAGACTTTCACAACGAAAAATAAACAATCCTATTTTCTCAAATCCAAAATAAAAAAATAAAAATATAAAAAATAAATATATAGTCTCTAAAAATCTTACAAAAATCTTCACATTACAATCACAACTCAACCTCAACGCATTCGCACATCGTTCACAGTGGCGTTCTACAATCTTAGCATTAGTGGTGTGCAAACTCAGCTGTCAATTGACTAAGTACGCAACCATGAACTCTGTCCGTTATTATAATAAAATATGCATATAACAGTCTTAACATAAAAATATGTAACTCCGTGTAAATCAAAATATTATTTATTATCTTCTCCATACTCTCATTTACTTTAAATGTTATTCATTTCTCTCTTAACATTTTGGTGACGGTCATACATTATGTACGCATATACAATAAAATCACGTTTTATGTTTCTTCTAAAAATCTATTTGTCTCCTTTCAAACACTATACTACCTACCCCATAACAATCAATCAATCATGTTTTTTTTATTATTATTATTATTACGTCTTAGAAGGAAAGAGGTTTAAATTTTTGTTATTCAACAATGCAGTAAACGTTTTCTTGCTGTGCGAAGAACAGAAGAAAAAAGGTTTAAATTTTTCGTTATTGAACAATGCAATAAACATGTTTTTGAAGTGCGAGGCCATAGGCTGAGCAAATTCGGGGGTCTGGGGGACGAAGTCTCCAGCTAGCCGAAGGCTAGTTGCAAATAAAGCTCACTCGTTCAAGTAACAAATTAAACTGGCTGCATTGAAAGAAATGTATTGGTTAAAAAAGTGGTATGCAGTGTTTTATGGTGAAATTTTTTGTTCATACACTCTCACAAAACGAAAATAATGTGGAAATAAGGTAGGTCAGTTTGTAACTGGGATCGTCATGAACTTGCTAGTTGCCTCAAGCAACGCTATATTTGCCTTCACTGCATGTCAATGACTTAAAACCGGAACCAAACTTCCGCTGCCTTGCCTTTACAAGAATTCAAGGTTAAAAACAGTGTAGGCAGTTACTAGTTTACAGTCCTGTATGTGTATATTTACTAAACACACCAAGATTAGGTGACTTTCCTTATATAGAATTTCTGTTTTTGCGTTTTACTCTACATTGAAGTGAGTTTCCTCGAACTTAACGTGCTAACATATGAAATTTCAAGCGAGCAATCATATGCCAGAAGAACGGTGCAAACACAGTAATAAATAAAGACTTTTCTTTCAAACAGAGGTGGTATCTTTTGTGTAGATGTGTACTTGTACAGTGTTGAATCCGGGAAATGTTTCAAAGAAACTGACTCCAAAATGCTTCAAGCTATACAATGAGAGAGCATTTAATAAAAAATATGTGCAAATTACCCTCAGAGTTGGAAATTTTCCTCTTCCTCAGAGAAGTGTCTAGGTCAATACTTTCCTTATCTCTTTCCTTATCTCTTTCCTGTAACTTGCTTCACATCTTTCAAAATGTTTAATAAGTATGCACTGAACAAATAGCGCGCCATTCCAAAATAAACACGGATGGGATCCCAACAGTCTTATTTATTGAATTACAAACACCTCCTTGAGAAGTATGTGGAAAATATAAAGTAATCTTAAAATAAATAAATAAATAAATAAATAGAAATATGTAACTTATCGGGACTAAAAGTGGAGATAAATATTGGAAAAAGATAGAGAAAGGATCAGTAGGGTCATTTCAGGTTTTTGGCAGGGAGGGTGGGATGTTCACTGACAAGACTTTCCAGTTTTTCATTAATATATTAGTGTACAATTAACAAAAAAAAAAGGCTTATATTTCTCAAACTAAGTGGGGGAGGGGGTCAAGTGATGAGTCTTGGGTATGTCGACGGTGTGGTCCCGAAATTAAAGTGCAGTCTTCGCAATGAAAGAACCCAAGTTCACTTCAATCGGAAAAAAAGAAGAAAAAAGACATAGGTCATTCCAATTTGAAGACGATGTTGCGCTCTTTTTTTTTTTTTTTTTTAATTCGGTATTTTGCACCACGAATACACTCCAAGAAGGCAGACAATTAGCCAGTCATATTGTAAATGAATTCTCGAATGATTGCTTTAAAAGTTTTGGCGTAAGAGCCTGACCTTCTGGCGTTAAACCCTACGTCACGATAACGCTCCTGATCGCAGTACATTTTCTACCACCGAACATTTGGCTAAATTCGAAGTTTTTGTACCATCTCAACCCTATGTCTCCAGATATGGACCTTACCGACTTCTAACTGTTTCTAAAGAGGCACGATGGCTCAGTGGTAGAGCCTTTCCCTCTGGTCGTGGAGTTCCTTGGGGTACTCTTGTTTCCTTCCACGTCTTCATTCTACCAATTATTCTATCATCATTCACTTGCTTTAATTATCCGCCACCTCTATCCTAAAGGGTATAATCGTGGGACGTTAAACTTGAAGATTTCGTTTCATATCTGTTTCCAAAATTAGAAGTGCTATTTATAGGGAAGAGGTTCGGAATGATAGAAGTGACTCAAGTAAATGAGGACAATATTCTTAAGGTTCTCAAGAAGGAGGATTTCCTATAGCTCATCCACAAGTGAAAACATCGATGAGTCGCTCTATTCAGTCAGTAGGGAATTACTTCCAAGGAGATACATCCCACATAGCAGAACATGCCGCGATCTGCGATGTGATCGCAGAAAATTTCCCGTGCCTGTGCAGAAAAATTGCCAGAGGAAAAAAAAAAATAGCCAACAGAAAAGTATAAAAACATGCTTTCTATGTATAGATGTCTTAAATGCATGGACGACCCGCATAAATATAATTTGAACTGTTATTTATTTATTTATTTATTTATTTTTTTACGTCGCGTATTTTTAACAAGTGTTTCTTCTGCTGGAACTGATACCGGAGATTTCCGAGGCAAACACTCTGGTGCAGTAATGGTAATGATGTTTTATTTGAATATTCCATTCTCTGAGGCCATATGTGAAATCTGGGGTTCAGTGGTTACTAATGTGGTGGGTGATGGAGAAAAGGCCAGCATTAAAGGATGGACTTACGTGTTAGTGATGATATGTAAACAACAGACAAGCTTACATACCATATCCTAAATGGACCCCCATCAGGAAAAAAAAAAAAAAAAAGAAAAGAAAATGTTATCTTCCTGTTACTGAGACCCCGCCACAAGTGTTTATGGCGGCCGTGGCAATGTAGCTTTTGTAATTACTGGCAATATATTAAAAGAATAATTATATGGTATATGGTATAATTAGGATGAATAAAACTTCCCTTTGTAGAACATAGAACCACACAGTAAATACACGAGTATTAAGCTTTACAACAAACTTCCCCAAAATATAAAGACTCAAGACTGTTGCTAAATTCAAAAGGAACTCCAGGAATACTTATTACAACACTGCTTTCACTCGGCAGAGAAATACATGAATTGCTAACTACATTAGAACTTACATGATCTACTACAGTAACTTGCAACCTAATCAGTGTCATCATTTTGTTTTTAGCATTAGTGAAATATGTAATGGCTTCTATATACACTGCAAGTATTAAATACTTACTCTAACTTTATTTCTAATAATGATATCACGAAAAACTGTAGGGTATAATTATTAGCCTAATCTCTGCAATTTACATTATTTTTGTTCTTTTTTACTTTTGCATTTGTCTATAAATGACACGTCCACTTCAGATTCATTGTAATACAATGCAAAATGGATTAGAAAAGGACGAAAATAAACAATACAACACAATGGTGACGGTAGGGATATGCCGAAAAGAAAGAAAAAAGATCATAAGATCGTTAAAAGAAGGAATATATTGATATTTTAGTAAATACTAATAATGAGAGAAGATGTCTCTTGTTCCTTAACACGAGTTTGTTCTTTCTTGGCTGACATTTTATCTTATTTTTACGGTATATTCCTAGTGTAAGCTTGAAACCTTGTAGTGACAACTTTGAAATGAATTTACTTTGATATTAGAGTTCTGTATCTAATTTCAGACGAAATGAATGTTAATAATAAAAGCCTAACATTTTCCTGAAGCATCCGAGTAAGAACCAATCGTAAACAGTTTCAACAATAAATCCTCGTCACTGTTAGTCACTATTTTAGAAACGAACGTTTCGAAGATCTAAAAAAATATTCCTAGTAAAAATAATGATTGATTTGACAAATAATTTTTTTTTAGGTGTCCTTGATTTCTAACTAAAGTTGCCCTTCTATTGTCAGTACCTACACTTCAACATCGACAGATTATTCGTCTGTAGTCTAAAACACTAACTTATTCCACACTATTTTAGATCTGAGTGCCGTAACGACTCTATATAACTGTTACAACCGCTTGTAAAACAATTACAACTGAAACCTTATGGTTGATAGTTATTTAGAAAAAAAAATAAATAAAAAAAAATAACATGTCGAAGGATGCCAGCTGTGAAGCAATTCCTAATTTTCCCATGTTGAAAAATATTAAAATTCTGATTTTAATCTTATTCCAAGCCAATCAATTATGCTTCTATGCACGAACACACTAAATCATTCCATACCATATTTTCGGAAAACGTATTTGTAATGTTGTGTTGTACGTCTTGTGAAATATTTAAAACTGTTCCTTTATAGCTGATGACTATTTTGACAGATTTTTGATTTGATGTTTCAGGCAAGTATTTATTACTATTAATAGTATTCATCACATTGTTTCATTAAGTAAAATGAATATTCCTAATAAATGAAAGAAATCATTTTCCTTTTTAGTCGAGGCAAATTTATTCCAAGGAACGGAGAAATAAACTGCATTCGGCGTTCTGCATTCCTTCTTCGTGTACTCCAGACGACCTAGAGATTGCTCTCAGACATGGGATGAAGGAAATTGGTGAAAAATTAGGACTGGACTTTGATGTTGGTGTAAATAGTAAATTGTGCCAAGTGCAGAAACAACATGTTTACTCAAAACAAGATATTATAATATGGTAGGTATTTCAAAAGAGCTTTACAATTACTATTAGTGAATATATTTAGAGACTAACAGTCATTGAAGTAGAAATTTTCATAAGATCTTAGCAATTATTATTAAGTATAATATTCAGTAGTATTATTTAAGTGTATCTTAGGGAAAGCAAGTATCGTAGATAAGCTAAGAGTCGTCGACAAAACAAACAGCTCAAATTAGCAGAACAAAGTTGGTGTTTCCAAAATTCACACACGCAAATAATGTGAACGTTTGTATTCTAATAGCAATAATAATAATTTGTTTATTAGGGAGCAAACAGCATTTACAATCACATGTGCAGCTGGGTAAGTATATGATACATGCAATACATATTCAGTACATGCAATAGAATGTATCCAGTAATAGGTAAATTATAATTGCAACATATAAGCTGTATATGCAGTCGATATCATAAAATTTAACATACAACAAACTTATAAATGATTTTATACTTGGATAAAATATAACATATCGTAACTAAAAAAAGGGGTGATGACGAGAAAAGTAATTCATATAATTAAACAAAACTCATATTAATTAAGATAAAAGATGAGTATGTAGAATCTGATCATGCAACTAAAATAAAAATCTTAAATCTACAAGAAAAAGAAAACACGAAAGGAAAAAAGATGAAAGAGATGGTTAAAATCCAGAACTAACAACCCTTACAAAAAAAAAGAAAAAGAAAAAAAGAAAAGAAAACTCATATGACACCACTCTAAATTAAATAGATAACGCTAAAGGTTCTTTAATAACGGAATAAGTTCTATTCGAACTTTTAACAAATTTAGTATGGAAAATATCTAGAATAGAATAAAATTTATTTTTAGTATCAATGGTTTTATAAATAGATAATTTTGCAGTAGAACCTTTAAAGGCAAAAGGAACAAAATTTCTAGTTTTTTGGGGGAACAAAAGCATCAATAAAAAACCTTCACGAAGAATATTATGAAAAAAATTAAGATAAAAAATATATCACCTATCGCATAAAAGATAATAGATGTAGTTCTTAGACAAATTCACATCTTTGAAATCTCGGAACTTCATCGTAATCGAACTAGGATGTTATTCTGAATACACTCAATAGTATTTACAAAATATTTGGCTTTATTGTTTCAAATCACCATACTACATTCCAAATGAGAACGCACATTGTACATGTAGGGAATTTTGCAAATATCAATATTGAAAAATTACGGTAAAGCTATTTTAACATTGCTAATTTTTTCCTAGCATTAGATGTGATTACCTATAAATGTTTTTGAAATAATAATTTGTTATCTAATATTATTCCGAGATCTTTAACATAATTTCCAATTCAATTTCCTGGTTACTTATTATATATGAGAAAAAAGATAAGTTTTTCTGGAAAAAGTTATACCTTGAGCTTTGACAATTCTCAACGGTAGAAAATTATTCTCTGACCATTTGGCTAATATATCAGTTTTCTTGCAATATAACTTGATCTTGAACAATATTAATTTCATTAAAGATTTTAATGTCATCAGCATACATAAAATATTTTCAGGTTCACTTATCAGGTAAATCATTTATATAAAGTAGAAACACCAAGAGTCCCAGGTTAAAACCTTGAGGTACTCCAGATGTTATGTTATAAGTAGACGAACTATAGCCATTATATCTAACTCTAGAGTATCTATTTCTTAAATATGAATCTAGCCATTTTGACAATTTGTACTTGTGCAGCTTACTTATTACTAAATGATGAAGCAGTTTATCCAATGCTTTTGCAAGATCACAGTAAATAACATCAGTTTGACCACCAGATCGAATAACAAAATAAATTTTGCATAGAACTTGCCAAGTTTGTAATAACTTAGTTATCATTTATAAACCTATTATGTTGATTAATATGCAACTGATCACAAATAGTTGTAGATTTTTTTAAAAAAATTTTAAGAATAACATTTATTATAGAAATAGGCCTATGATCATTGATACTAACACCATTTAGTCTTGGGTGTGGGTGTTATGACTACTACCTTCGAAGCCTCAGGATAAATGTTTACATTTAAGCTTCAATTAAACAAAGATGTTAACACCAGTAAAATTACTTCGGTCACTCCTTTTATTATGAAAACAGGTATTATTCCATCTATATCAGATGCTGATTTGATCTTTAAGGATTTAATGGCATATCTTACATCTTTAGTTGTGATCAAATGAGGTTTCCTCCCACAGAAGGTTTCCGGTAATGTCAAATAATTATTTGCATTAACAGTAAATGGAAATGTCTGATAAACTAATGTAAAGTAATCAGCTAATAAGTTTGCCAACAACCCACAATAGGAATCAGGGAATAATTTTTAACAATTCCACGTGAAACTTCGCTATTACTCTTAGGTTTCCAAATTTTCTCGGGATTACTATTTAGTTGATTTTCTATTTTGCTCTGGTAAAGACGTTTATCATCTTTTAGTTGAATGTTAAAGGCTTTACGGTAACTGACAAATAATAAATACTTTGTATCTTGTATGAGCTAAATTCGTAGCTCTTAATAAAGAAACAGATTTTTTGAATATCAATAAGAATATCTTGATGTTCTAGGACTCCCATTTTGGAACATTATTTACCATAGCTGGTACAATTACTTTATCAAGATCCAAAACCGCTTCATTTATATCTATTTTTAGCAGAATATTCTGCCAATCAGTATTAGCTAGTTGTTGATATATAATTAATATTTTTTTCTGACCAGAGTATGTACTTATTTATCAAAATTAAAACAAGTCGTAACAGTTTCAATAACATAATGTTATCTTCTTCAGACGTTACTTGACGTATATATGTTCACAATGTTAAATCATTATTGATATGTAATTTTAATTCTATTTTAATTTTAATAAATAAGTACATACTATGGTCAGAAAAATATTAATTATTTAAACAACAATTCCAGAGTCAAGATGGAAGACGTTGTTGATATAATGTATAATAAACACCTTTAGCAAATTGAAAACGTTCAGGGAATTTATTCGCTTTACAACCCTTAGGTAAAAATGCAATAGTTTTAATCGGATGATGAAAAGAATCAGAGTGCATTATATACTGATTAGTCTTTCTTGACACTGAGATAGCGTTGATGATAAAATCATCAAGAGGGGACACAGAAAGTTCAACACACAGGTTAGAATTATCCATAGAAAGAAGATAATAACTGAAACTTTATTTTTGAGTAATAATGTATTCTTGGAAGCCTATCATTATTTAACCAATCAATTTGGGATATATTAAAGTCTCCGAACATCAATATATCATTCTCAAGATTCAACCTGCTGGAAATGTGGTTCAGGTAATCCAAAAATCTAAAGAAAAAAGTTGGGTGAAAATAAACACATGATATCAAAAGATTCTTCACAGAATTGGATTTTAGTTCAATCTACAGACGACTTATAAGTTCGAGATAAAGATTCACCAGAATGTTTCTTCTTATTGCTATCAGAGATCCACCATCTCTTTGACATGACTCTTCATTATATAATCTGTCGGCTCTGAAACAGATATATGTATCTAGGAAATAATCATAGTCTTTAAGAATGTTGTACAATCAGGCTTCTGCTACCGCAATTGTGTCATATTCACAGTCAGAAACAGAAGATTCACTACTTTTAGTTCTTAGTCCACGAATATCAAATTTTAAGGTTGATATTCATCATGCCTAATAGGAGAATAATGATTATTAATAACTTCACCATGATTCCGCAATTTACCATAGAAAGATCCAATGAGAATACCTGCAGACTACATTTTAGGATCCTTAATTCGTGAGAAATCTGATTCGTTCACCTCTACATGAAATTAATAAGAATTATGTTTAGTAATTTTAATAATTATTTTTTTATTGTTTAATTGTTTATTAAAAGAAAAATGAAACAATACAATAAAGTATACCAAAAATAAAATATATATATATATATGTATAATAATTTAAGAATTGTGTATTTAATAATAATAATAATAATAATATTTAAAGGAGAAACTTGAAAATTTCTTTAAGTTGTAGAAGTAAAATTCAGGTAGATTTCTTAAATGGATTAAATGGGATTAAACTAGATTAAACTATAGAAACATTTTAAATATTTCTTGCTGGTTACGTTCGTTCTAATGAATATTATGTGTCAGAAGAGAAACCAATTTATTCAGATAGGCAACTAAAAAATTGATTTGGGGATTTTTTAAGTTTCACTTCAAAAGTCGTATCTATTTAAATATAAGTAAGTAACATTTTAGTTTATTGTTATCATGTTAATAATATTTTAATGGTTTTATTTTAGTTTGATCGTTGGAGTTGTCATCATTCTATTGATAGCCAGTACTGGCTATGATATTTTGTACTTCAGGCTACAAGATACAAGCGAGAATAATAGACCTCAAAGTAAGTAATTCGATGTTTTTCTTATCAATTCAGTTATTATAGTCATATTCACAGAAACATATTCGATAATTATGACTATGAAACAACAGTCAATGATTTATCATTTGCAATAGTAAGTTTCAATGATAAAATAGAAACTTATGCACTAGTAAAACCCGAAACTTAGTACATAGAACTCTCTTCGTACAGGTCTAATTTTACTGGCATACATTTTATTCCCGCAAGACCAATATATTAGAACCATTCTTCTTTCTCGAAAAATATTATTTATCCTTGCAATGTGATATAAGAATTGTATTTAAAATGAATATTTCTTTACTTCCCTCTTTGAAATAATACAATTTGCTAATCGTAACTTTAATATTGCGTATGGAAAACTCAGTTGGATGTTGGACTTGAATAGTAATGTACGTACATCTGTGCCGGTTCCCAGAAACCAAATATTAACCCTTCTATCAACAGAATGAACTAATCTTAACTTAGATATCAATTCAATATCATGAAAAATTAGGATCTTCTTTCTTTACAGTGAACATAGCTCCCTTTACTATTTCTTAATCAATATTCTTTAGTGTATATCTACTAAGATCACACAGCCTTCTTTTTCTTGTTATTCAATACCCACAATGGGTAGTACTAACTACGATAGATGCTTTAGAGCTTATTTCGAGCATGTCACTGAAATTGTCTTTCACAGAAATTGTTTTTATATAGTTAATTAAGTTCACTACTTCAGTATATACTGTAACCAAAATGGCAAGGACGAACCAAATTTTCTGATTCGATACAAAAATTGCCAACACTACATAGTGTTAAAATACATATTTGTTGTTTATAAACAACACATAAAATAAATTCACATCAAAATAAAATTTGTCAAAACCTAAAATGTTCCTGGATACAAAGTTGATTTTAACATTGATAAAGAATTCAGCTGGTCATTCAGGCGCCATCTTTTGGAATAATTTCATTCCCTTTTCACTCTTTCTATGAGTTGCAGCTGACTGCCGATAATTCAAAGAATTGACTCCCACTCAGCCTTCATATATTTAAACACAAAAACATTTGACAGTTCATTTTATTTGAACACCTATATGGGGTTGTTTTAAAGTCGCTGATACATGATACACACACACACACACACACACACATATATATATATATATATATATATATATATATATATATATATATATATATATTCGACTACATAAGTGTTTTAATTTTATAAAATTATGTTGTCTTATTTTCTTATGGCAGTAGATGTGTTCTCATACACTGTTCACCTATTACCTGATTGTATCATAAATAAATTATTCAGTTATTGTTTGATCAATGTTTTAAATAACATAAGGTTATAGTATAATACCTAAGGTCACCATTTATAAACAAGATTTCCCCCCACATTTTTCAGTGTTAATTAGAATGAAATTCTTCATATTATTAATAATTGTTTATCTATTATTTTAGTTATAATATAAGTAACTAAGTAGTATTATTATCAGAGTAAGGTCTTCATCACCATTAGTTTCGTTTAGAAACATGTTTCCTTAGTCTTTTAGAAGATTTTTCTTTCTTGCTTTATAAAGGTAGGTTTATCTTGTTTTTAAGTAAATCTTGATTATGTATGACAATAGTTTTCATTATTGTGTTAAAAGTAATCTATGATACGATGAATTATGGTAGAATTAAATGAATAAATAATAAATTTTAAAAGATTGTGTAAAATTGCTAAAAATCACACAATACTAAATCCACACAATTCTTTATGCCATCTTGAACCTCCACTCAGTCTTCATACGCATTTAAGTACAGAAATATCTCACAGTCTTCTCAAGTAGATCTATTCATATAACATATCTGGCCTAAACCATAATTACTGTTTTCATAATCATCCAACATGTGATAATGACTTTACTGTTAAATTACAAGTTTCTTTCATTAGTGGTGAATAAAATAATAGTGATATAACGACGATAATACAAGCATGGTAATAATCTGCCCTAGCGGAATATACGATTACAAACTCTCTTTTTGGAAATGCCAAAAAAAATTTTTCCTGCCCATTGATGTTGCGGAAAAAGAATGCATTATGGGGTCTCCGCAGCACATTGAAATGAAAATACGCAAGGATGACAACTGCACTTCATTATAGCGATAAATTCTTTTCCGTAATATAAAGTGCTTCTGCAAAAAGGCATCAAACAAGTACATTTAAATGTAGAGGACACGTTTATTAGGACTTCATTTTCACCAAAGTGAAAACAGAATACAGCTGGACAACAACGAACTGATTGATTACCGGTTTTACATACATTCGTGTTGGCAGAAACTATGTATTTTTATATGTACCAATATGATGAGCAGCAAAAGTTTTTTGCATTGATTTTCCTACTTGATTTAATAGGATTTATATTCAATCTATATATATAAAATAACTTTCCTAAAAAAAATCACCCACAGTTACTAATTGTCAACGTTTCTGAAAGGATATGCGAAGAGAAAGACAATAATGTTATGCTGAAACGTTCATAATTAGGTAATTTTGGCTGCTTTTGGGATGTCTTCTTAATGAATATTGCATTGATATTTGAATGGTTGGATTACAAGTTAGCTCCCCTTTCAGCTATGTGAAACGTGGATCTACAGCTTAACGTGGGATCCGAACAGTGGCGGATCTACCCCGGGGCCGGGGATGCTTTGGCCTTTAAGTTTTTTGGGTGGCAAAAATAGTTTAACCTATTACTGATATAGTTTTCAAAGTGTAACTAAACTCACGATACATCTATTATAGTCTGGATTCTGGCTGCCCCCCCCCCCCAGTTTTTACCTTCTAGATCCGCCACTGGACCCGAACCACATGAGTTCCCACCGGGAATCGAATCCAGGTTTCACATCCTTAACACGTGTATGAAATATGCATTGGTGTTCTTGTCTCGTACATAGCTTATGGTCAAATGTATGTTTAAAAGAAGGAAAATATTGCGTTTTATATTTAGTTTCAGTTTTACCTGAGGCAAGAAATAGCTAGTAGTTGTGACCGGTCGATCCCAAATTTAGCTGAATACTAGTAGACGTATCTTTTATATTCCACAGTTAATGGCATGTTCTACATAGTTTGGTAACACAGTCTATCCTAAGAGCAGAACAAACTAAGAAAGGATCTTTTTCTGACTAGATTTTTTGTACCTTTTCTTATTCGTTCATTCATTTATTTATTTCGTTTTTTAATCATACATATTGCGCGATTACATGCGTATGAATAAGACTCGCCAAAGGTACAAAGATATAAAACATACATGACAAATACATAACGATTGAATTAAACTATACATCTACAATATAAAAGCAACACAAAAAATATGTTTTCAATATTATCAATAGACAAATTCATTCACACATCTAAAAATTCATTTACGGAATAAAAGCAATGCTTCAACAGATTTGATTTCATTAACCTCTTGAATTCTCCTTTTTGTTCTGTCCTTCGAATATATTGAGAAAGTTTAGTATATAATATGGTAACCATAAAAATCGGATTCCTTTCATATAACTTTGTGCAGTGTTGTTTGCTATGGATTTTATCCTTACGCCTGGTTGGTGTGTTAAATAAGTCAATGTTGTTTTTAACAAAGAGCAACATTCGAAATATGTAAAATGAGGGTAAGGCACTGTTTTAAGTTTCTTAAATATTGGCCTACATGTGTCGTTTATTTTGGCCCCTGCTATAGTTCTTAAACCCCTTTTTTGAATCACGAACAACATATTACTTTTTCGGGAATTTCCCCAAAAGAGTATGCCATATGTAAATAACAACTAAAAGAGCCCGAAATATATATTACGAATCGTGTCTAGCTGTAAAGATGTTTGATTGATTTAAATGCATAGAGCGTTTTATTGAGCTTTTGGACCAGTGAAAAATATGTGAGTTTTCCAGGAGAGATTGTGATTTAGCCAGAGTCCCAAAAATTTTATAATAATTCAACATTATATCAATTTCTACCAACTGCCTATTTTGAATGTGATGGAAATTTAGAGCTCTAGATTTGTTTGTGTTTTAGTTTGTTTTGGGAAAACCAATTTTCTAAACTTCGAGTTCTCTCGTCAATTTGTTCTACATATGTATTGCCACAGTTATGAGCTTAGTAAAATCAGTTACACTTTACCTCTGATTCTGAAAATTTAGGTAAACCACTTCTGTAGTCAACATATTTTAATTGCAATTTTGAGTGGTGGAAAGATTCTACAGAATCGTTACATCAAAATCCTTGAGAACATGCTTTACTATCGCTACATTGATTATATAAATAGTACATATGTTAAAGAAAACAAAGTTTTAATGATTGTATTTGTTATTTAGATTGTTTCATTAAAAGCTACTTACAGTGTTGTAAAATTTAAAGAAATTATTATCACTCATTTAATATTAGTTTGTCTTTCTTCTCAACACTTTTTTTTTTTTTTTTTTTTTTATCACGATAATGAAATAACAAAGAAAAATAAATTTAAAGAAAACTTAATAGGAAACTCAACGATTTTATTCAGGTTTTTATTAAACAGAACATTTCGGTTACAATGAAAGCTATAACTTGCCAAAAGAAGTCAAGACAGTGCCCGAAGGCTTTCGGTAACAGGATACCAAGCTGTCACTTTCTGAGAATTTAAACATTTTCTGAGAATTAAATAATATTTCTAAGAATATTAATAGTTTAATGTTGAAATCACTCGTGTATACTCCAAAATTTTACACTGCACGAAGCATTATTCAGACACGTTAGTAAGTATGTTGCTTAAAGTCGGTCTTTCTCGGTGTGTTTTACACAAGCATCCCACTCTGCGCGTGTCACTTTATGTAGTTAGTCATGAATTAATTTTTCGACGTCCGAAATCTTAGAAGTACTGTTTTGTTCTCAACTTCTTGTTTAATTTGAGCCGACATCAGCTCAGTACCATTATATTGACAATGATATGGAGCAAGCCTAATGATGTCATACTCTCTTTCGTTGTTAAGTTGCTCAAGTTTGTATATTTACGGTCAGCTCAGTATTCGTTTCAGATGAGGAATAGTAATTGCCGTTCTGGTCTAACCATATCTTGCTTTTTAGTCGGATCATTTGGAATTTTATTTACATGAATAGAACGATATGGGGCATTATATAAAGTATTTATACTTCCCTCTTCCAAATTATTTTTTCAAATGTTGATAAACCAATTGCGAACGAAGCTGAGTTCATTTTTTTTAAATACTCACCAATTGTCTTTGATCTAAATACTCACTGTTTTAGCAAACTTGACGTGACAAATAATGAGTCTACCTCCTTTTCCTATAGTTCTGTATTTTGATTCGTCCATTTCTAGATGAATCCTGTCAAATGTACTGTAACTACTGTATGATTTTGATTAACCCTCGTCTCGTTGAAGTAAAAGATAGGCCCAGTATCCTCTGATACTCTAATGTGGATTTTACACAGAAAGTGCAACTTAGCCTCCACGATGTCTTTCACGTTCCATGCAAAATTTTCTTTCATCGTGAGTTTTTCTATAACAGAATTCTAATTGTTTTAACAATCTTTTCGTAGAGGAAATGAAACCATTGTATAATATCTTATTTCTAAGTTCATGCAGTATTTTTTTCCACTGTGTAAAATTCGCCTTTATAACAGAAATAGAAAACTGTACGACAGAAAACGCTATTTTCAAAGTCGTCTAGGTTTGTGACTCTTTTAGGTGTATTTATTATTTATTTGCTTTCTAAGCGAGAATAATAATTTTAGGACACCCTGTTCACTTGCTTTTTCACTTTCCTACATATGCGTTGAACAGTCGATACACTTACAGAACATGCCTTGGCCGTCACTTCTTGTCATTTAGAAAAGTCTACATTTTTTCTACCTTCATACTTTTTTTTATTATTATTATTAGAAAGAATATACACTGAACACCCATATCACTTTTCTACAATATCCACTCGAATGACCATTATCACTTGCGCTGGGCTTACTAAGTGGCATTTTATTTTCTAAATACAGCAATAATACGCATACACACACCCTGAATTCAAATGTTAAACTAAACAAAGTTCCTTGTTCTTTCTATGCCATTGAAAGGCAGAATGTTCGTTATAAACATGGTTTGTAAAAATTAAAACACTGCTGAACAAGACTGCACTTATTTAATAAAAATACATTTACAAGTAAAGTTTCGATCTTTTAGCCAAGATCCTCATCAGACGTTGACTAGAAGATCGAAACGTCACGTGTAAATATGTTTTTATTAAATAAGTGCAGTCTTCTTCAGCAGTGCTTTTGTTTTTCTGATTTTATTTGCAAGACGTATGACTATGATTGTGTGTCAGTTTAAACATGGTTTGTTCACTCGAGTTTGGTTTATACGTAAAACACAGATGAGAGAACGAAACAAGCGCTTCGTACGAAGAAGATGGAAGAATAAACACTGTAGATTAATTGTTATATGAAGAAATAAACTTATAATGAAATATAAACCATTGGAAGTAGATTTTTTTTGGTCCTCTGTGTTGAGAACAGATTTTCTTTTCTCCTAAAGATACAAACGTTCTATGGCAAAAAACTTTACCGACAGCAAATAACATTTCTCCCAAGCATCGAGTGAAGCAGACAGTTTTAGACAACGTCAACCAACTTGCATTGGATATTATGAAGAAAACACGCTTAAACGTCAGGAGATTTGAAGCGAACTGTTATAAAGTTTTGACACGACTTAAATGATTGGTCAACTAGACTTCATACACCTATATAACTTCTTATAGCAGAGATAAGCGAGTAATAAACTAAATCCTACATAATATGTAACTGCCTACAACAAGTTGTCCTGCAAATTCTAATGAACTTTCGAGGAATGAAGATGGCAGCAAAGAGCACCGAAAATTCGTTTTTTTTTCCTCCAGACAAAATAGAATTTCTCATAAAATTATTTGCGTCCACTGTAATATCACAAAATAAATTTTATCTACTTCAATTTATGAAATAGGAAGACTTTATTTTTTTAAACATTTGCAGATGTAAATTTACTACTTTCTTTTTTACTTTATAAGAAATAAAATCATTTTGTTTATCTTTTTTTGTTTTCAAATTACTAATATTACGACATTTTTGAAAATATTACAGGTAAAAAGGAGAAATTATTAGTTTCATTCTCAATGATTGCAAACGCTGAAAAATTATTTAATGTCAACGTTACGCAAAGAGATTTAGCAGGCATTCATGGAATACGTTTATGGACTATGCTGCTTATTATTTTGGGCCACAGATTCATGTTTTCCCTAGGATCTCCTGCTTTAAATCCAGAATTAATAGAAAGGGTAAGTTTCAATAAACAATCTCAATAGTCGAAGTGAGATAGTATTCATAGACTTACTATACTGGTTCTGCTTAGTTAAAATTACATAACAGTTCACACAGTCATTGAAGAAAGAACATCACAACGATACGTATACATACACAACATGTTTGGTTGATGGGATTAGGGTTGAGCGAACCCTATCAGCATTGAGGCTATGTACTTAGACCTGCAGCTTAATGAGGAATCAAAATCACATGGGAATCGAACCCAAATCTCTCCAGTCGAAGACAACTGCGTAACTATATAGCCACGAGGGAGCTCACATAGTATATTTATGTAAGCTGAAGTTAAAGGAAACATTAATTCTGTTTTTGTAATACCTTCTTTTCTCGTATATGAATGGTGCCTAAACAATAATAAGAAGGCTAGAGAGAGAATCTTATAGTTTTTTAAAGACTATAAAATAATAGCATCCCTCCTTATACATATCCAATGGTCTTATGTATGTTAATAACAAATAAATAAATAAAAATATGTATATTTTGTAATCTGTTCAATCACACGAGACGAAGCAAAAAGGAAATAAGTATTCCTTACGTTAAATTTAGTAAATTGAAAAAGACTAGTATGAAATTATCTAAAATATTTGTATAAAATTATCTAACTTGCGGGTATTTAGAATACAGGAATGAAAATTGCAACTTCTGGAAGTTACTGCAAGAATTGACTAATTGATAATTATGTTTAGAGTATTATGAAATTTTAAGAATACATTTTCTTTTATTTTTTAAATTAGAGTAGGAAGTACTAAGAAAGTATATCTGATTACATTTGTCATTTTATATTATGTAACACTGATCACGTATTAAGTATGTATTAACTACATACATTGTACCAGGTAGTTACGATCAGCATTAATACATACGCCAATTTAAAACTTGTCATTGCTTAACGATAATAAATAATTCTTACTGATATCTTGACACTGGCACGCCTAAGTAAAATCTTAAGAAAACATACCACCACTGTTTATTTTTCTTCACTTCAAACAGTAAGGTAATACACATTCATGTAGTAGACACAAAATAGCAAATTACTGGCGTTTATTCTCAAGTGTTCTTTTTAATGTTGATTTAAAATTCACTTCTTTTATATATATAAATAATACAACTTCACAAATAGAAGTTCACAAAGTTTCTTATGTGCAGATTGGGCAAAATTTTTTAAATCATTTAAAATAGTGAAAGGAAATACCGTTTATTTCATTGCAAATTAAATTTGGTACAGATGTTTGAGTATATAAACGCAAAACTAAAACCAACTGTCTAAATTAAGTAGAGTAAATCGGATGGCAATAAAGCGATATATTTTTTAGCTTGGTAGGCGTGAAACTTCAAGAAGTTTGACTAATGTTCTTTAAATGAAACTTAAATTATGTTGTGTTGAAAATGTTATTATAGAAAATTGACTATTTTCATTTAAATCTTGATTTTAAGACCATTTTGAATTTAACAAATTTGTATATTTTAACATTCTGACAAGGGTCTTAACCTGCTCAGTTGACAATTATATTATATTCATCATTATAAATTAATTTAAATCTACTGTACCGGAAATCTACTAAATAATCTTTATTGATATTTTGACACTGGCACACCTGAGTAAAATCTTTAAAGTACATACCACTAGTTTTTTCTTTTTTCTTTCTTTCTTCACTTCAAACAGTAAAGTAATACATATTCATGTAGTAGACACAAAAAGATACCGGATTATATATATTGATATTTTATAAATCTACGTACTATACAGGGTTATATATCGATATTCTGCCCAAGAATTATTCGGAGCACTCAAAATATAGCTATATTATTATTATGTAAATATCAAATATTTATCTTAGATTTATTACATAATTCAACGATAAACGACTGAACTTTATTATATAACTAAATAAGTTTTGTCCCTTTTTCCTTTTTCTGTTTAGGAAACAGTGAAGCTTCAAAATATGGTCTTCCTGAATGGTCCTTTGATAGTGGATACATTTTTTATATTGAGTGGATTTTTAGTTTGTTATCTCATGCTGCAAGAATTAGACAAAAAGCAGAAAGTGAATGTTCCATTGATGTATTTGTATCGCTTTATAAGGTAAGTTCATTTCAGCCCGTGGATCGGGATAGAATACGACATGAGATAACCACATGCTTGAAAATTAATTAAAGCAAACTAATACTGCATTACAAAAAGTAAATAAATCTCAGATTCCATTGCGTAGAAGAATTACTATGTAGACCATCATATCTCTTTAGGCAAGTATTTATGTACTGGTCAATGTAAACAACTTTTATCGGAATATGACAAAAAAGTAATGTATTTACAAGGATTAAAGAACATCTGAGGGACTCTAAAGACTAAGAGCTTGAGATATCAGGATTATCTAAACATTTGTCTACCTTCAAGCACATAATTCATAGTATAGTTGCTCCATAAGATTTCCTCACAAATTGAGAACTCCACTTATGAATTTTACTTTATTAGAATTAGGGAGTCAGTACTTAATCTTAGTCAACACTTATTGAATAAAAGTTGAAATCATATTATTAAGCTATGTAATGCAACAAAAAAGTCACTAACTCTAGTTGGTTCGTGAATACTCTTTAATATTTCATATTGAACTAGAAGACTATTTCAGCAATTTTCATAATTGCAAGAGATGTAGTAATTGGCTAGTCTGAATTAGAATGACGAGTTGATTTGTATTTACGTTTAAAGAAAAAATATCTTTCCTGAATAGTTTACCAGTATAATTTTCAAGAAATGTTTGGGTTTTTGGAAATTTTTGCAGTGACTTTAAAAAGTTCTTAAGTCAAAGATATTAGAGACGTAATATATCAATATCCATCCGATTTATTACTCAAAAGGCGATGCCCACTTTGATTAAGATACCAGCATTTCATGAGGTACTGAAATCATAAGGATTCTAAGAATCAAAATACGCAAAGGTACATGGGATTTATTTATTTTTCACTCTAATAATTCGTATTACGCAAAATATAAAACTATATCCATTGCGACTCTGGAACTTATTACATAAATAAATAACACTTTCTGACCAGAGCTTAATACATTTATTTAAGAAAACTAAAATAAAATATTCAAGTTTCAATAACTTAACATTGTCTTCATTGAAACTGTAACATTTTGTTTTAATTTTGATAAATAAATATATTAAGCTCGCTGGTCGGAAAATGTTTATTTATTAAAAAAAAAAAAAAAAAAAAATGAAAACTTCAACTTATAATACTGCATTAGGTTTTATGTACGATCTTAAGATACTTTAGTATACTGTAAAGTTATAGAAACCAATCGTAATGTTAGGTAGATCTGAGCCCGTATTTGACATCAACAGCGCCCTGAACACACTATGAGCAACCGTTCTCTCCCATCGTGACCATTCACCTCAACAACATCGGCTCAGAAGGCATTTCTTCCATAACCCCTTGTAAGAGATTTTTCATTAGCCATCACAACCTATGGATCCGCCGTGTCTCGGACTGGCAGATTGCAACCGTAAATAACAATAGTAATTGTTAATATCATGAAATAAACTTGTATTATTCACGTAGTGATCGCATGAATATAGATTTCATTTTTTTTTTCACGGTATCACGGACCTCCTTCTCACGAAAGCAGTAAGTGATAGTGGAAAGGTTGGTGAAAGTGATAGGAGGGGCGAACTGATCAGTATCCTACTATGATTAATCATACACTTGTCACTCGTGTATACCCTGGCCGGCAAACGATGATTTCTGACAGCTCAGCTCCCGAGGACGACTGAGGAGTGCGGTATTGCCATGTGCTTCTCGCGCAAGGGGAGAATTGTCTGCTTCCTCGTTGAGGGTGAGTGAAAGTTTGGCAATGTGCGGTGGTTACCATGGAGACGCGACAGGTTCTGAGCCTAAGGTTGGTTGACCTGCTGTCTTCTGCTCGCTCGCCGTGACCTTGTGCAAAGCTGTCAGAAATCATCGTTCACCGGCCAGGGTATAGCTGCCCTCACTGTAGCTACGCACAGAACTAAGATTCACCATTCCTCGCTCTCGCTGCTGGTAAGAGTACATTGTTGTGAATCATATAGAAACAATTACAATTTATAAGGGGCACATTTTTCGTATTTATCATTTTAATTCCAATTTAGTTATGCTTTTGTCCTGTCGTGCCTCCGCAACAATTTTTATAGAGGTAGTTGGTACGTACTTCAAACGTGCCCATAGTCAAACTGCATCTATAAAAATTGTTTCGGAAGTACCCTAGGATTGTGAAACTTGGATATTCAGATAGGGCACATACTAGTTCCTAAGTGAATTCTTGACCCGACTACGGTAGGTCCCATAGTTTTGGAACTATGGACCTCTAAAGTTGATTTTTTCATGTTTTCGGCAGCCTATAACTCCGAAAGGAAGCATTTGTGCACCCAGATTGGTCTATACTTTTTGTCTTATCTTGGTGTCAGGAATCACCTCCCAAACGTTGTCGGTGTTGTTTTGAAACACGCTGTATATGTTCCTCCTTCGTTGTATACATTACTACACAGAAAATATTTGATGAGTACTTTCCTTAGTTCGTGTGTACTAAATAAATTGCTGAAACCATATTTACAGTAGTATTCTTCAGATGCACCATTACAGTTGTCTAATATTTTCGATTCGATTCTGGACGACAATTCGATTTTAGGTAACGGTTATGTAGACTATTTCATGTTATAACAAGCCAATACTAGGTAATTCTTTCGGTCAAGACAAAGACGGATTTTAGTAATACACCGTGTACAAGTAGAACAACTGTACTGTTACTCTTTTAATATAGCATATATATACGTACTTAAAATGTAATAATAATAATAATAATAATAATAATAATAATAATAATAATAATAATAATAATCGTTGAAATAACAAACTCAATTTGCACGCAGATTGATATTGATATTGTTTTTTTTCTTTTTTCCTTTCTTTCTCTTTAATTGAATGTTCAAAGCAAATTATAAATGTTTTCGCCTGTTATTGAAAGGAAAGAAAACTACAAAACATTTCTTCACATGTAATTCACATTCATCTCAAGGTCAACTAGTAAGTTCGGCCAGTTTTACTTTCATTAATACACTTACTGTGATGTAACTGGCATACGACGCGGATAACACCCTTTGGTCACTTGTTCACTTCCTTAAAACTGGTTTCATTTTCTCACACGTGTTTAAGTTCCCATACAGGATTTTAGCAAACGAAATTGCATATATATGAATCCTTGACCTTCGAGAATTACAAATATATCTAGAAGAACTTCTATGTACCAACCAGTGATGGTCTTACCTTGACACGATTGATTCGGCGAGTCATTACAATCTTTGAAAAAATGAAATAGTGTTCTATTTAGCTATTCTTTTCTCATCAAATACTCATTGCATAAAATCGACCATTCTCATGTTAAAATTTTAGCCACTGACACAACCGATTGCCCTACATTGTGATTTCCAATAGTGACTCAAACGTCTTACTCCCCAGCACAACACTTCCCTTCAGACGTTGCGTGGAGTTCGGGAGTGGAAAGTACTAACGTCATTATCATCGTAATAATGCCATGCTGAAGTGCAGCTCTTGCAATTCTGCAATTCGGATAATGTCACAAAATCTTCTACACAGTGTTGCCAGTGATTCTAGTCCTTACCAGAAGACAATTACTGGTGAGATTATCATTAAGTCACTAACCATAAATGTAGCCATTCTAGTTTATTTGATGTTTTGTAAATAAATACAAGTACCATCGGATTCCCTTAAATATAGATCGCGTTGAATTTAATATTCTTCGCATATATATATATATATATATATATATATATATATATATATATATATATATATATATATCTGTCAACACTCCTGAAAGAATTGTTCAAAAAACTGGTTGAATTAGGTAGTACGTATTATCAGTGAAATTATATTAGGAGTGGAAGGTAAGTGTGTGTGTCCTAAGGGAATTTTTGCTGGGCAACGAAATATTTGTATCAGACTACACTGTTAAATTAAGGTTAACAATTTCTGCCGTGTAACGAATAATTTTCGGAAATTTCGGATGAAGCTTTGAATAACTCATGACTTTCTTCACTATACGACTGGATGAAACAACTAATTCTTCAGAGTCAACTGAAAGTGAAATTTGACTCACGTTTAGCATTAAAACTATGTATATATCAAACTCCCTCTATAAAAAATGTTGCGTGAGTACCGCAGGATTCTGAAACATGTATTTTTGGATAGTGCACATATTAGTTCCTAAGTGAAGTCTTGACCCGACTACGGTAGGTCCCATAGTTTTGGAGCTATGGACTTTTAAAGTTCATTTTTCCGTGTTTTCGACAGCCTATAACTCCGAAAGGGAGCATTTGTGCACCCAGGTTGGTCTATACTTTTTGTCTTATCTTGGTGTCAGGAATCACCTCCCAAACGTTGTCGGTGTTGTTTTGAAACCCCCTGTATATATTCGGGGTGAGCAGACTGTAAAAGGTTAAGAAATCGTGTTTGATATTGGGTTGTGAAATTAATGCAGGTTTTTAATTCAATCACAAGCTCAAACTACCACAGTGCTGAACGGAATTAATAGAAATAAAAGCATCCATTATCAAACCATTTCAGTCTACGAGAATTTCAACCATATAAAAATTTGAGATTCTGGAGTAGATATATTCTTCGAAGGCATCCTGGGTACTCTCTTGTTTGTTGAAGTTGTTGAAGACATGTCAGTTTAAGAAATGTCCAGATGCTAGAAAAGGTGGGAGTCCGTGGGTGAGCATCGTGGAAAGAGAGCGTTTCATATCACAATGTATGTAACCTTTGTATCATCATTTATTCACATTGTTATTGTGAAACATGATCAGACTATTCCTGTTGACAAATGGCCGAAATAGACGTTTCAGTTTTTGATGTATTTTGTCAATATTCTGGATTTTCGAAAGTCATGAATTTTCCACGACTGAGTAAGATATTGTGGAACAACACACCTACGAATATTGTCACGATCACCATAAATGTCTCTGATTGCAACATCAGCTCTGGAAAAGTTTGAGGAGTGGAAGCGCGATTTAATCATTGGTAGTACGTATTGATTGCCGCTCGTATAAGACTCATTTTTCCTCGCATGTAGGAGTGTGTTCGAGAATTGGATCGTTTTCATGGCGCAAGAGCAGCAGCAGCGTAGAGTAGAATTTAAAACACGGACATTTGTAATCGTGATCAATTTGTGTAATATCCATTTTTCCATCTTTTTTCAACTATCCATAGTTTCTCAAAATGCATTGCTACGGTAATAAACAACGCCGAATTTCTGTGCAACCTTTCGTATCGTTTCCACGGATTTGCTTCACTTATGACCTACCTTCGATTCGCAGTCGCCAACATTAAAATGACGTTCGTCACCTTCTTTCTTCCAAACATATGCCATCACAATAGAATTTTCGGAGCTAATTTTGTATTGTATATCTGCTCATACTATTCACAGTTCATTAACATTTTGAGCTGTTTACAGGTTTCTTTTGAGAAAATCGTGTTTTTGGATCCTATTCATATAGCTTGAAAATAGAAGAAAGTACAGAGATATTGTAATGGCCCATATATCCAGAAAGGGCAGAACATAAGCTTTCAGATGATATGTAACACAGTAGTGTACAGACAGTATGGTTTGTGTCCACAAGGATGTATCTAAGTGAAAGTACCCGAAATCTTACGTCAATTTTTCAACAACCCAATACATGGCAATATCCTATTAGTTATGCAAACCATCAGAAAATCATATTGTTGGAAACCTCCAAAAAAAATTGTCACTTTATTTTGAGCAACGCGAATCATGCTGAATTCAGTCACGTACCGCCACGCCGCCACTGATATCTTAAAGTTTTCAGAGGGTATACGCTGTTTTCTGATCATCTATGATTGTCATAAAAGATATAGAAGCCTTTTTCTAATGAACACTGTAAAACGCATGTATTGGTTCAATTAAAATATAAAGGATACATTACTGTTCCTTAGTCTAAAAGCATTTCATAACATCTTCTTGATGCACTTCTTAACTCTTTGAAGCACTAATATTATACCACCTTTTAGATACCACCGTGCTTCAAAGAGTTCATCATCACTTCCAAAGACTCCCACAATCATTCACGGCACCATTCAATCCATTCCATGTGCTTCACTAATCCGTCCCATGGCTCCGGGTCCATGCGTCTTAAACCACAAATCCATTTATCATAAACAGACCACAACAAGGTTGGCATCCAGAAAAAGTAGTCCACATCCGAGGCTTATCTTTCTACTGTTCTCAAATAAATACATAAATAAATATAAATGAAACAAAAGTAGAAAGTACTATACGCTTTGAGGCAGAGGGTATACTCTAATAGCTAAGATTAAGCAGAGGGTATACGGCGTGTACCACCGTGTACCCTCGACTACAGCCCTGTATATATATATATATATATATGTGTGTGTGTGTGTGTGTGTGTGTGTGTAAGGGATTGTATTATTGTCTAATTTATCACTGATAGAACTTTACAGACATATGACTATATTATGGTGCAACGTAACTAGTGACAACTGTCCGTCCGTCATCAATATAGGAAAATTTAATAAATATTCATGTTAAGTTATCAAGGAGGAAAATGTGGGATATTGATTTTTTTTTTTTTTTTTACTTCAAATCATTCATATGCTGACGTCTCGAAAGGCCATGACTGTTTTCATTGTTTGAATTGTTAGATATAACGCAACCTCCCAACTTAGTCAATTCACAATTACGTAATCAATCTCAAAAATTACTTGTAAAATTACTAACACGTATAAACATGTTTCTACTTTTGCATTGTTAATATTCATTGTAGTGTCCAACAACATATGTAATATACAATATATTTTTCTGTATAAAGAAATATATAAAGGAAATAATATATAAAACTTGTAATCGTATTTAACATTTTGCCGCTCACTCCATCAGTATCAACAAATACCGCTGTAGAAAATTTAAGGCAATGAAGCGAATGATCATTATATAATTAAAACATTATTCACATTAAGAAATTTCTGTTCTTTTAATTATTTATTCATTTATTTAAGTTTATACTGATTTCTATACTCACATCTATCTGATCTCTTCTCGCATCTTAGACTTTACTTGTACAATAGAGAAATATCAATCACATCTAGAAGGCTGCTTGTAGGCAAACAACTAATGACATATTCGAATTATTACGCTCAAGAATAATGACACAAATTTGTTACAACAATGAAATGAAACACCCATAAATTAATTGAGCTGGTGGTTGGGTTAATAAACGTTAAAAACATAAGTAATTCTCGAAGTTAATCAACAATGGAAAGAGTTTGAGACTACAATAAAATAATACAGTACAATGTCAACAATGGGAGAAGAAACTAAAATGTTAGTTACTTCTTTCTAGTTAAATTCTTACTTTGATATGTGCTAAGGTTACAAAAAAATCATGTCATATCCATGCATGTGCATAATAAATTTTTGAAATTTGCCGCCTCAGATCATGACCCATGTTATATAAATACGGACCTGATATATATATATTTCACACTTTTATAGTTTATATTCGAGTAAACACTGCTGATGTTTCGTTTATCAAGTATTACTAAGTAAATAATACTGTAAATTACACATGTATATAACACAATTAATAGTAATAAATATTGCAGTTTCTTATGAAATTGCATTTAAGGAATTTATAAATTATACTTGAATAAATTTCAAGTTATGTAAAAAGTTTATGGAACGCATTACAATCTAAGTCAAGGATTACTGTGCTATAATAGTTCAGACGAAGAAAATTTTTCGAAAAGTCAAAATTTAAAGTCAAATAAAACACGAATTATATTTATATTTAATAATTATAATTTTTCTTCTCAACAATAACTTATTGTGGTAACTCAATGATGCAATGCCAAGGTTATCAAGAAAGTGACCTAGAGTTAAAATGATATTCAGATATTATTTGCTTGGTTAGTTGGTGACTGAAGTTCAATTATTTTTTTCTGCTTAAGACTCCATGAGACGTAGGCCTACAGCTTAACGTGAGATCCGAACTGCTTCCATCATAAGTCAAGCTTGGGTCTCTCTACCCTCAATACATAAAGAAATTATTTACTTAAAATATTACACTCTTCAGTCATTATATGTTCTGCCATTTTGTTTGAGTTCTTCATAATTTAACGCTATAATATGTTTCACTACTCTTCTTTCTATAATGTAGTAATAATATACTTTGTTAAATGCTGAAGTTTTTTATATTAATTTATCTTTAGCAAACTCGATTTTTTTAAACTTATCATTAGGAATAATTATCATTCATAATTTTAATGTTTTCAATAATTTGTTTAATGTTACACTTTATATAGAACATAGAACTAATACTATCTGAAACTCAGCTTTTATTGGATAATAGTTTAGACAATTACATAACTTAATAAAGTAAGTAGTATACACACTTTTTTTCTTTTTATTCTTTCAGACTGACTCCTATGTATATGGCTATTGTTGGCTTTTATGCAACTTTATTTTATAAGACTGGATCAGGACCCTTTTGGGAATCTCGAATTGGCGTTGAAAGAGATCGCTGTGCAGAAAATTGGTGGACCAATCTTTTGTATATTAATAATTATGTAAACGCCGAGAGTATGGTATGTTCCATTAAGTGCATTACTAAATGCATATAATATGTTATTTACTATATTTCTATTATATATAGTCATTATTTCAATAATGTGGTCTAATATTAATTTGCCGTTCACCGGTAAGAATCTGATTAAATCATCTTAATCCAATATCCATTATCAATAAGTAAATATTGATGACCACTAGGAGATGGCTTTGCTTAATTTTTGTACTATCCCACTTTCACCACGGTGTTGAAGGGTTATTACAATTTATAGTTTGTCATATTTTAGGTTCTGGTGTTGATTGAGACTCCCACAGTAAAGAATACTATATCAGAAAGTCAACTAGCAGCCAATAATTCCTTTTAATATTTATTGGATGATGTATTATTTAACAAAGCAACGTGTTCAATATATATATAGTTTAGTTAAGGATCAACTCAATTCTTATAACAGCCACTTTCTAACTTTACACAATATAAATAACATCCATTCATCACATATCATTATATTTATTTTCAATATTCATTTTCATATTATTATCATATTTATCACATTATTTTCTTTTTAGGGCTGATTTAGTAAAAAGACACTAAGCTAATCTCATCAATATATACATATATGTATCATCATCCAGTTAATGATCCCTTTATTCTGCATTATGACAACTAATCATTTTACTATTTGGTAGATTTTAATTTGTACTTACAACATTATATATGAATTGCAGTTGGTATAGCTTTGATGTTTGATCCGAGGCACATATATTTTAACGACACATTTTACAATAATCCATATTAACTCACTCACAAAATGTCTTCTTTACTATATCATTTATATTAGTTTGTTTATCCAATAACGATTCGAAAAAAAATATTTTCTTTAGATTTTGGTAAATTTTAAATCATCTGGTACAGACCAGTATCCCTTAAAACATTCTCAAGAACATTTTGTAATGCGTCGCTCAGCTATACAATAGCGGCGCATTACAGACTCCCCCTTGTCTGATAAAAAATATATATAAATATATATATATTTTTTTCATACTGAGCAATTTCATTAAACTTGTAACACTAGAAACTTGTAATCAAGTTTCTTGAAATATTTAGATAAATACAATTAACATAACATAATTAACTTGAAAAGAAACATTAACAACATTTAAACTTTGCCAATTGGGCTCAGTATTAAACAACAAACACGTACTATCCATCCTAACACCAATATATTTTTTTTCTTTTTCTTACGATGGCAGTTTCCTCGGTTGTCCTTACACCGACATCGTCCTCTCATATTAAATTTCTTCTTTTGCCTCTTCCTTGGAATCACGCATCTTTTTCTTATTTTTCTTAGTTTGTGCGGTTTCCACTGCTCCAATTGTCTTTTCATATTTCTTTTGTTCCTCCTTCGTCTGTAGCTTATCTTTTCCTTGCACTTCCGTTTCTTCCTTTCTTTCTTTCTATTGTTGTCCTTCTGTTTCCTCCTTTCTTTCTTTCTATTTCTACTTCTTATACTTCTTATCCTTTTTCTTTTCCACTTTGGTCTATCGATTACCTTTTCTTGGCACTTCCGTTTCTTCCTTTCTTTCTTTCTATGTAGGTTTCTCCCATCTCTTTCTTTTCCCAGTTTCTTGTTCCATCTATCATCCGATTTAGCTTTCCTTCTTCTCTTCTTCTTTTCCGTAAGGTTCCAAACATAATTTCGAGCTTTCTTTTTCTTCTTCTTCCAGTACTTCCAATTTCTGGTTTTCTTCCTATCTGTATATTTTGTCATAGTTGAAAATCCTTGAGATAATCCTTGTTCCAATTTTATACAATTGTTGTTTTCTTCCTCAGCAATAAGTTCCTCTTCATCATCTTCTTCTTCTACTTTAGTTGTATTACTTTCAACACTTGGTTCTTCAGCGTCTATCTTATCCATTATATGTTCTTCCTTGGCACTGTCTTCTTCGTCCTTTCCGACTTCTTTCACACTGTCTTCTTTATCCTTTCCGAGTTCCTTCGCACTGTCTTCTTCGTCCTTTCCAACTTCTTTTTCTCTGTCAATGATCTTGTTTTGTTCTTTTCTATCTCCAATTATCTCATGCCGAATTTCCAAGAACTTATTGTCGAGCTGCAGAGTTAACAATGAGAACTTTTGGTCAATTTTATTTCTTAAGTATTGTTCAAAATCAACGATGGTTCGATTAAATTCACTTCTCCTACCTTCCAAGAATTCTGAAAAGGTTTTATAGCTCTTAACGTTAGTTTCTGTCTTCATTATTTTCATGACGATACCTCGGATCACATCTACCGCTTCCAACTGCATTACTTTTCATCACTAGATGTTTTCTTTACTGCCGTCGTACTCTTCATCTACACCCAAAAGTCCTACGTCAACGGTCGCCATTTTGTACTAATCTCACTTTCACCACAGTGCAGAAGGGTTATTACATTTCGTAGTTTTTTACATTTTAGGTTCTGCGTGTTGATGGAGACTTCCACAGTAAAGGATATTATGTTTTCTACTATCCATATCAAACGTACATGCAGAATATGATTCCTTGTACTATTTACTGGATGATATTCAATAAACAACGTGCTAGATATACTTAATTAAAGATTAATTCGGTTACTCTTTTATCAGCCTCTTCATCAATTTACATATTGTTATTATTATTAACATACACTTATCACATATAATCACACTTATTTTCAATATTTATTCCATTATTATTATTATATTTATCACTTTATATTGTCAAGGGTTGAATTTAGTAATAAGGCACTAGGATCACATATCAACATATACATGTAGGCATCATCATCCAGCTAATTATCCATTACTCTGCGTTAAAAAAAATTATTCATTGTACTATCTGATGGTTTTAATTTTAATTACAATATTATATACGAACTACAGTTCGGATAGCATCGATGTTCGATCCGAGGCTCACAAATTTTAAAGACACATATTTTTAATAATCCATATTAACTCACTCACAAAATGTCTTCTTTACTATATCATTTATATTAGTTTGTTTATCCAATAACGATTCGAAAAAAATATTTTTTTTAGATTTTGGTAAATTTTAAATCATCTGGTACAGACCAGTATCCCTTAAAACATTCTCAAGAACATTTTGTAATGCGTCGCTCAGCTATACAATAGCGGCGCATTACATTTTAAAGTATGATATATATATATTTACATAATTTCTGTTAGCACTGAGGGATTAAATTTATGGGCTTTCGGCATCTATGGCCATGTTAGCTCATCATACATATGAGGGATGACGTCCGTCAGCGATTACACTACCCCGGGAATTAGAGAGGAAGAAAGGAGTGGGGAAGGAAAGAAGTGGCCTGGGACCATTATGTTAAGTACCATCCCGGCATTTGTTTAGTGTGAATGAGGAAATCCTAGAAAAAAATCACTCAGGACGGCTGGCCCGAAAAAACTGTTACACCTTTTCGATCGAGTATCCCCGCCGGGAATCGAACCCGGGACCACTCGTACCAAAAGCGACTGCGTTTGCGACTACGCTGCACTCTCTCACGTTTTGACTTGTTCTGAATTACTATAGTTGTATTTCAAATACAAACATATTTTCTTCAAATGAGCATTATTGGTGTTATGTGTTCGTTGGTCTTCTAATTTAAATTCAGAAATAACTTAAGGTCGGATATTTTCTGAGAGGGACAATTAAGGTGTCAATCGATTCAGTAGGGCCTGAGGAGTGTTTTAAAGTTGGTCTCATCGTTTGCTGACGAGTAGTTGCTGAGATATTCAAGATCAAAGAATAAGAGGAGGAAGCCATAGACGAATTGTGAAAATCGGTTCTAAAGCGTAGCGCATGCAGCAGAAGCCAGCACAACGTTGTGGAACAGAGAGAAACGGTCAGTCAGTTTTTTAAATGAAAAGTTGAAATACAAATCTTCCTGTTTTTTCAACTGTAAGGGACTCCATGATATGAACATCTTGTTATAATAATTGCCATCCTCAGTCTTTCCCTTCTAAGTAAAATTATCATCAAATCCTTCCTAGGCGGTATCTTATATCACAAATTCTATGTACTGTCTAACTTCAAGTTTCTACTTTATGCAGTTAGTAGTGTGCAAAACTCACTCCATATATTTTCTATCTGAACGTATTTTACTGTAATTCTTTCTAGTATTTAAAAAAATGCTTGTAAGAGCTTTTCTTTTATTCACAAAGGCTAAATTCTTCTTTATTGATACTAATTTTTCGACCTTATTCAGGTGTCAGGACTCACCTCCCAAACGTTATCGGTGTTGTTTTGAAAAAACCTTTATATATACGGTATATATTCGAAAAACGCACTTGTAACTAAGACTGATGTACGTTGGAAGCTCTATAACCTTTGTTTATAAAATGCTGATTGTGATGACGAAATGAGATTTTTACATAGAATAGGAAAATATGGATATCATCCAATGCATTTTACTGAAATACTAAAAACAAATAAATAGGAACGAATATGGATCAGTATTTCGGTAACTAGAAGACTTAAGGAAGATTTAACTTTAACTTCCCTTCTTTGAGTTGTAATTCTTTCAAGTAATAGTGTGATTAAAATGAAATAATAATAATAATAATAATAATAATAATAATAATAATAATAATAATAATAATAATAATAATAATAATAATAATATACTTCTAGCAAAAAAAGTTTGGAATATCTTGAGGAAAGCAACAAGATAATGTTGTGCAAATTTTCTTATACCATACAAAAATACAATCTAGAATTCGTTTGTTGGGTTGTCGATTGCTTACTCCAGCACTAGATATTGTGGTAATGTTTACTATATACGGTACATTGCTTAACATCATAAGATTCTAAACATTTTGCGAGATACGTTAAGAGAATTATGAATTATAATAGTATATTAATACATTTTCTCATGTAAAAGATAATAAGACTAAAGAAGTTGATCACAAATTTCAGTAATTCTAGTTTAGGGGCAGATACAGCGAACCAACAGTACAATCACTCATTGAAACACGGTATTATCCATATACTGTACTATATGCAGTATTTCTATTGTTTATAATATGGATATATGTTTTTTTTTTATATATATTTCAGTGCATGTTTCAGTCATGGTTTTTGACGTGTGATATGCATTATTTCCTGATTGCTCCTCTACTTGTGTATTTAGTGTGGAAAAAGCCATTCCCTGGGAGAATTCTCTTAGTTCTATTTTCCATAGCTGGAGTTATCACACCTATGGTTGTCACATATTACAACAGATTGGATCCTCTATTATTTTTGGGCACCAGGTATGTATAAACAAAAATCCAAGTCATATGAAGTAACAGAATCATGGTTGAATCCAGGTGAATTCTTGAAATTTCACTGATCTTTTTATTAAAAAGTAATTAATTATTTTTTTTAACTGTAAGTCTTTATATTATACATCGCAATAGTGTTATAAAAGAATATAAGAAAGTTAAACCAGTTTGCCTATTATTTTTTTTTATGACAATAAGATATTGTTATAATTGGACAAATAAAAAGTTTAATCAAATTTGTGTGTTTGAAAAAAAAAAACTTCTTAACGCAAAGTTCACAAAAGTAAGTATACAGTCTTGTCTTGCATTTTATGTGGTGTAATCAATTGAATTCCGTTTGCAGACAATATCTGCAGAAGTACTAATGATATTAACTAACATTTATGGATGCTCAATGTAAAGACATTCATTATGAGTGTGTCGTAGCTTTTGCGCTTCAGAAGTAGTCAATATAAGCGTTCAAAGATTGTCTTATTGTGCCACCAATTTAAGAATGCCATCCACATATAAGGTGTGGAAGGTTAGCGTTCAAACCATTGACGTACGGCAGTCTTCATTTCACAGCACTATAACTCATATTGAATTGCTCCACTATGGATCGAATGCTGAGGTGTCTGTTTGCACCAATAGCTTTAGATTGCATAATCGCTCTCAGTGGCAATAACATGGGCTTGACCAGAGTAGTAATTCTTCTCGTTCTTGTTCCTGCACGTCATTTCCGAAATATTCTTGACCAATTGAGAACTGTTGTTTTCAATACGCGTACCCTTCTACCATACACTTCTAAATCGACTAAACATATACACTGATTGACATCCTTCAGCAATGAGGAACTATATAATAGCGTGTTGTTCTTGTTTGGACAAGTTATGGATGCGGAGTGCCATATGAGCTGTTATTCCCGTAACGACAAAAAAATTTGGAATCATTACTTCTACTGTACACGAACAATGACATAATATACCATTAAAACTATAGATTCCTGTCCTCAACGAACGAGTTTCAGTTGATGAACTCTCATATTTTCTTTTCTTATGGCATTTTGTTTTCTGCACAAGTATTGATTTTGTTGCACAAATGTTGCATAGCGAAATTGCAACATTCCTGAAGTCTTTCACTACCGATCAAAACGGTGGGAGAGCATTGAACTCATTACAGTGCTTCGAATTCCACTTTGAATTGAAGGTCCATGTTTCATATAGCCTCGTTACTGAAACGGGAAACTAAACTTCAACAAATTTCGATAAAAGTCCGGAAATGTTTGCAAGGTGAATTCTTTTCATGCGTAAATTGTCTGGGATATAAAAATTTTCTCACAAAAAAAAATAAATAAATAAAATAAAATAAAATAAAATAAAATAAAAAATAAAAGAAATAAAAAATAAAATAAAATAAAAAATAAAAATAAAAAGGTAAAAGCCATACGTGTCAGGTGAACAAGACGCCCAGTTATGGTTGCCACATCATTCGATACAACACTGTTAGGGAGATTGTAGCGAACATTCCTTACAGAAATAGCAAAATGAGACTGTACCCCATCTTGTTGAGTTTTGAGTTGTAGTGTCAACATATTGCGCAACATGTCTAGATAATAATTATTACATTATGTCCACAGATCTATAAAACAAAACCAACCAAACGATACTTTCACTAGATAGTAAATCCAACGCAATATCGCCACGATCTGATCGGCATGAAATTGTATATCTACCTTTGGGACACTTTATATACTCGTTACCGTTTAAATTCAGACGGTCTAAGAGGTTTCCTAGAATAAGAAATACGTGTAGAATGATAGAATATTAATTGGTAAGCCTTTGGATAAAAAGGTTTTAGGGATGAATAATATCAAACTATATCTTGGGGAAGTAAGTAATAATCCCAATTCGATTGGTGCGACATAAGACAGGATCTATTGGTCAATTGCCGCGTGTGCGCGACGGTAAATTTTCGATTTCCTAATACTTATAGCGTGAGTGAGTTAGTTTTGCAATATCCTAGAATTCTTGATATAGCCCTA
The DNA here is from genome assembly GCF_964235325.1 of Thermobia domestica. Lineage (NCBI taxonomy): Eukaryota > Metazoa > Arthropoda > Insecta > Zygentoma > Lepismatidae > Thermobia > Thermobia domestica. Next base: position 76,299,306 of record NC_137467.1, on the reverse strand, counting down.
TTATTTGTTATATAACATTCGCTAAATATATCAAGGTGAGTGTAAAGGCTCAACTATCGCCGATAGATGGCAGCACGATTCTCCTATCCATCCAACATATTTTGTAAGATGCGACAATATTCACAAGGATTCAATCAAATTCAAGATATGGATTTCGAAAACAAACTGTCAATAATCAGAGAATAATCCGTGCAGTTTTTATTTATTTATTTATTTATTTTTTCATTGTTGACAGCTCTTAATTTTACTCTTCGGAAATATGTTTCCAATAATGAAACTCTTTTAACAGCGAAACGAACAAAATACTAAAAAAACTTCATGCATTATTTTCTCATTATTGATTTCATTTATTTTTGGGCAAAATTTCAAAATCCATCCTTGAATTTGATTAAATTATTGTGAATGTTGTCACTCTCTACAAATACATTGGCAAGATGGAGGAAAACGTGCTGCCTCTATTGGTTAATACCACTTGTCACTCTCTACAAATACATTGGCAAGATGGAGGAAAACGTGCTGCCATCTATTGGTTAACACCACTTCGTTAAATTCACCTTAATGATTATATTAACTCATTGAAGCTATAGGGTACATACTACATAAATATAAAAGATTTAGGTAGGTCTTCTATACTTGTACGAGAGCTGCTGGAAACGTTTCTGCAAACTACTACTAACAGTGGCGCTAGCGTTCGGCTATTATAAAATTCAGAAAAATAGTCGTTTTTATGTTAAAATTATGTTTGATTGTTTGTTTACTTTGTTCATTTATTTTTCACAGTAGTTTCAAGTAGTTGTTTTCTGTTGTAATCGGAAATTTCTCGTGAACACTTTCGAGTAAAGATTTTTTATGATTTCAAATGTAAGTTAGCACTGAAATAATGTATCGAGTAACTTTATTTGGATTTTTAGGATGAGACACAATGCAATAGGATTGCGTACAGTTGGTTTTACGAATTCCAGCGTGGTCAAACATTTCTCAGTGATGAATTTCGTGAAGATCGTCCATTCATTGAAGTATTCCATACACTGACGCACAACGTTGCAGTAACAATATAAAAACAATCTAATATGTTACTATTTATACACGTTTCATACAATATAAAATCTTTCATTTCACTTAAGTTGCTTTTTTCTCTCTGTTCCTCTCTTTTTTCTCCTTTAACCAATAGAGAAACTGCATCAACATATACAAATCTGCTTTTGTAGAAGCACATAATTGGTGAGTGTTAAGTCTATCAAAACTGAGTTCATACATATCTCATTCAAAAAGAAAGTGTTTTTGGTGTGTGGGGGGAGGGAGAGGACGGGAGGGGAGACGTTGATTAACCTGTACAGTCTAATATTTACTGAAAAGTCACTCTGAACAATTTGGGAAAATTAAATAGAAATGGAAATAGTAAGTTCACTGCAGAAAAAAAAGGAGATTTGAACAATTTGTTAACAGGCAAATCGAAAACATCACATTAATATTTAATAATATTCATGATCCCTGATATCAGTTCCTAGGTAATAAATAAATAAATAAAATAAAATATAAAAATAAATAAAAGTTCAAGTTTGGATTAAAATCGAGAAAAGGCTCTCTGTATACAGTTAGACTTCGATAACTCGAATTCCTTGATGACTCGATGTTTTTCACTTTTCCTTGAACTCTTCATAACATTCAATGTTAAAATAACCTCTGTAAGTCGAAATATTTAAAAGTTACAACCTCGATAAGTCGAATTTTAAGAGTTCCATAATTATATTCGGTAACTCGAATTTTCATCCTCTACAAGTCGAAATTACTTCTTTAAGTTAAATTTCTCTTGATGTGATCTCGGTAACTCGAAGCTATAACTTCATACTTTTACATAATTGCCATTGTTGCTAATGTGTACTGTGACTGTGTTTTACTCATGTCTAGACATGAAAGTTCCCATCCTCCGCCTATTTCTAGGTCAATAACTCTTCTTCTTCCTTGGAACTTTTACAACTTCGAATTATAGAGCTTGAACGAGCCAGTGGCAGGGAAATAGTACTTCGAAAAACGTTGAGCCAATGATAAAATGCAAAATACCTTATGTAGGGCTAAAATATAATTACCAAACATTTATCAACTTCGATTTTTGTTATTAAAGTTTAGTAAAGTTTCTCAACTGATAATGTTGAAGGGAAAAGCAAGAAGGCAAATACTTGGCTTTCCGATTCAACGATTTGTTAAATTTCCGATTATTATTATTTTTATTGCGCTTCTGGGCCTATTGCCCATAACAGGAAATGTAATATTAATTAACATTACCTTAAATAGTTTACATGTGAAGAAAAACAACAGAGGTAAATATTCATGGTCAAATATTTGTAAGAAACAACATATAATATTAATATTCTTTGTTATTCAACAGGACTTTGGAAGATCCAACCCTAGATAAGACGTTTCAGTTAATGTATATAAAGACACACACACGATTCGGTGCTTACATAGCAGGTATAACTGCTGCTTATGTTGCTTTTATGGTAAATATAGGTGAAATGAAACTTCCAAAGGTAAGATATGTTTATTTGTTTATCATTAAAAATTGAGTTTCTGTGTATGGCATGATTTCAAAACTATACTCATCTTATCCTTTCTTTATTTGTAACTGGTAAGTTATTAACTGATGTCCATAATTAACTTTTTGGGCAAAGATTGTAAGGTGTACGTACAAAAGAAAATAGGTGAAACAACAGCTATTTGCAAACGATAATTTCTGGCATTAAAGATTGCAAACACAGTTGTTCGATTTGGGCACAGTTCACATGAACTGTGACTTTAAGAAAACCCATTCTATTCAAGTTTCAAAAATATACACTCAATCGTCTCCCTTTTGAAGTGACTGAGAATTCCATTCTATTCGTGTTTCAGAAAATATACATTCAGTCATCTTCCTTTCGAAGTGACTACGAAAACCCATTCTATACAAGTTTTAGAAATATACTATCACTTATTTCCCTTTAGAAGTGACTGAGAAATATGTTCTGTTCAGGTTTTAGAAATATACACTTAATCAATTACCTCTCTTTCGAAGTGATTGAGATACCCGTTGTAATCATGTTTCAGAAATATACACTCAAACAATTATCTCAAATAATTATTATATATATATATATATATATATATATATGTATAATATGAATTTTGTTAAAGTAACTTTGCAAACAAAATTTTAAGGTATTCACAATTATTAAATTATTTAACTACTTACCAACACATTTGAAACTAATAGAGAAAAAAATGTCAATTTTTAACCCTTGCACTACCTAGGTATTTCTTTGTAACGCGGACTATCAAGAGGGGAGGTCATTTTGTATCCATCTGTTAAGATTAAATATACCTTGCAAAAGAAACAAATTCGAAACTCTCACAAAAATATACATTTACTGAAGTGCACAGTACACGGAATAAGACTAATAGCTATTTTTTATACTAAGTAGTAACACTTCTAAATGTCAGTCACATCTACCAACGATGGGGGGGGGGGGGTCTTTGGTTTAGCTAAACATTAAGCATTTTTTTTTTAACAATTTTAAAGAAACTATTAGAAGAGTAATGACAAAAATATATTGTGATGGACATCAAGTACCGCCCGTTGGTAGTGAAAGGTTAAATGAGTTTAAAATGATATTTTATTCACAATATTCTATGGTATTCAAAACTCTTAAATAACTAAATTTTGGATTTAATTTTCGACAAAACATTCCTTAATACATAAATAAATTTTATTACATTGTGTTAGATCAAAGTTATCATATGTAAGGTAATGGAAGAATTGTGAATAGATTCTGTAGGCGATGATTCTGATGTACTTTGACAACTGTCATTTATGTACATGAAGGATGATAAATAAATAAACAAATAAATAAATAAAAATGAAGTTCCAAAATAAACGGATGTCCTGGGACTTTTGACTCAACCTATAATATAACTTTTAACTTTCATAATAACAATAGGTGCAGAGCCGGCTCAAGGGTGCCTTTAGGCCAATTCTTCAGCTTGTGCCCTAAAAACTTAGGAGAAAAGATTGATCTTTTTTATTGATTCATATAATAATTACATCATAATTATAGTTACTATACTGTAACACAGGCCTGCAACTAGAAGGGGGTTAGGAGGGCCTGCCCGCCCTAAACTTTTCGTGGCCTCTCCAGACCTAATACAAAATGCACAAATTTAGATATTTGTAAAAGAATTTTTAATTGCTTGGCCCCCCTAACATATTCATGGACCCCCCAAACTTCTGTGGCTGGTTTTGGGCCTGCTGTAACATAAACTACAGAAATGTAACTTTTCGACCTTTTACCTTAGCGAATGTATCAATCAAATGTGTTGTATCAATTTCATTTAGTAAATTTCACTCGATGCAAATTGTTGATAAACCATCTAAACTGTCCTAACTCATTGTAAGTAGCCAGTAATTTTTCGCTGGAATAACTATTTCTAAAATACTGAAGATAATGGAATAAATCAAGACTTGAAATATCTTTTTCCGTTTTATCTGTCCGTCACAATTCTAATTTTGTGAACTCGCTCAACAAATTATTTTCACTCATTGTCATAGCTTTACGAAAATCATACGAAATTTTTTATTGTGTACCTTTATTAATATAAATTGTTCATACAGTGCCCTTCATTCATAGTTAAAAACTTTGCAAAAAAGAAAATTTTGAACTATAAGTCTTCTCGGTCTATCAGCCAGGTGAAGGTATTGACATCCGACGTTTCGAATGCAGACATCGCATTCATCTTCAGGGATTGTAATGAACAGACCGGAGATTTAATGAGTACTTAGCAGTAGAGCTATGAATGGGGCCTTGTGATTGGCTGAGAGAATAGCTGGCTTCTGATTGGCTGTTATTGTGGCTACGAGAAATGACTTTGTTGAATCTGTTTTTGGCCCTTTTTGGTCGGCCCTTTTCAGGAATAAAAACAGATTCAACAGTCATTTCTCGTAGCCATAACAACAGCCAATCAGAAGCCAGTATCCCTCAGCCAATCACAAGGCCCCATTCATAGCTCTACTGCTAAGTAGTCACCATATATATATATATATATATATATATATATATACACTCATGTCCAAAATGATTGTTGCTTACCTATAACTGTCTTCTTGTAAGAATATAATTTGATAATGATTTTGCAGGATACTTTTAATACTGATACTATGTGTATAATCGGGAAATGTATATTTGTGGTAAATTTAATAGGAAAAGCATTATAAATACGAAAATTAGAATGAGTAAAACAAAATGTTGCTAAATGGGCAAAAAAGTTTCATTTTCGTTTTATTGTTCTTATTTAATGCTCTTTTGACATGAAATTTACCACATACATGTCTTTGTCGATTATACATATACTACCATTATAAATAATACCGGGCGAACTCGTTATCAAATTATATTCCTGCAACAACATATTTATAGACACGCGACAATAATTTTGGACATGAGTGTACATGCTCAAATCTCCGGTCTCTTCATTACAATCCCTGAAGACGAATGCGATGTTTGTATTCGAAACGTCGGATGTCAACACTTTCACTTGGATGATAGCTCAAGAAGATTTACTACAATCACGTCGCTAGGAAAAATTTAATTCTTTCTTCATTTTGAACTTTGTTTTTCATTGCTGCTTTCATTTGTACGTTTTAGCGTTTTGTGAACTTTAAAATGCGTTGGAATATCTAATAAATTATGTGCGCGATTTTTCTGCATCTTTAACTATTGATTCATTTTCTTCTTTCTTATCACTTCTGTAATTGTCTATATAGTTTAAGAAATTGTTGACGTGAAATCCGTTCTTTCGTATACTGATCTGTTGTTCAAGGTGGTGGAATTATCTGTAAAGAAATCGGAAATATTGACCTTAAAAAAGAAAAAAAAAAAGGAAATTATTTCAATTTATCTTCGAGTAAAGAGAGAGAGAGAGAGAGAGAAAGAGAAAAGAAATATACTTCTCTGAAAACAGACATTTAATTCGAAATTAAACATATATTTTATTTAGGAATTTATTAATAACAGTATTGTTCCCAAGAGAATGGAAATGAAACTGAAATTCCAGAATATGTAACAAACGTGATAGAAAATACATTAAACACTATATTTTATGAAAATTTGATAGAAAATCTAATAAAATAGAATAAATTTTATGAAAAATTAATAAATGTATTTTGAATATCCTACAACGTAAATTTCATCTCTTGCTCTCGAGGCAATACGAAACACGAAATTAAATAACATAATATTGTGCACAAAATACTGTGGCTAATTTTGTTTCAAACTATCTGACAACCTTGGTTTGTGACACTCACAAACACACATACACACACACAAACAAACACACAGAATGACTGTCTAAAATGGGTGAGACTAACAGATTTATAACTCTAGTGATAATATTAATTTTAATATATGGAATCATTTCATTAGCGAAAAGCACTGCACGGGGCCCCTAGATTGTGCCTAATGTACTTGGAGCCTTCAACCAGCCCTGGATACATCTCTCTTGGCAGTACGGTCACTTATTGATTTTCCTTTGAGCTCATAAACTGTTACTATAATATATAATCATATAACGCAGTAGTAGTAAGCAATTAAGCTTTATGCTTCTAATATTTTAAGAATTTAAAATATGAACTTCATTCTCGATGATTATAATACTTTATCCGTTGATTGTGTCATAATTATTGATTTTTAAATATTTTAAACCTAATAGATCACAAAGAAAAACATTATGATTTTTGGTTACATTATAAGTTTTATGTAATAATACGAATCAAGTGCTTTTGCTATTGTTTTTCTTTCAGTTTATAATCACAGGCAGCTGGATAGCGTCGCCTGCATTATTGCTAGTGTCTATTTTATCTGGATGGATATTTTATTGGCCCGATAGGCCCTATTATAGACTGGAGGCCTCCTTGTTCAGTGGCTTGCATAGACTAGCATGGGACGTGGGAATATCACTCATCATATGTGGAATGGCAATTGGGCAATCAGGTAGATATTATAAGAGCGAAGATAAGTAAAGAAGTAATACAAACAGGAAGTTATATGTAACAGAAGACAAAGTCATATTTCAATAGTAGTAACAGAAAACAAAGTCATATTTCAATTTGGTACAGTATACTTTCTTATCAATGGTTTATACGGTTTACAATTGAAACAAAATCGAATCATATGGTTTCGGAATGTGTTGCACAGTAAGTAGCAGCTGTGAGTAACAAGCTATATATTTTCCCTAAGAAGTGAGTGAGTTGATTTAAGTATAGCTTGTTGTTAATTTCGGGAAAACACGTCCTCTTAAGTCACAGAAATATTAGGCGTTCCGAGTAATAAGGACGAACTGAATAAAGGTTTGTTTCCAGAAATCCCCTATAAACAGTCAAAATAATCGTCCATTTATTTTGAAACTATATTTTCTAACAGAAAGAGGAACAACTACCATAAACTACACATGCAGGCATGAGAACTGGCTGCCACAGAGCAGTTTGGTTTTACTACTCGAACAGCTCAAAAGTAATTTCCTTGGGTTATGATTCATGCATAGCTTTTGTTGAGTTCATCCTTAGACCTAGAACGCCTCATACTACACTAAAATAGATGTTTCCGTATTGAAATTATTGCCAAAAAAAATTATATAGTTGATTACCTACTTTTGCTGCACATGTGAGTTCTTATATAAATCAATGGATAATACAAGTATTTCTAAAATATAATGAGATACTACAGAAATTGTTTACAGAAGTTATTTAATGTGGAATCCTGAAATTGATAGACATGATGCACCATTTTTATAAAAAATTATAATACTTGGTAATAAAGCATTTCGTCTTGTTTAACAAGTTAATAACTAACCAATAATGACATTTATAGGCCTAAATCTCTGAATCACAGCGATGTGACCAGAGAGAAAGTGACTGAAACATGTCCGAAATGTTCTTTACTTTCTTTTCAGCATCTTCTTTCTTGTTTCTTACCTCAACCATAGCTTGGTGGGGAACATGGAAATTTTAAAACTTTTTCCTCCCTTGGGAGAGTTGTTTTATACTTTGGTAAGGTCTCTTCTTCGCAACTGCATCTACATATTCTATCCTTGGTCTTCCTCTTTCTGGTTTTCCTTCTGCCTTTTCCTCTATCAACACGATGCTCCAATCGGAGTGCCAAATAAGATGGCCAAACATGCTGTTTCTTCTTTTTCCTATTATGTTCATGATTTGTCGTCCTTCCTTAGCTTCTTTAGTATGTCTTCATTCATTTTCCTTCTGGTCCATGATATGCACAGCATTCTGCACCAACATCACATTTCAAATGCTTCCAGTTTGAATATTTCAGCTTTTCTCAATGTCCACGTCTGTGAACCGTAAAGCGCCACGCTCCATACTAGGTTCTTAATAAATCGTTTTCGAACGTCCAACGACACACTTCTTGATGTTAGCAGTCCTCTTTTCCTATTGAATGTTTGTTTAGCCTGCGCTATTCTTAAACTTACTTTTCACTTCTTCCGTCCGAGGACATCAGGCTTCCTAAATAGGGGAACGTCTTAACGTCTCCGATTTTCTCTCCATCAAGCCATACGTCTGTCCCTTCCTTTTCAGCATATCATCTAATAATAATTTTGACACTCAGTTAAAAAAAAAAAAAAAAAAAAAAAAAAAAAAAAAAAAAAAAATCCCAGTAACGATTAGTTTCTTCATACTCTTTACTTGTAATCGATGTATTTTCAAACCAGAAATTTTTACTTCTAATTTACTCGAAACATTTTTAGAGTAATCATTACAGTCGAGTAATGATTTTACTAGTCTTGGAACTCCTTTATTCAAATTTCAAGATTATACAATAAGTGATTTTATTTATCTTTCGAATGTGAATTGTGTGTTGCTTATTTGAAGTTCTATTCAATAATGGTAGTGGCACGGGCCTACCCAAAAATTTTGAAATATATATAACCGCTAAAAGATAGAATAAAGAGTAAATATATTTTACACTATTATATTAATGGTAGATAATTATTTAACAAATAGCATCAATCTCTACTGTAAAAGTAATTTTCTACTGTCATTAATCAATCAAATGTGTATATGTATCCATAAGCGAGGAAGCAGGCCTATCCAAAATTAAATCCTAAAGCCGCCCCAGAATAATGACCGCATCTTAGTTTGCACACATCCCTATATAAGTATATTATATGAGAAATGAGGGAAGCTGTCTTTATATAAACATATTTCTGCCTATTTTCCTAATTTTTTCAGCGATCGTTGCGGTTGGAATGGATCAAACGAAACAGAAAAGTGGGTTTATTTCCTTTTATTGAACAAAATATTTGCAGGGCACGACAGGGTGCAGATTAAATGTCCAGTTACAAAAATTCGCATTATTTAATATCTTCTAGACAAATCTCGCTTACGTTTCTATCGATGATCAGTTATCATATCTTACTTTTCTCATGTCCGGTGTTCCACAGGGATAGGTGTTATCACCATTACATTATATTTCACTTGTTGCTGATCTACAGCTGCTTGTAAATGTTCGTCTATTTCGTATGATGATAACAGGTTTTTATCACTCTTGGCAAATTCATGCAACAGATCAACCTTTTCCCAACAGGAGTCATCAACCGATTCATCATTTGGGAATGTGTGAGGAAATTCAAAACCAACACAACCAAAAGTCAAGCCGTATCACTCATACCTCAACATAAATATTCCAAAGTGCCAGAAAGAAGTCTCTATCATGAGAGTTCATAATACTTTTATATGTTTCACCAAAACAGTATTATACTTAGAAGTTACACGTGACCAGCATTATAATGAAACATTACCTAAGCACTGTCAAAAACAAAACATACTATCGCTATAATCCCTTTAAACATTTGTGCTAATCGATCTGGGGCTTAAAACCACATATTGATCTCAACACTTACAAAGTTTAAGTCCGTACTAATATACTGCTTCTTTGCCTGATTTCTGCATCAGCTTCTTATTTAGAATATTTTTACGTCTTTAATAGCACAAAAATTCCATTTTGCTATTCTGATTTCCACGAAGCAAATATAGGCAGGAAGAAATGGTTTCATATACTCTATAATATCACCAGAATAACAGTGTTGCTAATCTAACATTTTTTTCCAAATAATACTACGTTAGGTTATTACAAATTTCAAATTTACGTGTTAAACGAAAACTTACAATATATTTATTATTCAACGTTGCAAACTAAGGACGCTACAGTATCACAAACATATATACTTTGGAGACTTCAACAACAATAATAACGTAAATGAGAAGTGCGAGGCAATGCATATTCAGAGTAACTTCTGTCGAATGCTACGATCATGATATGGTGTATTGGAGTTTACAGAAGTAGTATTGAACTCCTTCGTGGCTATGCAGTTAGCGTACGCCTTTGGCGTGGAAGACCCGGGTTCGATTTGTGACGGGAGCTCATGTGGTTCAGATTTCGCATTAATCAGTAAGTCCACGTCTTATACAGCCTCGCTGCTGAACGGGACGTTAAACTCAACTCACCCACAGTAGAAGTAGTATAGAAATAGTACATACTAGAGAAAATAATGAAATGATGGAATGAAAAAAGTGGAAGGAAACTGGAGAACCCCGGGAAAACCCAAGCACACGATGTTTGTCCAACACAAAGTTCACACAGCTTGAGCTGGGATTGAACCAAGGACCCCATGCTCTGTATTCGACCTCAAGAACCCCACTGAGCTACCGTGGCCCTCAAGAATAAAATAACATTCTTCAAGAAAGGAATGGTACAATTTTTGTCCTTTCTGTTTGTTATCTTAAGAACTTCTATCATTTTTTGGAGCGTGTTTACTATTTCACTCCTAAACGATCTTAATTTATTTTCGATTGCTCCCATTTCTTGTTTTCCCCCGCTTCCTATATTTTCTTCTTTTTCCTTTGCTTTTTTTTTATAGTTTCAACTGTTATTTCGTATTATACAGCGTGGTACGATAACACACTGACAAACTGAAGAAGTAATAATAGACACTAATTAAGCAAATATATATAATAAACATGACCCGAAAGCGATACCCGCGAGAGGCGTTCAAAAAACAAGGAAGGCGCTGGTACAATGCCGAATATCTCACGAACACGGAAATACACCACTCTCGGGGTCAAAATATTACACAGAAAATCACATCAGACAAATGTAATGACGTACAGATAGTAGCAGAGGGTCGCCGCGCAATGGGGATCCCTACAGAAATGAAGAATCGGCACAGGTTTCTGTACAAATCCCCGTTTCATGGCGATTGCTCCACTCCCATATGGATGCCATTGCATTTGCCAAGTGCGACTTTCTGTGTAATCTTTTTAACTTGACAACGATATCTTTTCGCATTCATGAGATATTTGACCTTCTATCAGCGCCTTCGCCGATGTTTGAACGTTTTTCACAGTAAAACGAAACCGATTTAGACCCGTGATCGTTATTTTATATAATTTTGCTTAATTTCTTGTTAATTACCACATCTTTCAATTTGTCGGTTTACCAACTTCTCTATTGTATATTAGAAATCTAATATATGCCATGCAAAACGAATTTTGCTTTAAAATAATTTTTCTCTTATCAGAGTAGAAACATAAATCTTCTATTATCCCCATCGTAGATATTAGGTAAAGAGATATCAACGAATTCATTAGAGGAGTCACTAGTGGTATGTATTGAGATGTCTCGCGGTATTTTATTAAGTATTCAACACCACAGAAGGCTGAAAATATTTTATCTAAAAAAAAAAAAAAAAAAAAAAAAGATAAACTTCATTAGAAAAATTTGTATCTGAAACTATTGTACTATTTTTTCCAGCTTTTATCAACGATTATTTCTCATGGCAAGGCTTTATTCCATTAAGCAGGCTTACGTACTGTGCCTTCCTTGTACATGGAACCGTTCAAATGTATACAGTTGCCTCTATGCGAAATCCAGAATACCTCAGTTTCTTTAAAGTGGTAAGCATTTAAATTATTTTAACTACTGTTTAAGTTAAAACTTTAAACACTTTTTTTTTTTTTAAATACATAAATCAGTTTCTTCCAAACCTTCGCTTCGACCTGCTGTGCACTATAGGTTAAGGTTAGATAGGTTAAGCTCATGCCTAATTAAAATCTCAAAATTATTTAACATTGTTTTTAGTTTACCCAACAACTACCCCAAACGCCATACTATATTTTTAATGCAAATATTTAAACTTAGTTATATACAATCTTGAAGGTACCCACACCTATTAACGTCAGACAGGCAAGTGATAGCGTACGTAGCGACATCTATTAGCGTAACTGTTTATTATTCAGAATTAACTGACGCATTGAGACGTTTGCCTTCTATCGTAAGGAATTCTTACTGTGCTCCTTACCATTCTACAACCAACATTACAAATCTCTTATGCAAGTTTATATAAATTCCAGGATAACGTAATGCACACCGTAGCATATTTCCCTTTTAAAATTAGGATTACGGATTCCATTGGCTAAACAACGTAGTACATGGGTTATTAATTCATACTATGCTGACATATCACCCGATTAACTTCATTTTCAACAAAAGAGCTACGTAATTTAAATTATAATTACAATTTCTAAACTATATTGCTTAACTTTCGAACTTCGTCGTGGCTAAGCGGTATAAGCAGTTAGCGTATGCACTTTTGACGTGGGAGATCCGGGTTCGATTCCCAGCGGGAGCTCATGATGTTCGGATTCCACGTTAAGGTGTAGGTCCACATCTCATACAGCCTCGCTGCTGAAAGGAACGCTAAACTCAAAATCAAATCAAATCAAATTGCTTAACTTTCACTTTGTATCAACTCTAGATAAAGATGTAAAAAAAAAAAAGCTTTGCTTGGTATAAAGTATAATTAAACACAAACAAACTATTTTCTGAGCTAAACAATATATTCACATTAAAAAACTACATACGTGTTACAGTTTTACCAAATAACACTTTGGCTTCATAGTGATAGTGTCTGATGAAGCCAAAGTGTTTGTTGGTGAAATTGTAACACGTATGTAGTTTTTTAATGTGAATATATTGTCTTGGTCAGCAAATAGTTTGTGTTTAAAAAAAGAAGAATAAACAGAGTGACTCTCAGTCTCAACTGAGAGATTCCACATGCATATAAAAGGAAAGCACTATTGTTACATTGCTGAAATTTAATAAATATTTATTGTTATGAGCGGTACTGGAGTTATGAAAAAAAAAAGTAACTCCTGATTACCTTAGAATAGGCCTATTATTTTTTTTTATTAAAAATACAATATAAAATCAAGGTATCGAAATATTTTGAAGACTTCCCTTTGAGCCGACATTTGCTCTGGTCACAACTTTGCAGCCAGAAGATAAGTAGGCAACAAGATACTGAAATGTTGAGAAATGAAGAAGTAAGAAATCGTTTCGTATGAAAATTCTCAAATGAGGATGGGATAGCTGTACTAAGGTACTAAGCTGTGGGAAGGTACTAAGGCGCAAGCATATTAAACTTTGCATATATCATGCTGGAGAAGTAACAGGGAACTGCGAGATTAAAACAGCTAATACCATATGTTTTGGAACAGATGTGGAAGAATAGTAGGGAAAGGAAGGCGTAGAAATAATTTAATACAGATGACGGTTAAAAAAAAATGTACAGAAAGTCAGAGAACGAGTTACGAAGGGAAACAGACTGAGCAAGAGTTTTATAAAAGAAAATATAAAAACATAAAAAAATAAAATAAAAAGAGTTGGGTAATATGAGAAAATGTACAAGGAGGTACTGAGATAGCAGTAAGAAAACAAGAATGCGAAGGTAGTCAGATAGAGGAGTGAGGTCTTAGAAAGATGATTAGAATATATTGAGGACTTATAACGGAGTACGGATAGATCGCATGGCCTAGATGTTCAAATGAAAAATATAGTAGGGGAAGATGACAAAAGGTTTATTGTACATCGTGACTGATTTGGTGATGATCCATTCAGTAGTTCTTGGAGATTTTTGTCTCCCGAACGGACAGGGTAAATACAGTATATAAAGGAGTAAACCAAACACCTTAAAATGACGGAGAGTCCAGTGATATTCTTAAAATTGTTTATTGAATTTTAATATTTTTCTGACTTTTCAAAATATTACAAAAATCAAATTTTATAGCGTAATTTCTAAATACAAAATGATTTAACATATAAAAAGCAATATTTTACGTGGGTTTTTTTATTGAACAGTACATCAACGAGGTGTATGATTTCACAACTAACTTGCAGAAGTAAAACTGAACAATAAAAAAAACTTCTTCAGCTAATTCAGATTATAGCATTTGTATTTATAAATAAGTTATATTTAAAGAAATCTGACCAACGCAATCACTTATTACTAATCTGTAGTAGCATTTCGGAATAAATCGTTTCCTTTATCAGACATATTATGAAGGTACAATGCAGAGAAAGAACCTATATATTACATAAAATGAGAGGATGTCACTTCTAACAACCAATACGATTCTTCATTTCATTTTTACAGTTTCAAAATTTCAATTATGTACAGAGCTCATCTTTTAATTAGGTTCGTACTTTTACTAAAAAAATATCAATCCTTTAGTTAGGTACACACTTGCGCTATTATGTCCTCATACCTCACACCATACTGTATGTTGTGTCCTTCGGTCCGTCCTCTTTCCCCTCTATCCTCTTTAATACTTTCTTCCGCAAATCATACTTAGTTCACTAGTCCAATTCATTAACCTCTTTTTCTCTCTCTCTGTCTTGTCCTTTTATCCATCTACATGTTTCTCCTTTCCTTTTCTAGTTCTTTTCCAGTCTATTTCATGTCCTGTTTGTCTCAGTCTATAAGCCGCGTTTTATTCCCTCTTTAATCCAACGTCATTAAAAATTTAGAACGGTAAAAATGAAAAGAGGTATCTGATTGGTTGTTAGAAGTTATCTCCTTTTATTTTTTTGAAATACAGGGTGAATCGAAAAGGACTACAACTTTGAAAACTCATATTGAATTATTTTTATTTAGATTTTATAGACATAGTTTTGGTGTCATTTTGTAGCAAAATACATCTAGTTTTTCACCTTATACCTAAAGAGGTTCAATATCCCAGCTAAAGTCTCACTTGCTCTACAACGTCTTCAGACGTACAGGGACGACCTGCAGATTTGTTGTGTCTTACCGCACAGATTTGTTGTTGTCTCTTCGGTTTCAATAAAACACTTATGCCAATGATAAATAGTAGGCCTACTGGGAGGATCTTTACCACACTTTGTACAGAAACTACGTTGCACACTTGTTGCAGTCTTGGATTCTTCAAACCAAACCACACAGCTAGCACGCTTGGGACCGTAAAGGCAGCCATCTTTGCTGCAACTGCCACTAGCGCTTGCGATGACTTGTTTCTGAACTAGTGTATTACGTAAGTCAAAACTTGATGTATTTTGCTACAAAATGACATCAAAACCATGTATGTAAGATAAATAAATAATTCAATATGAGTTTGTATAAAAGCTGTAAGTTTACATTGTATTTTCATGTGTCTGATGAGTAAATGATATATCACCGAAACTGTAACACGGATTAGCGATAATTTAAATATTTGCTTTTGTTAGATTGGATTTTTAAGTTTTAAAGTTAGAATGATCAGTATACAGTTTACAAGTTGTATGATTATTATTATTATTTTTCTAATTTTTAAAGCGTTAAAACCTGCTTATAAAATTTAACGTAGTACCGTATATATTACGGTAGTTGTTACAAACTGAAAATGTGATTTCACTTATTGTCTTTCTTTGTTTTAGTTTTGGATGGGATCTGGTGATATCATATACACATTCGGCATTTCACTGTTTGTTTCTCTGGCTTTTGAATTCCCTGTAAATGCAATACAGAGCGTCTTTTGCAAACGAGGTAAGTTCACAAAGTATCGTAGACTCGTCCTTTTCT
This sequence comes from Thermobia domestica, assembly GCF_964235325.1. Lineage (NCBI taxonomy): Eukaryota > Metazoa > Arthropoda > Insecta > Zygentoma > Lepismatidae > Thermobia > Thermobia domestica. The sequence goes on along the minus strand of NC_137467.1, from coordinate 76,283,355 downwards.
CTCGGCAACATTTTCATCTTTCCACTTTAATCCTACCAGCTTAAGCAAGTTTCCTGTTTTTATTATTATTATTATTATTTTATTTTCGCCCTTATTCCTGCATTTCTTCTATTGTTTTTTTTTTTTTCAAATCTATAACTACTACATTTTTCTCCATAAAGTTTTATTAGTTTGACATGGAGCGCATATGAGTCATTACGTAGGCCATATATTGGCCCCGTTCTTACCATTAAATAAGACTATTTCTCTTGAGTATATCTTGTTAAAACTAGGTCTATATTTCTGGTTTAATTCTTGGTTTTAATTAATTTAGTACCAGGTACTACCTAATTGGATATCAAAGAGTAAAATATTAAGCCTGTTTTCATTTTTCGTAAATTATTAGTTTAGATAAGGACGCCATGTTTGGATATCTGTTGTGAAGCTCTTCGTATTATACTGTCACTCATAATTAAAATATTCTTATAATAATTGCATTTTTAGACGTAATGTAGCGAAAGAAAATTTTATTACTAACCATAAAATCCATAATTCAATATAATTTAAACATATTTTGTAATGTATGTTATATAATATTTAACAATTCAAATAATTATTTAGCAAATAAAGCCGCTTCTAAATTTTAGTGAGGGCATTGTTTCAGTCAATTACGAAATTATTTTTCGTTCTCGCTAATGGTACTGAGAGTATATCAGTTTGCATGGTTAGGTGTAACATTACAAGATATTTATGAAAACTTTGGTTGCACTTCAAACGATACGAGTAGTTTAAGATTTCCAGTTACCTAAATTTCTTCGTGAAATGAAAAGAGAGTGTATACATAAGTGTAAATCGTGCAGTAGTTTGAACTCGAGCCTAGATCTCTGTTTGACAAGCGTATGGGTTATTACCAAGAAACGAGGCTCACTTCCCATAGGCCTTGTTCCCAACAGATAATCCAAGGAAACGTATATGCGAGTATATTAAAGTACTACGTTAATACGAAAAACCATATTAGTTTGGGCAAAGGGCAAACGGAAACGCGAAAGTTGAATTTTGGAATTAACATTATCATCTATGGAAAAAGTACAAAAAAAAAAAAAAAAGGCGAAATGTTTTGTTTTTTAACCACAATGTTTTTTGTTTTTATTATATATTTCAATAGTACTTAGTAAGACCTCTAAAATGAGCCTATAATCGCCTTGGAGAAATGTGCTATTGGCGAGCTATGGTTAGTCAAAACATACGGTTCGGACTTTTCAATATGACTTAAACTGTTGTATGTGCTAAACAAACAAAAGAACTTTGTAATTTGTATAAAAATATGTTTTGTTTTATCAATTAAATTAATTTCTATCAGTTACATGTCAACTTACGTACTATTTACATTCGAAATACATATTTATTATTCTAATTTATTTTAGATCATGATACAATGTACACTACTCATTTAAAGTTTTCTTTCGACTCACAGGAAGATAGTCCTTGCAGGAAGTGACTATCCATGAACTCTGCTGGTGTTTTCAATCGAACTTCATATCTCCCAAATCTTAGATACCAGATTAATGACAATGTATGAGAACACACTCTAGTTCTTGCGCCTCTTTGACTATAGCTCACCGATAGTACATTTTCCCAAAGCGAGTGTAGGCTCATTTTAAAGGTCTTTCTAAAGACTATTAAAATACTATCAAACCCAAACTTGCGGTTAATATATATACTCGTATATATTATACCTAATTTTGTACTTTTCCAATAAGCGATATGTTAATTCAAAATTCAATTTTTGCGTCTCTCTCCATTGTCCAAACTAATATGGCTTTTCGTAGTAACTTGTAATTCTTTAACACATATAAGTTTCATTGGATTATCTACTCGGAACATGGCATATGGAAAATGAGCTTCGTCCTTTGTATGTAGAGTCATGTCCAAAATTATTGTCGCGTGTCTATAAATATGTTGTTGTAGGATTTCTTATAATGTTAGTATGTGTATAATCGCCAAAGACATGTATGTGGCAAATTTCATGTTAAAAGAGCAGTAAATAAGAACAATAAAACGAAAATAAATCTTTCTTGTCCATTTAGCAACATTTTGTTTTATTCATTCTAATTTTCGTATTTATAATTCATTTCCTATGAAATTTACCAAAAATATACATTTCCCGATTATACACATAGTAACAGTATTAAAAGTACCCTGCAAGATCATTATCAAATTATATTCTTACAAGAAGACAGTTATACGAGGGCTATCCAGAAAGTAGATTACGTTTTGGAATAAAAAATCAACAAAGTATAGGAAACAAATTTTATTATATACAGATGAAAGCCACACACAAATACTACTTTTCGACATAGTCACCATTCAAATTAAGGCATTTATCGTAGCGATGTACGAGCTTGGAAATTCCTTCGTCGAAAAATTCGGCCGCCTGCGACTTGTGGTAACCAAGCTTTTCGCTGATGATTTCGTGCAACAAACTTCGCGAAATTTGTGGAAAACTCAAAGAAAGTTCCGTTATTGTGAACTTTCGATTTTCACGGATTTTAACATCGACTTTTTCGGCAAGTTCGGCAGTCACTTTGCTGGGTCTCCCACTTCGATCTTCGTCGTGAACATTGGTTCGGCCATTTTTAAATCTTATGACCCACTGTCGCACTCCACCTTCAGTGATAATGTTGTCCCCATACACTTCACACAGCTGCCGATAGATTTCTATCGGTTTACAGTTTTTTGCTGTCAGAAACCTTATTACTGCACGCACCTCGCAGCTCGCGGGATTTTCAATTAACGCAGACATTTCAAACCGTCACAGTATCTTAACGGAGCACAGCACGAACCTCTCACTAGCACGGCTAGATGCCGACTGAGCTGCGCAACGCTCTGACCCCAAGATGGCCGCGCTAGCCCCGCCCCTAGCGGACACAGACGAAAACGTAATCTACTTTCTGGATAGCCCTCGTAGATAAGCGTCAATCATTTTGGACATGACTGTACTAAAAACAACATAATAAATATTTATTATTTGTGTCTTTTTCAGATAACACTCCTCGACGACGTCGGCCACTGCCACCAGTTCAATCCATATTTTCTCTCACTCTTCATAGTATGGAAGAAAAAGAAAACCAACCTTCATCTAGTACGCGAGCACAGACTGATAGATACGAGAAGAAAAACATGATTTACATAAAACGAGGACCTGACTGAAATGATATACCTTGTTTATACGAGTAATGTAATATTATATATATATATATATATATATATATATATATATATATATATATATATATATATATATATATATATATATATATTAATGCCTTTGGTAAATTTTCTGTTTGTTTTTCCAATAAATTGTTTTTTAAAAATAATAATTCTTTGCTTTAGGATTGTGGACATTTCAATTTACAATCTGATAGTTTAACCACAGTTTATTTCTTTATTTTTAAAATAGATGCATCACTTCAGAAACAAAAACTCACCACTGAATCTTCTTGGTACAGAAGGTTGTTCGCTTTATATCTGACCATTTTTGACGGGTACTCACCTTAAAAGATTCCGCGTCACCACCACCGATCATGTTCTGTTGGACCCCCGCATTGTAGATTATCGCGGTATCGCAACTTTCCAACAAATCACATGGGAAAGTTGCAATGTTTAATATTAATGCAGATTGTGTCTATCCTAAATAGTACAATGTGAAGACATTATTCAATTATAATTATAATTACATGGGCGCATGGGGGGATATTCAAAATTAACAAAAAGTTGGTTACTTACCAATGACTTCTCACTTGAATTTTTTTTAAAGATTTTGACGTTTCAGAACTTTTATCTAGTTTCCGTTTTAATCCTTTTTGCCTTGCCACTGAGGAAGGAACCAACTGAGAGTTCCGAAACGTCAAAATTTTTATAAAAAAATTTTTTAAGGAAGGAGTCATTGGTAAGTAGCCAATTTTTTTGTTAATTAAGACATTATTCAACTTTACATAGAGTAAATTTAATAGATATGAAGGTGAGCCTCGAAAAGTGTTGATCGAAGATTTGAAGAAAAAATTGAAGTACCAAACAGGCATGTTTAGTAAAGTAACTACAAATCAAATATTCGTGTTGTATGCTTCGTATGTAGTTTCTCTGAGCTTGCTAAAGCCAAAGAGCCTTTTAGTGACGAAACTATAATGAAGAAATGCACAGTAGAAATGGCAAGGGCTTTTGGTGATACAAAATTAGCGGAATCACTTCGAATCTGTACCGCTTTCTCATCAGACTGTACAGAGAAGAGTCTTAGAAATGGGTGATCAAGTGACCACCAAACAAACAAACAAACAGACAAACGAACAAAAAATCGCAAAGTGCCGTTTGTTCTCTTTGTACCTTGATGAAAGTACCGGTCAGACAGATATAAGTTAGTTCCTGATTTTTATACGAACATAGGATGATTTTTCGAGTAAAGAGGAGCTGTTAAACGTGTGTCCTCTTCGCGGTACCGTAAAGGGGAGGAACATTTATTTTTACAGGTTAAAAATTCTGTAGTAAAAATTGGTGGTTTTGAGGAATGTTCATCAATTGCAACAGATGGTACGCCAGCGATGGTAGGGGAAAAGTTTAGACTAATAGGACTTTTTGAGAGAAAATTTAAATTGCCATGCATTTCATTGTTGTATTATTCATCAAGAAGCTCTTTGTAGCAAATCAATAAAGCAAGATCAAGTCCTCTAAAAGATTGTCGAAACTATTAATATAATAAGGGGTGGGAATAGAGCCTTTTACATCGCCAGTTTCGTCAATTTTTAGATGACATGAGTTGATTTTGGGTTTAACGACCCATTCAGCAGCGAGGCTATATGATACATGGACTTACTGATTAACGTGGAATCTGAACCACATGAGCTCCCTCCCGGAATCGAACCAGGGTCTCCCACGCCAATTTTAGAGGACATGGAATCAGAATATGGAGACCTACTTCTTTATAATCATGTTAGGTGGTTAAGTGTAAAAAACTGTCTTAAAAGATTTTTTGAATTAAGGAAAGAAATCCCTGGTTTTCTTAACCAGTTCGTTCCATTAGACATCACATGCCAAGAAGAGGAGCTTCGAAGTGGTGACTTTCTTCGACATTTGGCATTTCTAACAGATATTACAGGGCACCTAAATGAATTGCACAGAAAACTACAGGAAAAATGTCAATTAGTTTCTGACCTATTTATCAATGGGGCGTATTAATGGATTTCAGAACAAACTGAAGCTTTTACATTCTGCTTTAGGGGAAAATAATTTAGTACACTTTTCACGTTGGAATCGTCTGACATTCGATTTTGAAAAGGAAGTATTTGATTTTTCTGAATTCTGCAGAGACATCGAGAGTATCATGAGTGAATTTAATGCAAGATTCTCAGATTTTGACAAACTACAAAAACAATATTGTATTATTTACAAATCCATTGACAACGGACATCGGACAACCTCCAAACTTACAGCTCGAACTTTGTGACCTTCAGGTTTACCCATTCTTTCAGATAAGGACAGAAAAAAAGAGTAGATTTGTTCAGGCTACTTTCTAACGAACATGTGAGTTTAGTTGGAAAATAGTGTCAATGTGTGGTAGTACTTATTTGCGTGAAAGTGAATTTTCCACCATGAAAATTGTGAAGAATCGCTTTCCACATAATCTCTTTTACATCTTCTGCGGCTCGCAAAAACAGGAATGGATATAGATATCCCAGTCTTTGTAAACGCTGCTAGTCACCCTCATTTGTCACATTGAATAATTATATAATATTTCAAATACGTTTTTTTATATTTTTGTTTTGTAGTGTATTATTATTATTATTATTATTATTATTATTATTATTATTATTATTATTATTATTATTATTATTATTATTAGCTTGGGCCTCCACCTTACTAGTAAAGATGATTATGGCCCTCAGGCTCATTACAATTGGACACCATTGCTGTAGCAAATCCCTCATGATACAGTTCCTTCTCATCCAATGTCCCAACCAGTTTTTGTTCCTCTTTTCAATTATATTTATATCTAAAATTATTAGTTTCTCCCCACCATTTCTAACACCTTCTCATTCGTTTTCTGCTCGACCCAGCTAACTGCATACATAAATATTTACTAGAGCCAAAATTATAAAAACTCAACAGTAGTGTTTCAAAATATGCATTTTGAGCGGGAAATCGTAGACTCTCACGTTGGGGGCCCTGGTGATCCCCTATCACAGGGTTACAGACTAATGATTAAAACCTCGTTGAAAGCTTATGAAACACCGATTCCAACGAGGTAATACTTGTGCAATTCCCGCTCTATTCGTAGAAGAAACAAGATACTAAAAATATGAAAAAATAGAATTTGGGAGGTCCTGGTAACCCTTACATCACTCTACACTAAAAGAATAAAGCTAAGTGTAGGCAATATACTTGTGACAATAATACAAAAATGGTAGCCATTACTGCAACACAAAGCGAGATAAAAATTCAGAACAAAATTCATATAAAACACACTGTATATTATTTTTGAAGGGTTGCTGCAGATCTTCACGTTGTCGGCCCTGGTGACCTCCCTAATTATCACAGAGTCATGATTCATACATCATTGGAAAGGTTATGGAACATAGATTTCAACGAGATAGCAACAAGAATTTTGCTCCTACACTAATTCAGTGAAAATATATCTTGTCTTACTTGGAACCGCCCAGAAAATAAATGTAATTTACGATTAAAAAAAAAAAAGACTCAAAGAATTGGCCAATTTCACCCCTCTCCTACTCCCTCATCTACGCAACAAGTACTTTTTCAGGGTATTAGCGTGTAGTGGACTACTTCATTGTTTCACATAACAATTTTTATGACTGTACCCCAACTGGAGAAGAGGAAATTTTCATCCCCCCCCCAAAAAAAAATCCTGTTGCAAAAATCACGAACTTTTCCTTTCAGCCGTGGTACCTGCCACATACATAAAATGCATATCAGTGGCAAGCTTCATTCTTCAGGAACACATTGTAACCAAAATTATCGTCCTAGATTAATTAAAGGCTGAGTTGTTAAGATTTAAAGCCTTGACGCAGCAATTGCGTCCTTCGGCTTTTAAAAATTAAGACTAGTCTATCTGCATTTACAACAGACAACCAACAGTCTCATCATATAGTTTCATATGTCTCAAAATAACATTTAGTAACAAATCTGTTTCATGTACGTATGTTTGTTCTAAATAGCAATGAGTTTTCTTTTTTGCGCAAAAAATTGAAAGTCCAAACTTCAACATAATTCGGGAACCGAAGGCACGAACACCATCTGCATACTAACTAAGCTATCAGGATCTATTACCATGCTAAGTTTGATCAAGAGATCAAGAAAAAATAGATAGCCCTCTCCAATTTCACCCCTCTCCTACTCCAAGAGTTAATTGTTCCATCTTCGTATGAGATACTATAACATTATATAGTCTAAATATAAACTTTGTAAGGGTAAAATATCAAGACTCAATAAAACAAATGTCGGCGAGAGGAACTTCTACTTTTTAGTTTGGTATCAACGGCTGGCTCCTTTTCACCACTTTCTCGTTTCAGACAATCTTGTGTTGCTCTAAGTCTCTCAATTGTGCATCTAACATTCTCTTCTCAGCTTCCTTTCTGTTGTGGTCGCTTATCTTTTCCTTCTGTTAGTGTATTCTTTAGTAGCATTTCCTGAAGACTTTCACGTATAGCATCACCCTTCTGATTTACATGTGTTAAAAAAAAACCTCTTGTAACTGGTTATGAATATGTCTTTGTGCTACAATTGTCTTTTCATGCACAGCGTGGTCCGGAAGTGGGCGTACTCCTAATTGGTGTTTTCTGACGGTTTTAGGTTCTACCTACATTTGTTTGGTAACATTGCTATCCATGTTCGTTTGTTTTCTGCTTGGTAAAAGTTATTTGCAGTGAAGTTGGAGTTATCAAAGTCCATATAGCATTGAACAAAGATTAGTTGTTGCGGTTTGACTTCACGAAAGGCGTTACACAGGTGACACCATGGAAGTTAAAGCGAAATTTACAGACCGCTTTTAATATTAATTCACCAAGAAAAGCAACAATGTTGGGGTGGGGAAAACGTGCATTTGCTACGGGCAGTGTGAAAGACCTTCCCCGAGGCGGTCGACCGGTAAAACAGAGGGAAACGTGCCGCGAAGTGGAAGCATCAGTGCAGCAGTCGCCTTCAAGATCAACACGTAAAAGGTCTTCGGAGCTTGGTATTTCTCGGACCATGATGAGGCACATGAAAAGATCTAAAATCGAACGTTTACAGTCCAATGCATGTGAATGAACTGAGTGACGCCGACATGCATGCGCGGAAAGAGGCATGCAGAACTCTCCTTAAGGCGTTCTTCTAAACGATCTCGTGGTGCAGTCCTCTTCAGAGACGAGTGTGCTATCTACCGGAGTATGCATTCTCGGAACGTTGTAATGTGGTGTAAGGAAAACCCCCGGTTTTACAAAGAGATGGAGAGAAACCCACCACACGTGATGGTGTGAGCTGAAATGAGTGCACCACACATTTTTGGGTCTTACTTCTTCGAAGACAATATTAATGGACAGTCTTACCGGAGATGCTTAATAAGTGGTGGTGCACCAACGCACTTCGCGATTCACGTGCGCAATTATCTGAATCAGACGTTTCCTGGCCGCTGGATTCGAAGAGGTTGTGCATCTTCACTAGCTTCCTTTGCCTGGAATCCAAAAAGTCCCGATCTGACGATACCAGACAATGCTCTCTGGGGTTTCATAAAGTAACAAGTAAGAAACACTCGATATCACACAATGCAGGAATTACAAGCAGCTGTGGAACACGCCTTCACTCTCGTCACTCCTAAGTGTATCTGCGTTAACCTTGGCGCAGAATTCAGCTGTGTTATGACATGGTTGATGATCATACCGATGTTTATGACTAAAGACTTCAAGGTAACTGTGTACAGACATTCTACCATAACTAACATTATACTGTTGAAACTAAAGGGAGAGGGTATGTCCACTTCCGGACCACCCTGATGTATTTCATTAAGAGTGATTTATTTATGGGAACCCTACTTGACTGCTGCACTTCCATGAGAGAAATGATAGCCCAAATTTTACTATTTTCCATAAATGTTCACATTCTTCAGTGCCAGCAAAAATCCTGTTGCAAGCAGCGTGAAGTCCTAATTCATTACAATTCTAAGTTCTATTGTGTTTACACTGAATAAAGAGAAGTATTCTTTCCTAGGAAGGGCTGCCAGTCAATGATTACTATCTTGCAGAAAGCCAGTTTGCACTTGATAAATGGACCGCTGGCTGCATTCTACATGTCTTGTGCTTGATAGCTTTGTTAGAGTAACAACCTTTGGGTTGTCACTTTCCCAGAACCTTAAAAGTACATTTCTTTGCCTCTTTTGAATAACTTTATTTAAAATCTTATAGAAATAGATTTTCCTTTCTACTTCGCGACATTCGGCGTTTAAAGGTTAAGATTACTCTATCTGCATTTACAACATAATCAACCAACAGTCTCATTATATACTTTCCTATGTCTCAAAATAACATTTAATAACAAATTCGTTCCATGTATGTTTGTTCTAAATAGCAATTAGTTTTCTTTCTTTTCTATCTTAGTCAAACAATTAGCAATTTGGCTACCGGGAAACACCATCTTGAACACTAAATTTAAGTTGTTGCACTGACATTTTGTTGCACACAAACTGAAAAGCTCAAATAATTTCGGCTTTGCACACTTCATCTGCAAAAAACTGAATTCAATGTGCTTTAAGTAGTTAGTAAAAAATTTTTCTGTCACTTACTCATGGTAATCCTAAATACATACAGGGTGTCCGAGAAGTCCTTCCCTGATTACAGAAATTGATAACTCAGGCTAGAAATAAGATAGAAATATGAAACTGGTGTTGAATTGTTTACAAACTATAAAAGTTTTGGTCACATCAGCACACTTCCACATGAGCACCCTTGGTAGCACGTAGCACATCTAGGCGATATTCAATTTCCATCCACACATTTCCATCGATGCAACGACTGTGGTTATTCGTTGCTGCAGGGTTTCAAGATCTGGTACACGTGTTCGGTAGACCTCATCCTTGACATAACCCCATAAAAGAGGCCCTGCGCACCGATTTCTTAGGATTTCTCAGAAAAGACTGCCGCACAGCCTCCACCGTGTCTGCTGAGGTTCTTGGTCGACCAGACCTCGGAAGGTCAGCAACCGACCCTGTGTTCTTGAACTTCTCCCAGGCTGTAATGCTCTTGACATCAGGTGGAGTCCTCCCAAATGTTGTCTGGAACTGTCTCTGCACCGTGGTTGGTGATCGTGTCTCATGGTACCACAGGACACACTGTGCCTTCTCCTGGTTGGTTGGCATGGCTTCTTACTTACGTACTACAAACCTAAAACAAAAAAAAAAAAAAAAAAAAAAAAAAAAAAAAAAAAATGAGACTTGGTAAAACAGAACAAACCTAACACAGACAAAAACTTTTATAGTTTGTAAACAATTCAACACCAGTTTCATATTTCTATCTTATTTCTAGCCTGAGTTATCAATTTCTGTAATCAGGGAAGGACTTCTCGGACACCCTGTATAAGGAGAAACTAAAGTATAAGAAAAAGCATTTGGGTACAAAAGGATAAAACGAAAAAAAATGAAATCTTTAAGTTTTACGTCCCACGGTTATGCCGGTTAGGCTAAAGGAGACGGTGATGATGAGAGATGAGTGAAATGGTGGAATGAAGAAAGTGGGAGGAAACGGGAGAACCCCGAGAAAACCCACGAGCACGGTGTTTGTCCACCATAAAGTTCACTTGGCGGGGGCTGGGATCGAACCCGGGACCCCAAGCACCAGAGGTGAACGCTCTACCACTGAAAGGATAAAACGAAAGGAACTCTGCATAAGAACGTGGAAACAATGCCAAACTCACCTCAGGTACCCCGTGGTTGGTATCCACGCATTCACAAGATGTAATTCATTGAGGGACTTGTAATAAATTAGTGATTCATAGTGCTATTGTGTGCAAAGAATTTTGAAGTTATCTTACAGATATTTCTGTCATTTTTAAGTGCTCTCATTTATCAAAACAAAAATCCGGCAAAACTTTAAATTTTCTGCTACTTACAGTCAGTCTCCCTGAGCATCTTTAATTTCTCTGACTTTCCCTGATTTTCTAGTTTGCATGAACCCATAAGTTTAGCGTCCTTTTCAGTACCGATGCTATATTAGACATGGACCTACAGCTGGATGTGTGGGATCCGAGTCACATGAGCTCTCACCAGGAATTGAACCCAGGTCTTCCGCGCCGAGGACGTGTACGCTATCCATACAGCTACGAGAAAGCTCCAAAGTTTTTTAGTGTCCAATAATATGATCATAGTATCATACGTTTCGAATAAACAACAAAAAGCTTCAAAGGAATATTTTTTTTTTCAAAACGCTTATTTCGAAAAATAGTTTAAATAAAAATAAAATCTGATCATGTAGATGACTTTTTCTTTTTTTAAGTAGACGAAAGATCATAATACTGCTTATAGTAATTTGAAATCTCAAACCGTGCCCAAGATACGATATATATCAAACAGTGGTGAAGTTTGTAATATTGCTTAAATGTAATTGCGAGAGCTTATTGTTGTAATTACAACTGTAATACGAGAGAAATTATTTGATAAGGGTAAATTATATTTTATTAACTAGTATTCTCAATACTTTGTAAATTTTCATATTTAAATGGAAATAAAATTCAATTCCCAGTTCTGGTGCTGTTAGGTCGCTTACATTTTAGAGAAATCAAGAAAGTCTCGTAGCAACTTAAAACTATGTCCAGATAAAAAAAAACATCCCTTTCAATAGGAAATTTAATTACGTTATGTAACAATGTGTCGACCCAATAACAAATACTTCCTCCTCCGAGTCATGAGGAAGTTCTTGTATTTGTAAAGGAAATGGGGCGTTTACACTTGGTCGATTCAGTCGCACGGCTAAATCGACTCGCTGCATTTGCGACTAAATCGAAGCAACTAGACCGAATGAGATCGGTGGATGTGTTCAATTGTTTCAGCCGAAATTGAATGCTGCTTGTCGACTCGCTCTCCTCTGGTCGATTCGAAATCGACTGGCAGTTTTCAAGATGTCCAAGCAAAAAGTAATTGGTACAATTTGCGGTGTTATAGCAGAAGAAAATAGAATCGACCACAGAAAATAGAACATCTTTCAATTCAGTTGCTAGTCGATTAGTCGCTTTCGATCAACAAGCGATTAAGTTGAAGTCCTGTTTACACGGTCGATTAAGTTGAAAATGACGTCAATTCAACTGAATCGAACGCAAATCGACGAAGTGTAAACGCCCCATAAGGGGGAAAATAATGACACCACCAAAAACTAGGAAGAGAAGGTAGGTGGCCAAAAGGAGCAGTGAATTCGAGAGAATATTCAAGTGTACAACATAGAGGAAGGTTCGACCTCTTCATCCTCTCCAATTTTGGTGTGTACAAGCTGGTTATGAATTACTAAACACACGGCTAATATTCGACTTAAATAGTTTATCTTGTTTTCATAAAAAAAAAATCCCACTTCTGTATGAACATGTTAGTCATTGTTAGGATAGCTATAAGGCCAAAGCACCAGTTTTGGATAATTATCAAAACCTGATGCCTCTAGTTTTATTTGATAACACTGGTCAGCATTGGTTCAGTTGTCTCGAAGGTAATAGCTGTTTCTTAATAATTTTGACATGCTCATTCCGAAAATGAAGACTGACTGTTTCTATCACGTACAGTTTTTGCACAAAACTACAGTATATTACTTTCCTTAATTTAAGAGAAGAAAGTGTTGTTTTAGATGATGTCAATAGATGGTGCCATGTAAACATGTACAAAATACATATACTTTTACGTTACAAATCTTTCATTTTGCAACTGAAAAAAAAATAATATAAACACTTATATTGTATTGTGTTGACATGCTGTTGTTCAACTACTTTGACTGGGTATTTATACGCCTATTTACTTATAAATATCCATAGTAGTATTGAAAATGAGTTGTTTTATATGAGTTATCGCGGTGCATGTAGTTATTTTGCGAGTGCTGTGTTCTTTGATGGGCTGAAAAGCAGTGAGCAGTGTTTGGTGTTTCTGGTTGATGGGCATTGACTGAAGCTAGCTAATTTGAAAAGAAGTTCCTATTGTGCTTACTTTGCCAGTGCTGTGTTATTCTAGTTAATGTGTAGTAGTGATAGGCAAAATGATTCATTCATTTCGAAGAATCGATTCATTTACTGTGATTCACTAAAATGATTCGATCATTTAATTCGTTCATATGAATTGGTAGTCTGCGCATTCTCTTCACGCAAGTGAATTGGTTGGGAATAATTCGCTCATTGAATCAGTTAGGTTTCCGCGCATCTATTTTGCGCAAATGAGTTATTCGATCATATGAATCGCTTGGACTACTGCACTTCTTTTCTGCGCAACTTAATAAATTCCTTCTGAGGAAGTACAACCTCGTGTATCATCTCTGCCCTATGATACGGCCAGCTTTGCATTGGGGTGAGTGGAGTGGCTCGGGAACTCGTAAGCTTCAGTACTATTATGAAGTTTCAATAGCGGTTGCTCTACTACTTCCATTGTTGTTATTTTTACATCCTGTTTTTATATTTAGGGCTTGAGGCAAAGACCAAAACTGTTGCAATCTCCACGTTTTTTCTGTCAATTTCAGTTTTCGAGGATGTACTTTGTTGAAATATACTCCATAAGATTTTCTCGGGATACGAACAGTTATAACAATGTATTTTCAACTTCTTATTGTTGTACATATTAATATGGAGAAAAATATAGAGCTGTATGTGGAAGAGCGGACCAACGCAAATTCTTCACCTGGGCAAAGTGACTTTTTGGCGTTCCCTTACCTAGCTCTAGCCTATATTTTACATTTTATTACAGTGATTTTAATATTTTAAACCCATTTTCTAAAAGAAAAATGAATACTCAAATACATGATATAGGTCCACTCTTTCTTCTACATGCCAAGTTCTCAAATCTCCATTTGTCTATACAGCTCCCCTAGTACTATGAAATTGTCTTCTTCCATGGTGGAATGGAAGATGATGCAATTGACGCTACTTTATAAGAATATAAACCCCCCCAAAAAATCAGTGGAAAACACGTTATAAAATTTACTTGTTGAGGCTCGTTTTGGCGCCCCAGGCAGTTGCCCGTCCCTTGGTCCGCCCCTGTTTAAGTGTAATGTATAGGCGACATCCATGCTTTTCGTTTTAAATACAGAAAGCATTATACAATAGGCCTGTAGTGTTAAAATCATTTCTGGTGAGTATTATTTTCCCAAGTCATATAATTTTGTAAAGTACACATTATGTTAATTGATTTCTTTTGTTGTAAGTCTTAGAATAATGCCCTGTAAGGTAAAGAAGAGCTGGATGATTAATTAAAGTAAACTGTTATCTCGCAATAATTTCTATTTTATCCTAGGGGTGCGTAGGGTCCCTGGTTTGATCTGTTAACTAAGTTTGTAGTGTACATCATGATGTCCGTGGGTTTTGTCGGGGTACTCCCGTTTCCTCCCACACTCTCATTCCACCCATTATTCCATCATCATTTACATGCCATAATCATTCGTCTCTCTGCCTATATGAATGATCGTGGGATGTTAAACTGGAAGATTTCTATTATTTTCTAAAATATGTTCTATTTTATTCTTGACTGGCAGAAAATAATGATCTTTCTGAATTCCTTTGAACTAGAGAAGAAAGGAAGTTGACATATCAACACATATTTATTATTATTGTGATCATTTCAAAAGTTCCCTCGGCTAGGCTTTGAATAAACGCGGAATGAAATGGAAACTTTAAGAAGTTTTACGTTCCATCCTTATTATCATCGTATAGACTAAAGGAAACGATGATTATGAGAATGCATGAGATAGTGAAATAAAGGAAGTGTGCGAAAACGGGAAAACCCACACATATGGTGTTTGTCCACCATAAAGCCCATTTGGTGCAAATAGAAGAAAACCAGGGACCCCATCCACTACAGGTGAACGCTTTACCACTGAACCACCACTACTTTAATAAGCAAGAGATAAACATATATTTGCGAAAATACTGGTAACCCCAATTGAACCCAATCTGAGAAATGCCCTAAGGGAAACTTCTTAGCCCCGGGGAATTTTCTCCCCAGCTACCCCTGAAATCATCAATGTTCGTCTATATTTCGGAGAAAACCATAAGTTAGTTAAATTTAAGTTTAGTTGATTTTTAAATTTAATGTCCCATTCAGCAGCGAGGCTATATGAGACGTTGACCTACTGATTAACATGGAATCCGAACCACATGAGCTCTTGCCGGGAATCGATTCTGGGTCTCCCACATCCTCTTGTTTGCATGGAAGCTCAGAAAACCATTTGTATATTTACGACTATTTCGATAGTAGTAAAACGAAAATTAGGGACCACTAAGCAAGGGCGCCGATTTCTCTGTAGCTGTGGGGGTCATCCAGGTGTGTTTGGTTGCAGACAAGGGTCTAAAGGATTTTAAGACGATTTCAAATTATGCCAAATATTGTATGTTCATAAAAATACATGGGTACCCGCATGAGCATTCAAGGGACCCGGCCCCCCAGGATCGACGCCCTCTCCACTAAGCTTTGTTCCATGTGGATAAGTGATTTTACTGAAAGATTCAATACATTATCTTCCCAGAAAAAATCTATGTTCTTTCTATATATATATACACATTGGTAAAATCCATTAAGTACAGTACAAATATTTTACAGTGCACTTTTCTGTGTAACTTCTGTATTTAGATTGAACATAATATAGTACTTTAAGTTGATTATGAAACATTAAAAATGACCTTTTTGGCTAGTGCAGTTGAAGGTGATAATAATAGTTTAATCCAATGTACGTACAGTATCATAATAAAATGGATAAATGCTCATCAAGGGTATGTTGATATTAACTACAAAATCTTATTACGTCTAATTGAGTAACACTGCCAGTACGTCACGTCGGGAAGCAAGCAACAGGAAAGTTTATTTAGAAAGTAATCTGTTTCTCAGAATGCGGCTTCCTTTCTTTGCAGGAAGCAACCCTATTACGCAGGAAGAAAACAGAGTGCGTATGGTTTTCTTTCTTTTTTCACTGCCTGTCAACTGCTAACGCATTTGCAGAAGCATCCCTACCAACTCTCTCACATAAGCTGGCAGTTTGTGATTCACAATTCATTTCGATCACGGCAAGCAATTCAGTGAAAAGTACAAATAATTCATTAGAAGAATCGATTCATTTGTGGGAAGAATCATAATTCATTTGATTCACGCCGTGATTCGTTTATAATGATCGAATCGTTCATGATCGACACAACACTGATGTGTAGTGACTTAAACTAGTTAACAAATATATTTTAATGTACTTATTTCAGCGATGCTGTCTCTTCTTGGATAACTTGCGGTGACTCAAGTTAGCTATTTAACAATATTTTAATGTGCTGGTAATTATTTTGGTAGTATTGTGTCTTCCTGGTTAGTGCAGTGACTCAATTGTTAGAAAATGTTATCGCGTAAATGTTTGAATGACCCTGATGTGTGTGGCAGTTACATTGTGCTCAAACAGAGACTCCCTATTACAAGTTTTATAAAGAAAGTGTACCTGTCTTATTTTTTTAAAATCAAATTAGGCGATCAAGATAAATCGTGGACACCCCACAATGCGTGCAGAATATGTGGAGACACTGAGATCCTGGGCAAACGGTAAAAAGAAAGGAATGCAGTTCGGAATACCTATGGTGTGGAGGGAGCCTCGAAAACATCATGATGACGGTTATTTCTGTGCAATAAATGTTAAACGATAGAATGCAAAGAACAAGAAGGGTATTCTGTATCCGGATAACATACCTTCAGCAATTCGGCCCGTTCCTCATGGTGAAAATCTACCGATTCCCAATCCACCAGCCTCTATGGATGTTTTATCATCATCTAGTAGTAGTGAAGCAGATGTTGCATGCGAGGATGATAGCAACTATGCTAGCACGATTCCGCAGCCGTTTACACAATCAAAACTTAATGATCTTGTTCGAGATTTAAATCTACCAAAGGAGAGTGCAGTTCTTCGGTCTAGACTTCGTTCGAAAAACCTTTTGGCCAGTGGGACACATTACTCATTGTATAGGCACCAAGAGTGAGAATTTCTTCCTTATTTATCTGAAGAAGACGGGTTAGTGTTCTGAAACAACATTCCAGCTGTTGTGGATGCATTGGATGCTTCTTATAACGCATCCGATTGGAGACTTTACAGATGCTTCGAAATCCAGCCTAAAAGGAGTTCTTCTGCATAATGGAAACAAACTTGGATCAATTCATGTAGCATACTCTTGTTACATGGAAAGAAACGTACAACCTTTAAATTAATACTTTCTAAGTTAAAATACGAAGAACACGGTTGGTCTGTTTGCGGGGATTTGAAAGTCATAGGTCTTCAATAGGAATGCAGCCAGGATATACAAAATACAATGCTTTTTATGTGAATCGAATAGCAGAGCCAGAGAAAAGCACTGGAATGTGAGAGAGTGGCCTCAGGGCTGTTATTTGTCTGCAGGTAAGAAAAGTGTAATGCACACTCCACTAATTGATCCCAATAAAGTGCTACTTTCACCACTTTATCTGAAAATGGGACTTATGAAGCAATTTGTGAAAGCTGTGGACAAGAATGAACAGTGTTTTCAATATATAGCTAAAACTTTTCCATCACTGAGTGCAGCAAAACTTTCGGAAGGTATTTTTACAGGGTCAAAAATTAGAAAGCTGTTAGTAGATGGCACATTTGAAAATTCAATAACCGAATTGGAAAAGAACGCCTGGTTAAGTTTAAAAAATGTTGTAGGTAACTTTCTCGGAAACAAGAAACACCCTGACTATGTAACAATTGTAGAAGATACGTTGACCCCTTTTCGCGCACTTGGGTGTAACATGAACATCAAGATACATTTTCTACATTCTCATCTCGACTTTTTTCCTGCCAATCTTGGTGAGGTCAGCGAAGAGCAAGGGGAAAGATTTCACAAAGATATTTCTGAAATGGAGAGCAAATATCAAAGTAGATGGAATATCACAATGTTGGCAGACTATTGTTGGATGATAAAGAGGGATCGTGACAGTTACGACAGAAGTTGTAGGAAAACAAAGAGGCGTGCATTTAAAAAGGAATAAGTGGCTTCTCAATGACCTCGAGAACCAGCGCAAGTAAGTGTATTCAACATTATACTGTAGGAAATAAGGTTTATGATAGTATTGTGTATTTAGCATTGTTTAGTGTAACCAAAGCAATCTAGTTTATTGGTTTAAATTATTTATCGAATTGTTCTGCAGTATTATTCGTGCCTTCCGAAATTATATAACACTATTTACGTATATTGAAATGATGGTAGTGTTCGAAATAAAGATTGCAAATTGTAAGA
Organism: Thermobia domestica; assembly: GCF_964235325.1. Lineage (NCBI taxonomy): Eukaryota > Metazoa > Arthropoda > Insecta > Zygentoma > Lepismatidae > Thermobia > Thermobia domestica. Next base: position 76,264,890 of record NC_137467.1, on the reverse strand, counting down.
AAACCTGACGTGATAGGCATAAATGGATGTCATTTCTGTACTCAGCGCCCAAAAATCATTTAGGATCACCTGTTAGTTTGTAAACAACCGAAACTTTTTTTTTTCAAAATGCTGACCAATGTAATTGTCATTTTAAATTAAATCATTTACCTATATTAATCTAATTAAATGGTTGAAGTCGTTTTAAGTATAAATATTAGCCCCCATATTGATTATGGTTATTATTTTCTGAGCTACGTGTGGATATACACACGTATGTCAGCGTTTGGATTCCGATCCAAATTGTTGGCATACGTTACAACTATCAAAGCTATTGCTGTAGAAAGCAACATTCATGATTTTTTAAAAAACAAAATGTCTATAATTTTAACCAGTATATTAATCTCGACCAGTTTTTCGTATCTACGAAATGGGTTGAGATATCGAATTACTATTAACAGCATTATGATTTTTACGTTTATTGAAGAACAGCTGCGTGATTGGATGCGATATTTATCTAAACAACTTTTCAAAATAAAGCTTTTGAAGGAAGTCAAATTTTTAATTCCTTATAATTTCCTTCTTACTTATCCGAAACAGTCTTAATATGACCATAGTATTCAACGTTAAGATACTTTGGACGTGCATTGGCCTGAAATCGAAATTACACATATATTCTTTCCTAGATACCTTGGTCATTTAACTTCAAATCACGCGAAAGGAAAAACTATTATATCGTTGTGTGCATATGCTCCTGAGTCTTACCTGGTCTCAGGGCACAGCGCACATTAAACGTTCTTGTCTAGATGAGGTTTCCGTACCTTCAACCTAGAACGTATCTTCATTTTTAAGTTATTGGGAGAGCATTCTGGGTGAATGAAAAGGTACACAGTTTCGAGGAGGAAATGTGCGAGCAGAAAGGAAATATTCATTCACAGCAAAGGCAATGTGTGAGGCTTTAATGCGAGTGCCTTTGTTTCTTAAAACGAATCTAATTTGAAATTTAATTCCCGATAGATTTTTGGGTTGGTGTTGGATTGGAAACAACACAGCCTACAAGGAAACATTCAGATATGAGAGCAGGATGGAGAATGTATGTATAGAAACTGCAACTGACTCGGATTTGCCAATAAATGAATACTACTTACGGCTTTGGTTCCAACCATTCCAGTTCGTAGTAGTCTGTATTAACACACACACTAGCACATCACTAATACACAGTTCCTGAAGGTTGTTAAGTGACACTAGTCCGAAAAATGAGGTGGGAAGGTTTTTAGTCCATCAAGCATCTAGATTGATTGGAGATTAACTCTGGGCGACGACCACTTATGAATCTGGACTCCAGCATCGTAGATTGCTAGGCAATTATCTCTTCCTTCTTTTGGGTATGGACGAAGTTTTCGATGATTTTCCCTCTTTGGGAGGACCACGAGGGTGTATTCTAAGGATCTGAAGTACCCTAAAAGTCTATGATAGTCCTTTTATCATTTTAGGTATTTTCTTCTTCAGATTCATATATGTTTGGATAACAAAATAACACAAAGCGGAGTAGCTCGCGCACAGAGGTGTTGCGAGTTTGAAATACCGAGGAAAAAGGCTTAATATTACAAGTCCTTGCTTCTATTTGTAAGTTCGCTCGGCGTTGTTCGAAGGATCTGGCGTCCCTATCTCAGCAAATCAATTGCCTGTGATGAGAACGTTCTCTTCAGTGTGTTTCCATCCTATGTCTGCAGTTTCGTTGTGTGTTTTTTTTTTTCTATTCTGCTCTATCTGCATGTTTGCTTCCGGCTAATGTTGAATTATTGCAAGCTAATTGCATGAGACGCGAAAAGAAATCGTTTCTATGCAATGTAAAATTAAATTTAGAATAATCGCGTATCTTTATTTCCTTTTTACTCTTTTCTGATTTATTTTGTATTCCTTTTAGAAATTACAAATTAGATCTGTTTTACGCTCCCTCCGCGAAGTTGCAATTTTCTCAAATACAAAAATGAAAACTTGAAAATATGCAATACGGATTAAAACGAAAAAAAAATGAGTTTCTGAAACATAACAAAGTGAATGAAACTTGAATTTGAAAAAATTGAAACATATACATATGTGAAAATTAAACTCAAAATAAGGGCGAATTAAAATGGAAAGCCCTGTATATCATTCAGGTCGTAAACACGTAAATTGAGTGCAAGACTACCCGTGACATAAACATACAATAATCAAAATCAAAACATAAATGCAAATATTGAATATAAAATCAAAGCTCAAAGTAATGAAAATTATTAAAATCGCATAAAATAATAATGTATGATTCTTGAAATGAATTCCTAAAATTGCATAATGTAGGTATCATTCAATAAACAAAAGGAAATTCAAAATTAAACATTAAATGAACATAAAATATATGCGTAAGGCACGACAAAATGTTAAATCAATGTACCTGAAATGAAAATTATATGAGCACATACTTAAATTTACAGCAAGCACTAAGTAGTTATGGATAATGAATATTACCAACTAAAATAAAATCCAAAATGAGTTTAAAATCAATCAAACTAAAATAACATGTAAATAATTTGAAACCATATTCGCTTCTATAGTCCTGTGTTTCATGAACACACTTTCAAACACGAATCCTACACAAATGGAGTAAAAGTAATTCCTTGCTAATTGCAAAATGTCAATGTCATTTTGTATATTACTGTAGCACTGAAAATCAAGTCGCTATTAAGTAGAGTCAATGTCTGGTTGAGGAACTAACATATCTCTTAATAGTAATCATTTAAAGACAAGAATCCTCAAAATCAAATTACAGTTTCGTATAAGGAGAGGAGGGATTTAAATGCTAAGATGTTTCCACTCCGTCACTGTGTCAAGGGCAACATATGACAAGATAAACAAATGCGCATGCGCTGCATACAAGAGAGGAGGAACACGGGAGTGCTGCATGGAGAGAAAATGATGCGATACATGTGTGTGTGTATAACAGCAAGCAGATCATCACACATGGGTATCTAATCAACTTCCTGTGATAAGCATGCGCTGCTACAAATTAAGCATATATATAGCGTAAATAAATGTTTCCTTAAAGCCCCATTATAAGGATAGGGGAAGGGAAGGATTCCAAGGAAATCTAAAACAAATAAAACGCATAAAGTAACAAACGTTTTAGTCTCCCGTATACGAAGAGTATGAAAACGTATATGTAAAGAAACAACGCGTAAACTTGGAATCGATTTTCCTATCATAACCTAAACAACAAGTAAAAATTAATACGCTAAATAGTTTCAACAAACGTAAAACATTAAAAGGGTTATGGAAAATCCAAGTAGGGTTCGTAGAAAACGGCAGATTACCTATTTGAGTCGGCACCTTGTGAGACTTAAGTATTTATCTAAAAGCCGGCTAAAATATATTTATAATAGGAGTTTCTGGTGAATATGCTTACAAAAGAACCAAAATCCTAAGAATAGCAAAGTGGACAGCGAGTCTGAATGGAAGCGACCACAGACGAGTAAGCTTATTCACACGGAACGGAAACAAAAGGTAAGGATACAAACAAAAATCCTTAAGGAAAGAGTATCCGTATCCAACAGAAACAGACTCAAATGTATCCGCGGAATTCCAGAACTGGAACAACGTAAACACAACAGAACGAGGATCTACGAAGTTCACCGAGTACGTCCGAGTATCCACATGTGGAAGCAGAGCAGAATGACATGAGCAAATGACTAGCGGGAAGGTGCGATCCCTGTAAACTAACCTAACTTAAACTAAAGCTACTGGCAACGAAAACTAGAAGACTGCATAGGTATGTTCAAAATACCAGGGGTAAATATTCCAGTTAACGTGTCGTGAAACTACTGCGTTCCCAACATACTTGTGTGACTTGTCAAAAGTCGGTGACGTCGATTGGGATTGGGAAGGTTACTGTATGGCGTGCATTGACTACTGAGTGTGTCTAACACCCTTGTTACGTTATGCATGTGCCTTTTTTTTTTTTTTTTTTTTTTTTTTTTTTTTTTTTTTTTTTTTTTTGCAAAACTGGCGGATATGTAGGGTTGCGTATTCCGGTCTCTCAAAGGAGAAGAAAGAAAAGTCTGACTACAGGACCAGCCCGATAGGCAAACGAGGATTTGCGCAAAAGGAGAGGAAACGAGAAATACACAAACAAACATTCGCACAGTTGAGTTTCCGGTTTGCGTGATACAGTCTAGAGGTGTGTTCGGTAATGCCATAGTAGGACTCACATACGTACTAACAAAAGGATGCGCGCAGTTGAGTAAGACTGATCACCATGTCATTCCTATTTAAAGTGCTCACGAGGATGACATGTAAGATTCATCTGGATGCTGAAAGGTACGGAAAAGAACCTGACAACATATATATTTACGAAGTAAACTGAAGTATGAGAATGGAACCTCTATACATGATCAGTTTGCTCCTACCAGAGAATACAATGCAAGTGCCTATGTCATTCCCACATGGGATAATTACTAAACAAGTCGGGAAAGGAAGACAATGGAGAACAAAGCAAATTGTATAAGTGTATACAAAGCGGACAAAGGGCACGCATGGTATACATCAAAGGGGGAATAAATCGTACACGGTACCATCAAGGCAACCTAAGTGCACTCTGAAATTTATATCCCAAATGCAAATTTTGAATAGTCCAAAGTCTTCCAAACACGAAGTATAAAAGCAGGTGACGGAACAAAATAACGAAAAAATGGATTCGCAAAGATGACATAAACGACCTAGGAGGTGGGGAATCGCATAAAGAAAGGGGTGCACAGAACCGACCAAAAAAAATGGGTTAAAAAAATGGATCACAGATTACGGCGTATGATGTGATTCGAAGTAAACAAAGTAACAAAACTCAAAGAAAAGAACAAATTCGAAACAGTGGCAAAAGTACGGTGTACTGAAGGAACTAGTAAATTTCGAAATGTTCAAAAGAACGTCAGTCTGAACAATTAAAAAATCGGAAGAATTGAAAATGAACGCGAAAAAAAATCAATCGAAATGAGTTTCAAAAAAATTGGGGTATGATCTGAATAGTTTCGTAACATCCACAAAGTATTTGAAAAGAGGAACAACCAAGAGTAAGCCTGAATACCCTCACTACGAAATGTGAACGATGTACCTCCATACTAACGTGGCTGAACGTGTTAGAAACGGTAAATTCCCTACGGTCATGTCGTATAACCTACGAGTAGGAAAACCTCCGAAAAATCCACGAGCTGAACCTGGTATAAGAATTGTCTAAATAAAATCACCCTACACGAGAATGACCAAGCATTCGAAAGTGTACAACTAGAGATGATTTAAAGACAAAAATAACCGGCCATGTCGTTGAACAAAGTATGTTAACCTCTCATGGAAATGTTTTCAGCTGAACCTGTAGATAACGGAATTAAGAACCTATTCGAATAACCGCCATGTCGTTACGAAGAAAACCAGACCAAACCTAAGAAAGACTACGAATGTGGGTAAGAGAGAACACTCGAAATGGAACCTTGCTTGGCAAGCGGGAACGGTTTTGGAACGCCACAATGGGTGGGAAATCCAAGGTTCACCTCCAAAACTGAAGGAACAGTTTGGGCTAGCATTGTGGTACCAAAGAAGGGTTATCTATTCACCACAGAATCAAGTCTTTCGAAGCCAATAAGAAAAAAAAGGGGGAATTTAGGAGGAACGGTTATGAACATTCTGAAAGATATTATTGCGCTTCAACATCGCGCGATTCCGCCATAGGATGTGATTCATTATAAGTCTTCATAACTTGAAGAAGGTCGACAGTGATGGAACGAATGCGAATAAATGCATAGACCAACAAACCTGCTAAAATGGCTATGAAAATGAACACCAATGATAAAGCGGGATAAGTAACGATCGTAGCGTTGGACCAAGTTGGTAATTGACTATTAACTGACAAGTTACTAAGTTCGTAACTTAAAAGATCCAATTTCACTGTAAACTCGTCAAAATTAGCAGAAAAGTTGAAAGTCGGCATTACAACAGGAAGGACGGTATGATTAACGTCCAAGGGGGTTCTCGATTCTAAAAGAAAAGAACCAGCCATAAGGGTAGTAAAATTGTCATAAGGGAGGAAGTGGGTCAAACCGTGCATTGCTGACATGTTCGTATAAAACGGTCTATTGCGAGAGCGTTTAATAATGTGTACATCCAACAAAGACGTAAACAACAAACCAGCCAAGGTATAGCGATACTGCGCGGACAGCGGGACTGAGAAAGAACTACCAGTACTAACTATGAAGACAATTACACAAACAAGCAAGATGACATGCTTCATGATGATAAGAAGGTTATTCACCTAAAGCAAGTAAAAATCTATGCGGCTGCACGTAACTCAGCTGAAGCTGACACGACAAAACGAGAGAATTGCAGGATATGGGTTACACAGCATGAATATGGCATAGTAAACAAACGCGATAAAACTTACGCTAACTATAATGGTCTGTCTATGGATAACGTATTAAACATGGTCCTTAATTCAGTGAAAACCTGGAGAAGTACAGACACCACAAAAATAGTATGTACGCGGACGTCGAACTCGAGACGAGTTATCCATAGAAAAGCTAGTGCGGCCAAGAAAAGGGGATCCAGGGGGGGCATGATAACGAAGTATCAGAACCTCGCACAAAACCACGTTTAGGGCGTAAGGGCGACAACGACCAAAAAGTTGAGCGGGTTCGGACTCGTGCCCTGGCGGGGAAGGAACGGGGAACCCCGGCCACAAAATCCAAGAGCATTGGGAGTGCGTCGTTCTAGTAAAAGAAACACTCTGATGTTCAGCCATAAACAAGTCGAATATCCATAAAGGCGAAGAGCCGTAAAAGTATACTAAAGACCCTAGGTACGAATGGCATTACAAAACATGGGTACCACGTTGTGGATAAAACGGGTTTCAGCATCACGTTGTTTGTCCGCAGGACCACTACGGGAAAAGCGGGTTTCGGGCAATACGTTGTGAGCCTGGGGCCACAAGGGTACGAGCGGGGTGCGGCACCACGTTGTGAGTGAAGGACCACGGGTTCAATTCCTAGCGGTAGAAGTGAGGTTGTCGGCACCACGGTTCGTGTAAATCGGGTTTCAGTACCACGTTGTATATAGACCGGGTTTCGGCTCCACGTTGTGTGCCGGTGGCCTCGAGGGTGCGAACGGGTTTCGGCACCACGTTGTGAGCCAGCGGCCACAAGTGTACGAGCGGGTTTCGGCACCACGGTTCGTGTAAGTCGGGTTTCGGCACCACGTTGTGAGCCAGTGGCCACAAGGGTGCGAGCGGGTTTCGGCACCACGGTGTGTGCATATGCTCCTGAGTCTTACCTGGTCTCAGGGCACAGCGCACATTAAACGTTCTTGTCTAGATGAGGTTTCCGTACCTTCAACCTAGAACGTATCTTCATTTTTAAGTTATTGGGAGAGCATTCTGGGTGAATGAAAAGGTACACAGTTTCGAGGAGGAAATGTGCGAGCAGAAAGGAAATATTCATTCACAGCAAAGGCAATGTGTGAGGCTTTAATGCGAGTGCCTTTGTTTCTTAAAACGAATCTAATTTGAAATTTAATTCCCGATAGATTTTTGGGTTGGTGTTGGATTGGAAACAACACAGCCTACAAGGAAACATTCAGATATGAGAGCAGGATGGAGAATGTATGTATAGAAACTGCAACTGACTCGGATTTGCCAATAAATGAATACTACTTACGGCTTTGGTTCCAACCATTCCAGTTCGTAGTAGTCTGTATTAACACACACACTAGCACATCACTAATACACAGTTCCTGAAGGTTGTTAAGTGACACTAGTCCGAAAAATGAGGTGGGAAGGTTTTTAGTCCATCAAGCATCTAGATTGATTGGAGATTAACTCTGGGCGACGACCACTTATGAATCTGGACTCCAGCATCGTAGATTGCTAGGCAATTATCTCTTCCTTCTTTTGGGTATGGACGAAGTTTTCGATGATTTTCCCTCTTTGGGAGGACCACGAGGGTGTATTCTAAGGATCTGAAGTACCCTAAAAGTCTATGATAGTCCTTTTATCATTTTAGGTATTTTCTTCTTCAGATTCATATATGTTTGGATAACAAAATAACACAAAGCGGAGTAGCTCGCGCACAGAGGTGTTGCGAGTTTGAAATACCGAGGAAAAAGGCTTAATATTACAAGTCCTTGCTTCTATTTGTAAGTTCGCTCGGCGTTGTTCGAAGGATCTGGCGTCCCTATCTCAGCAAATCAATTGCCTGTGATGAGAACGTTCTCTTCAGTGTGTTTCCATCCTATGTCTGCAGTTTCGTTGTGTGTTTTTTTTTTTCTATTCTGCTCTATCTGCATGTTTGCTTCCGGCTAATGTTGAATTATTGCAAGCTAATTGCATGAGACGCGAAAAGAAATCGTTTCTATGCAATGTAAAATTAAATTTAGAATAATCGCGTATCTTTATTTCCTTTTTACTCTTTTCTGATTTATTTTGTATTCCTTTTAGAAATTACAAATTAGATCTGTTTTACGATATAGTGTGATTATTAAAATGAAATTCGACTTGGTGTATTATAAAATAGGCTTCTTTCACTTTACTTCAATGTTAACCCTCCAAGTTATTAAGCTTTCTAAATAAATATGATTTACGTTTCAGTTTGAAACCACCCATAAATACAGAGAACTCTTTACTTCAAAAAATTTGCTGACAATGTACGCTCTATGTTGTTTACGAAATTATTCATACATTAACATAATGATGATGAATACTGGTACTGAAATTAAAGAACTATTAGAAACTCCAAAAGTAAGATCTTAGGAGCATCAAGGCACAACAAAATAATTCACAAGTTGAACAAAGAAAATGGAAATCTGAATAAGGACTGAGGGATATGACAGTAAAATTCGTGAATATCAAAATATATACACAGATGATACAAAATTATTAACGTTAATGATTTTCACAATTTACTACTATCAGTATACATATTATTTTTAGATACAGTTGGATCTGCATTTACGCACGAGCACAAGGAGACATATTAGAAAAGTCGAATCGAAATTTAAACCAATGTTGGTACCACAGGTGACTGAGTTTTTTCCTTACAACGCTACTGGAGTTAGAAGGAGCTGAAGCTAATGATGAGTTAAGTGATTTCGTCACTTTCGCTCTCGACCTATGTGCAAGGATCTAAAACACACATTTTTGGTTGCAAACAATACGTCTGCTAGGTAAAGAAAGCATAGATCTGTGTATGTTTCACTTTATATTCATGTAAATAAGTTTCCCTTCCTTACTTATCTTTGATCTATTTGCTCTTTAAAGTTCCCTCTCTGAGAAACTTGAAACAAATATTGTAATTCTCCCTCTCATTATAATATTTATAAGTCAATACAAAACATAATCATTGTAAATTCCATAATGCAGCTCACGACTTTAGAACCTCGTGCAAACAAAGGAACAACCAATACTGTCGCAAATACCTTATGTTTAACCTGTTCTTTGCTTAATGGCAACCAGTGAAATCTGTGCATTTGGTTCTGAACGCTCCGCCCCGTTGCTGCTGATATGTAAGCGAATGGGGCCGTATCGTTTAGACCTATACTTTAATGCTTTTAATTTACTATTGGTGTTCTGTGATAGTTTGATCATTGATAAGTTCTGACATATCCACAGCAACAAATGAAAACAAGGAAATAAGGAGGAAGGGGTGCAGAATTTTCAATGGCCCAGGGGCATAAAATATCTTAATGCGGACCTGGATACAGTATTGTCATGGCAGATAATTGGTTTGTTTTGAGAGAGGATTTATTCTGTTATTTCGAAAATTAAACATCTTCCAGTTTAACGCCCCACGATTATACCCTTGAAGCCAGAGGAAACAATTAAAGCAAATAAATGATGGACGAATTGGTGGAATGAGAAATTGGGAGACGGGAGTACTCCGACAAAACTCACGATTTGTCCACCACAATCTTACTTGGCCGGGAATCGAACTAGGGACCTCACGTAACAGAGGCAAGCGCTCTACCACTGAGCCACCGTCCCTCCTCTGTTATTTCGAATTTACAGTTTTGTTCATACCACTTTCACTAACTTCTTTTTGCTCTTCAGGTGTTCTGTGTATGCTGTCAATACTAGAGTATTATTATAAATGGTAAATATAAATTACTTACACTCGATGCTTTCATTAATTTTTATATTTTCTAGCAGTTTTCTCATAAATTACAAGTAGTAAATTTTTTAAAGGAGGGATTTAACTTATGGAGTGTCAATTCTACAAACTCTTGTGGTATCTCATGTGACTGTTAGGAACTTCTCTTCAAGGTAAAGGACACAGTAATTCACCAACATAAAAGAAACCCATTGGGAATGGACCACGTATTGTTCAGAATACAGGGAGTATTAATTACGACCCCTCCCTCGGACTAGTCTATATGAGTATCGAATTTAATTTTGGTCACAAGTAGTACTACGAGTTTAGTTGTTTTCTGATTGAAAACAAGCAATAAACCATAACTTTCAACAATGGTAGGAACGACGACATGGAAAGTTGACATAACAATCCAAATGTAGAAATTGTTGTCTAGCTTCTCCTTAATCAATTGCTTTTGATATACAGGGTTACGAGAAGTTCCCGTATCCCTAGGTTTGCGTATCACAGAAAATGATCTCTAAACGCAGTCATCATTTGTACCATTGATTGCTGTGTGGTTATTCGTGTGCTCACCATATGCCACTCATCGTTCCTCAACTGTATAACTGCAATCACTTACATTACTCATGGCTTCACACAACTGAGATGTTCCACGTGGCCCTGAATGCATGGATACTAGACAGCGCTGTCTGTAGCCATGAAAGCAGTGTTACCAATACCACAATTTAAATTACACTGACATTATTCTTCGTGATAACAAAACTTAAGTGTACGGGGACTTCTCGGACATCCTGTATAGCTTCTTATTTTATATTTCAATATTTTGTGTTTCTGTATTTCAATTTAGGTGATTCAGTTACACAGTTCAGTGTGTGTGCTGCTACTTTTTTCAAAAGAAGTGCTAAATTGGATTTTTTTTTTTTTTTTTTTTTTTTTTTAGTTTCTCCCTCTTGTGGAACTATTCTAGAAAAATCAGTAACACCTTAATCCTCGGGAACTGTAGACACAATATTTTTCTTTCATGAAGAAATCGTGTATTGCACATTAGTTTACGTTTTAAAGTAAAATTAAAATATATATATAAGGGCATCACAAAAAGATTGTTACAATATTTTCAGAAAAAGATTCCTTACATCAAACTAAGAAAAAAAGTTCATATGGATCTGTGGTCGGAAGTGCATAGTTCCGTAGTTATAGGATGCCGAAAACATGAAAAATGAACTTTAAAGGTCCATAGTTCCACTACTTATAGGACAGATCGTTATCGCATCAAGACATCACTGAGAAACTAGTGTGTGAGCTACCCCAATATCCATCTTTCAGAACTTCCGGTATTTGCACAATCATTTTTCGAGAGGCTCTTTGGGATTGCTTGATCACTCTCCACCTACATCTGTAAAAATTGGTGTGCAAGTACTGGGGCATTCTTAAACATGAATATTTGGATAGTTCACATACCACTTCCTCAATAATGTCTTGACTTGACTACGATAAGTCCCATAGTAGTGAATCTATGGACTTTTATAGTTCACTTTTTTTGCATTTTCGGCACGCTATAACTACGAAATTACCCACTTTTGAGCACAGGTTCATATGAACTTTTTTTTTTTTCTTATTTCGATGTGAGGAATATATATAATTATTATTAGAGTTCCAGGTCTAAAGTGTTACTACTTTTTCTAGGATAGTACCACAGAAGGGACGAACCCAACGTGTCTAGTTCAGCTATTTTACAATGTTCCAGAGAAAGTGGCAGCGCATACTGAAATTGTGTATGTGAATTATCTAACCTGTGACAAAATGTAAAACGTTCTATTTAAATAATGTATCCTATAGCATATATCAGCATATATGCTATTGATATTACTATTTTTGCCCATTATTTCTTTTTTATTGTTTTGTGTAATTCTTTCCGTATAACAACACTGGTAACGATAAAGACATTCATTGAGCTAGAAACGTATTTGGAAGTTCTAAATTACCTCAAGACACATTTTACCTCAACGACACTTGCATTTAAATAAGTTCGATTTATGTTTCTTGTATTATTTGGACGCCAAAACCGAGAAAAAACAATGGTATAAATTAATATTACTTTGAAGGGTAAAAATATTGAAATGGCTTTATGTTTTGATGAATTTCAAGTCTAGACTTCCTTGTTTATTTTTCTTCCACAGCATAAGAACCTATGAAACCACAATGCTTTGGTGATGTAATGAAAATATTAACAATAATGATGTAAAATGAATTTGCATTTCATAAATGTTACAGCTTCAATGATAAACCACCTGACAAAAATAAAAGAAATGGGGTGAAGCAAAACCTAATAATCTGAACTTATCACAACTAACTTTGCTTGACAAAAACTGATTACGAAAAAGGGGTCATCTATAGAAAGTATTTTTAAATATACATACAGGAAAACCAATAAATATTTTTCCTATAGAAATATTAAAAAAAAAAAAAAAAAAAAAAAGTCTCTTTTTCAAGTGGGTAAAAAGAAAACTTTAGTTTCCACTAACATTTCTCGAGATAACAATTTTATTTCTTCATTGATGGCGAGAACTTCCTCAAAGGAAGTAGCATGAATACATCACGGCAGTCCAGCATACAGCTGTGCACATATATATTTATATATATATTATACAGATATCAGTACTTATACACATTAATATACGTAACAGTGAAGAAAAATGTACCCTGAGACAAAATCAGGTAATACCTTATTCCATATGTTAACTTAGGAAGCAACAAGTACCCCTATATAAGTACTTTTCTTTCCTTTATAGATATTGTGACAGAGCACATATCAAATTGGTTTTCATATACAAGGATTTTTAAAAAGGATATTCTACCTAGAACTGCGTTTTTTCTTTTTTTTAAATTCATACATAAGTTGTCAAGCAGATGGTTCAGAAACTGTAATGCATAGTGTACGAAGAAAACAATTTTGTTAAGAAACCTTAAATGAATCGCAACAATGAGGAATGAATGATAGACGCTCATTTAATTTCAGTTGTTTGCTTTTCGTTTGTTTCCAGTGCCATAACAAAATGTGTCTGTCAGGTAACCACGACAGTAAACATTTCCACAGGAAATAATATTCCATTAACATTCTCAGATCTCACAAGGGTAAACCCATAAGTAAAGAGAATACTTACGTATATTAATTACAAAAGAATAAAAAAATTGACAAGCAGCAAAGTCTTACAAAATACGTTTACACATTGTATTTTCCCCCGTTCTTTAATTGTGGAAGAAACTGCATACTCTAGATTACCAGTCTGTTTCTTTTGTGTGTATGTCTATATATAAATATTTTTGTTTATTTAACAAAAAAAGACAAAAAATGTTTCAAATATTCAATTGGAAGTAATTTTATTACTCGATGAAAACTACTATGAAGTTCATTTTTTTTTTCATTAAAAAAGAAAGAAATCGTTCGTCTATTTATGCTTTTAAAAATGCAATAAATAATTGAACCCCACTCTCATTCAAATTATTATTGGTATTATTTTAACCACTTACATCTACAAGCAAGTAAGTGGCTGAAGATTGTTTTGATTACCTCATCTTCACTACGGATTGAATTGCTTCACCCCATTGATGCAGAGATGAATAAGAAAACATCAGTCTTCAACATCTTGCATCACATATATATTTTTGTCCCGTTCAATGCGCGCGTGCCTTTAATGTATTCCTCTTGACTGTTGCCGTTTGAGCACATAGGCACAAGTTTTCATCTGAAGCACGTAACTGATGATGATGATGATTCAATGACAACGATGGGGATGAAAAAAAAAAAACATTACCCACTCGCTCTCGCTCTCTCTCTCTCTCTCTCTTTCTCTCCCTGTATGTCTTGTCTATCTGAACAACTTTAATGGTACTTCTATCACGCAACGAAGACGGTTTTGCACACAACGCCAGCTGTCCTGCACTTCCCACAGCTCTCTGTCATTCAAAAGCGAGGAAGTAGTAAATTCTTCAAATAACAAATTGATGTCATAACGTCTTGTCACGTACATTTTTTTTCTTTTGTCACAAGCCACACACAGGCACCCTTTCTATGTAAAACGAACTTATTGGAAGTGTTCACAAACAAGTAGAGCCACTTCCACTAGCATTTGTTTTATTTTTCCCCCTCGACGCTTATTTTCTACACTCACGTATCCATTGTACACATGAAATTTTGAACTTCCCACATAGGAATTCGTTTTTATGTGCATTTTTTATACACTGGTACAAATGATTAGGCAAGGGAGTAAATGTCTTCCCTCCTTGGGGCACTATTGAGCACGGCTGAACATCAGTTGACACAATTCTCCTTTCCATCAACGTGATTGGTTACTTGAGACTGTGGGCGGAAGGCCAGAGCGTACGGAAACTTCCTATGACACCGGGATTGATAGTCAGCAATCTGATTTGGACATGAACCAAAATCTCCATTCCTGAGAGCCTGTAGCACCTTCGTGCAATTCTGCGGAGAACAGAAAATACATTTTATAATAAAATAACCATCAGTACTTTATGAAACAATACATGTCTCTCCAAATACCTATACACACAACACACAATATTTTATGTACTTTAGAATAAAATCGCATACAAATTAATTATTTTCTAATGTTACAGCTTTGAAAAGAAGGAACAAAGTTAATAAGTAAAAGGCTTATTGAGAATAATAAAAAAAATCTCCGTAGACACACAGATCAGGTTTGAATACGAACCATTAATGTACAAACTCTTTAAATATATCTCAGTAGTGTGTAATTGCTATAGTTAATATTATGAGTCTATATAAATTAGATGGAGCCACAATATTTTAAAATGCACCATTTCAGACCAGCTACGAAAATTTAGAGATAGTACAACAACTAGAAGAGGTGAACTTCTCCGAGACACTCATCACTAAAGGGTCGGTCTGTTAGCACGATCTTATTTCCAAAGATACTCAACTTTTGGGCACTATCAGCATCTATGGCCTTTTTAAGCCCGTTACATAAGACGGATGGCGTCCCTCAGAGTTTACACTACACCGGAAGTGAGGAAAGAAGAAAGAAATAGGGATGGAAGGAAGTGGCCTGGGATATTCATGTCAGGCATCATCTAGGAATTTGCCTGGTATGAATAAGGAGAATCAAGGAAAAATCTCAGTCAGGGTAGATGAACTGAAACGGCTTTTACCCCTTTTCGACCGAGTGTCTCCACTGGGGATTGAACATGGGACCGCTCACACCAAAGGCAAAAGCGTCTGCAACTATGCTATGCGGAACCATGTCAACCTTTAAGCGTAAACTTAAATATTTTAAGAAAGATGTGAAATTTACAGTGTTCAAGTTACTTCCAAATTGTATACTACTGCAACTTCCTTTTAAGGTATTTTACTCTATATGCCTAGCTTAGATTGTGCTTTCATATAGTTGTAGTCTGCGTATTATTTTCTTCTTCTTTTTCTAGTGAAAGGATTATTTTTACTTGGCTACTATATTTAACTCTTTAAGACTTTCTATTAGATCACGCAGGCTAACACACAATGAAAACCGCTATTTTATGGTGAAAGGTTATCTTCTCCTTGGATTCTAAAATAAATGTACAAAAACGGCCGATGAGAATTTTCTCCCGAACTCTCCCTTTGGATTCATCCATGATCGTATTGGGAACATTTCGAGACCTGAGTTTATACAGACAGCATGTGTTTACCGAATGTAATAATAATACTGTAATAATAAAAAGGTAATACAACACATTTATTCAAACAAGTGTTCGGTTTTCAACACAAAGCTCTGAAAATAATCAAAAGCGTAAGGATGGATAAAATAAGGTGCTTATTATATATACAGGTTAAGCGTCTGGTTTTTATAATAGCTTAACCAGAACTACAATTCTTCAGTGAAAAGTTATACATTCAATTACTAAAGTTTAAACTTTTCAAAATATCTTCTATGGTAATTAAATTCCGGGTGTAACTGACTATATTTTTTATATACAATTGTACAGTCGAGATAAACATACTTTCCGCCGCTCAGCAAGTGGAACGGTACAAACAACGGGGCGTTAATCATCAGCAAAACTGGTGTGAGTCTCATCATCCGACGATGCCCAACAGGCCTCTGCAGTATGTGATCGGCCGGAAATTGTGAGAAAAATACAGTCCTCGCTCGAATCTCCAATGCAATGCTTGCTATTATAACAACAGTGACACACGGCAATCCTACAACGCAGAGAAGTTAGGCCATACGACACGGAATCTCAAAACACACTGTATCCCGAAGAACATCGCATTGAAAGCGCATGGACACCACCTCACAGAGCGCTACATCGAAGAAAGTATCACAAACGCCAGAAAACTATACGAAACACACCTCGCTGGAGAACAAATGGAATGCGTGTGTACCCAGAACGAGAGGTGGCTCTACGTATATGAGATCAACAGAGTTCGATCCATTTTCTATCGTCAGACAAGCCACAAAAGCCGTTCTGACTGTGCTGAAGTGCAAAGGATTTCTGGTCGTGGCGGGAAACTGTACACGGGGAACGCTGACACCTGTCGAAGTAGTTTACAACACCAAAGTCAAAGCACCAAGGGTCAATATTTTACAATTTTTAGGAATCTCGGGTAATACATAAATATGCATTTGTAATTATAGAAAACATGTACATGTTAAAAATTAATTTGGTGCCCTCGATTTATATGTTTTATACTGAACAAGTCTGCGCACAAAGAAAAACAAATTCGAAGTTCAGGTATACTGCTTGTCCAGTAGCGTAATGAAATAGTGCTGCTATAGAAAAAGTATACTCAAGAATTGAATGTATATAATTAAATTAGCACTTAGAGGAACTGGTGTGACATAAAATCAGTTATTTTCTCAATTTATAAAATATGAATAATGCTGCAGTATAATGTTGTCACTGCTTCCAGTTCGTAGTAAAATACTCACACAGTCTTTCTCTTCATAAAATTTTTAGCATTAAGACCAACCAATGACTATGGGCGGCCATTATACTGGATGATACATTGGCTCCGAACGCAATTACTTTTGGCTTTCTAGGCTGCAGATTGATATTTCTTAATTATAATAAATCTCCAATTGTCTCAAGTTTAACGATGGAAATTCTGAGTCCCGGATCGAGAATCGAATCGAAATCACGTGCAATAAAGGGAATGTAGTTTTGTTCAAAGAATACTGGCGATCCAGTTCTAAATTCTGATACTTTGGTTCTAATCTTAATTAACCAAAACAGATTCGCTTTTGTTTGAATTCATTTCAATTGTGGATACGAATGCAGAGCTTTTTAAAGAGAGAAATCAGTGGCTAGGTTTTTTTTTTTTTTTTTTTTTTTTTTTTTTTTTTTTTTTTTTTTTTAAGTATGGTTGTACACTAACTTTTGGCTAATACCTCAAACATAATCTTTCAACAAATATATATAGGTAAAGTAAAGAACTGGAAAGTTATATGAAAATGAACTTACCTGCAAATTGACCTCTTTAGTATCCTTGTCTAAAGTAGTTGCCATTTTAATAGCGGTATCTTGTTTCTTTGGATCTAGACGATATAACATTCGAGCACCTGCATAGAAAATTAAAAAAAAATAAATGAATTCTTATACAATATCTAATTGATCTTGGATAAGGAACTGATAAATTATATTAAAAATAGAACAAAACTAACCAAATAAATAAATAAATAAATAAATAAAAAAAAATAAATAAATACGGTAAATATCAGCTACTTACTAACATTCCTACTTCCTAGCATTTATCTTAATCGAAATCTATTAGGGGGACATGGGGACACCATAGCCTAGTGGTTAGTGTTGGATTAATGTCTGCGTGGTCCTGGGTTTGATTCCCGGCCGGAGCTTCCCCAATTTTCGGCGTCCACCCAGCGTCATGAGGTAAGCTGGGGAGTCACGTGAATAAAAGATGTGACGGCCACTAGGTCTAGCTTAGCGATAGGGCGACGCGGCGTACTGACCACGCGTTCCTCGCTATGACTGGTCGTAGTTCCACCAGTCGCTAACAGATGGCGTGAAGCGGCTCAAGCCCACAAATCGGCCCGTTAGGCCAAGTGGTTTGGTTTATTAGGAGAACATGTGAATCCCTAACCATTTACACTTGATTTTTCTTTTCGGCATTTACCATAAACTTCCTGCAGTTTGCACATAAGCATAATTTTTCTAATTCATCCTTAAATTTCAATAATTTTTCACAGCCCGAAACAAACTGAACGAACTTCATTGAGTATTTTATTAAAGTTCAACATAATGGAGAATAAAAAATTCATTCACCTTACAGCCGCTATTGCGTTTTGTCTAGGAATCCATTCTTGTATACTACTTCGCTTCGTTCTAGGATCCAGTCACGAACAGTTACTTCAGAAGTTAGAAGAATTACTTAAACATTATTTTTATTGTTATGTTCCATAACAGAATAAAATGAAACTAAGTTTTTGAAAAAAAAAAAAAAAAAAAAAAAAAAACTGTGTATGATCAACAGCGCAAGATTGAAATTATGTTCATTAAATATTAGAAATTGAGATACCTACAATTGAGTGGTTCCCTCTAGTATGTAATAAAACCATTCCTCACTACAAAAAAGTCCTTGAGTTCATTTTATAATGTATGTCTTTTTACGTACAAAATCTCGTTGTGGTTAATTGAAATAATTTTTCGTGTGTACTGATTTTAGATAGGCTTACGACTCGGTTAGGAGAGAAGCTACAGAACTTGGAATACCGAGAAAGCCAATTAAATTAATTAAAATATGTTTAAATGAATCCCAAAAGTAAAGAAGATGCGTTGTCAGCATTATTATTCAACTTTGTTCTGGAATACGCTATAAGGAAAATCAAAGATAGCAACCAGGGACTAGAGTTGAACGGTATTCACCAGGTTATGGCATATGCTGATGATGTAAATTCAACAGGGGATAACAGAACAATAGAAAGAAATGCAGAGATATTATTAAAAGCTTGCAGGTATATGGGTTTAGAAGTAAATGTCATCATCATCATCATCATCATCATGGGTATTCTGCCTTTATTGGCAGGTCACTTGCCGCAGCTGAGAAGCTTCTATGTCACTTCAGGTTTCTAAAACATTTTCTGAGAAATTGTGTATTTTTTGTACCTACAAACTCACAAACTTACTGGTAAGATACCTATTAAAAAATAATAGATATAACTGATGCTAAATATTCAAATTGCAGTTTGTGTTGAAAAAAATAAATAAATAAAAATAAAAGTTAGTTTAGCGTCCCACGTTATACCCTTTAGACTAAAGGAGTTGGATGGCTAATGAATTGAATAATTGTGAAATTAAATTTGTGTTCTCCCACCAGAAATCGAACCACGAACACGTTCACCAAAGACATACTAGAACTGGCCACTAGATGAGCGATGAGAGCTCAGTATTTAGTGTTAATTTCAAATATATACTAGTTCTTTTCTCTCCTTTAGAAACATATAGCCTTATGTCAAGTGATATGAAGGGCAGCTGTAACGTAGTCTGCACGGCGTCTCAGGTTCGATCCCTGGTGGAGACGGAATTTTTTTTCATCAAACCCTCGTCACAATGCGACTTCTTTAAGGTTCACCTAGTCTGTAAAATGAGTACATAGGGCACCCTGGGTAAGGACGGTCGCAGCATAGTTCTGACCATACCATCTCCAGCATGAAGAAGGTACCCAAATTGAAGTGTGTGAATGAAGCCCATTAGACTTGTCCCGTATGGGCCAGTCATTTACTTTTTACATATCAAACAAAAAGCATTAAATGGTCAACCAAGGAAAAGTTTGTACAACACTGATTAAAACAGTAATAGGTGTAACAGGCTGTAACAGGTGATACGTCTTGGAATATTTCTTACTGCGAAGGAGAATACAAACTCCAGGAGTGAAATGGACAGAAATTATACGCATTGAATGATTGGAGTTTAGCACCACTTTCAGCACCAACGCTATAACGAGACTTAAGTCTACAGTCTAAGGTGGAATTCGAACCATATATTGCGTTCAACCCGGTACTTCACGCACCAACGGCACGAGAGCTAGCCACTAGACCAGAGGGGAAGGATGACGATAATACGGCTGTGCTGGCTTAGTGGTAGAGCTCTCACTTCCGCCACGTGCGAACCCTGGTTCGATCCCAGTACTCGTCAAGTAAGCTTTGTGGTGGATAAACAGTTTGCGTGGGACAGAACGCTAGGAAGTCTTACCCCCACTGGGGACTGAACTTGGACTTACAGGGTATCGAAAATTTCCAACTAACTTAGGGATCACGAAACCTATAGAATCAACACTTGTATCGGCTATTTTCAATTATTTTTACATATCATCACCCCCTCCCCTCAAAAGTAGTAATGAGCTGAATTTGAATTTAAACGCCATCGGGTGTGTCATTGTTCATCTCAGAGACTCCGAAAACTAAGGATTCGACACTAATATAAGCTGTTTTTGATAATTTTTATAAAAACAAACAGCGAGAATTAATTCAAGTATCCAATATCTATGCCAGAGTCGGAGAAATGTTGAAAGGTAATAATGCTAGGATGACAGAGTCAGCCATATCTTCAGACCTAACTACGAGTGGGGTGCTTAGACAGACGAACAGCAGATCGTCGTTCCCCTCCCAGAGAGCTACGAGAGCTAAAAGTGGCTCTTGGTGAAGAATGGCTGTGTGGTCCATAGGTCTAATCATTAATCGTATTTGGAGTACAGACAATGGTTGTGGAGCATGTATAGAGCACGGGATCATTCTACCCCTTATTAAGCGTAGGTTCTATAACGTGGAATGTAAGTGTTAGTGCGCATGAACTCACATTTTGCAACAAAGACAAGATTTCCTTTGATTCGTTGTTTTGCTTGTATATTTTATTGGTGTCAACATGTTTCTTTCGCTGTGTACTATTTGGATTGCGGTAGAATAACCAGCTTTCCTTTTGTCCTCTTAATTTTGTACACCACTGTATGAAAGTTGTCCAAGTAAGAAAGACTTTGATCAGTTTCTGTAACTGCTTACTGAAATACATGAACAAATATGAAGAAAAAAGTTACATATCTGCTCTGCCGGTTCAAGCAAGTGTTCCAACTTTATCATGGTGAATATCCTGAGTGACGAACGACTGTGGTTCCTTGCAGGACTATTTTGTAAGAGATCACAGATCTCATCCTCGTTTGCGAACCCGACCTTAGGAAGCTTCTTTCAATTACCTGGAGACATTGTATACGCAAGATGAGTCAGAGCTGTACAATGTATGACTGAAGACTTCCCAGAAGACGCGCCGAAGCACATTTTGCAACATCCTTATACACAGAAACTACACAATCTGAATACTGTATTGAATAACCAATGCCAATTCACATGTACATTTCATACAATGATAAATTATAACCCGATTAACTTATGTCACCACAAAGCGAGTAACCACCTGCCAGGCATGCTGGGACGAACTTTATTTACTAAATGAAAATAGTACATTAACACTGTCAACAGTTACCAAAGCTCTCTATCTAATGAAGTGACGCTACTATGACAGTTTCACTTTTGTTTGTGTAGCCCTATAAATACATACAAGTTATCTAAATGAAACTATAATATATATATATATATATATATATAATGCGTGTGTGGTTAGGGAGTGAGAACCCCGAAGCAGGCATGAAAAACTACTTATCAGAAAATAGGAAAAGGTGCACTATAATATTATAAACTTAACGAATGACTATTTTATGTGATACTAGTTCATTGTTTCTTTTCTTAGCAGTATCCTTTTCAAATAGCTATTAAGAAATAGACAGTACACACACGTTTATAAAGGCTTTATCTTTTACCTCAGAATAATTCATACTACCACTTTACTATTTTGCTAAGTAAGAGTTACTATTTTGCTAAAACATGTTACGTATTATAAAACAACATACTTTTAAAACATTGCTGTGAACAATAGTAATGCTGACTGACTTACCTTCTAGAATTGAGGGAAGAGAATGTGAGTGTTTAGAAAGGAACTCCGAATTCAATTGATTTGCATCTCGACCTTGTAAAATAGGTTTTGCTTCTTGCATAATGACAGTACACACAGGCTCCTCTAAAGTGGACAAGTACTTGGAGCAATACTCATGGTAACGAATCAGGCACGTATGTAATTGAGGGTTCTCTGGATCTAATCGATACGCTCGTTTAATGGATTGTAACATAAGCAACGGTTTTCCTGCAAAAGAAACATTACAGCATATTGTAATAGGTTTATTATTATTATTATTATTATTATTATTGAAAGAAGCGGAACGTGGCACTATCAAAGGAGCGAACTGATATTGAACGATGCATCATTCACATAATCGTTGATAACTGACCAACTCTAGTTGCCATAGTAACGACAGAAACGATACATTTAAAGGACACAACGAAAACCAAGTTACCAATGTTGGTAACTGCCAAAAATTCCTTTGTATAACAATGCACATAATACTCAGCGGTCATCCTACACCATTCCTGCCACTGCTAATTTCGTGTCATAACAGATGCGAATGACGAGCATTAGAAGGATCTCATTCTATTACAATTCGCTCCTTAAAAACAAAAATATTCGAACTATGAACATACATCTACAATATGGAATTTAATGTACTGACTACAGACAGTCTCCGAGTTCTGTAAATTCATACTTATGTAACAAGTAATATGATCCTGGTAATTTGGAAATTAATTATTACTGAACTATTATTGATTAGTCAATACTAAATAAGGTTGTGTACCCTACCTATCAAGCATATTATGTAACTGAATTTTTTCTTTGCAATTCTTCGAATTTTTTCGTATTTTTCATACGTGTTTGTGACTAAACTTTGATTACAGTAAAAATTCGACTTACGTAAATTTCGACTTGCACAAAAAGTCTTGAAACGATCTATTTACGTAAGTCGAGGACTGTCTGTATGTATACACACGTAACTTGACTACTATTCCAATCATAGGATTGCTACAAAATTTGGATATCTATCTTTTCTTCACTTTTTTTTTTTTTTTTTTTTTTTTAAATTTGAAACATCTTTCTTTCATGCTTGTTACACTCTTAATTAACAACAGAGCCCAATAGTCTGAATCAATATTTTTTCTAAATTTTATAATTTACCATGCAGTATTTCCTAATGACAAGTATTTCTATCTGGTAACTATGCAGTTTAAAATTGACGAATATATATCTTCGAATTAGGTAATGTCTTACTTAATTATGTAGGTTGGATGAAATGTAGTGGAACATTGTTTCCACGTATAAAGGCTGTGTCCCGTTATTATAAGATTTCCGTAGCTGATAAATGAATGTGAAGCGAGAGGTACCGACTGTGTGTTTTTCAATCCAAAGGAGCAGTGCTGTAGAGGACGAAAAACAATGCAACATAATAATATATTTCGGAAAGACGAACAACGTGCGTGGAAGAAGATTGAAGTGATAGCGCTTAACAAAATAGATCAGAGAGGAAGTACATTCACAAGATCAAACCAGATCTGTGTCTACACGGAAGACACAGTCATAGTTTCCAGATCCAAACAAAGGTTGAAATAGGTGTGTGAGGAATTGGAGCAAAAAACAAGGCGAGTGGGACTGGAAACAAATGGACGGGGAAAAAAATATCTGATAATCTCAGCCTCGGAAACAAAAAGAAAACCTAGAAACCTAAAAATAGACAAACCATCATTTGAAGGAGTAGATAAGTTCAGCTATCTCGAAAGCATTATAGACAATAGAAATAACACAAGCGCATGTGTACACGACAAAATACAGATAGGGAACAGAACATGCCACGCCAATTACCAAATTCTCAAAAGTAAGTTAATATCAAAAACTACGAAACGGCAAACACACAACACAGAAATAAGACCGGTGGTCACATATTCCTTAGAAACATGGACAATTAATGTAGAAATTGTTAAAACGGTTCGAGAGAAGAATACTACAGAAAAAGTACGGAGCAGTGAAGGACGGAAACGTATGAAGAAAGAAGTACACGATGAATTAGAAGGCATCATCAAGAATCAAAACATAATAGGATACATTAAAAACCAACGAACTAAATGGTTAGGCCACGTGGAGAGAATGAGAAATGGAGCAATGCCAAGGAAGACGATGGAGGAAAAACTGTACTGCAAGCGGAGAGTAAGAAGACCAAAGAGAAGATGGATAAATGATGTGAGGTGTGATCTCCATAAGATAAAAGTAAGAGAATGGAAGCAGATGGCCCAAGATAAGAAGAAATGGAGACTGCTTGTATAAGAGGCCAAAACTCACCCCGAGCTGTAGGGCCGAGGAGAAAGTAAGTAGGTATGATGGATTTGAATAGGATTTCTACTTAATATTCATAATAGCCTATGCTGCGGAAATATTAATAATAACGGAGAGTGGGCACAATCCAAACAAGAAAAGATCAAGAGAATACAATCGAACAAGAGAGTAGAAAAATTTAGGTAACATTGATATAGAAAACACAGAATAAAAAAATAATGGTTGTCTAACAAGTTTCCACAAATAAAAATTGGCAAAGCAAGAACAGATGGAAAGTACAAAAAAGGATGTGTGAAAAAAATGAAACTAAATCCATGAGTAGAACAATGGAAGTGAAAGAAAACACTGGAGAAGTTAAACACACATTCAGATCTCGCAGGATGTTGGAATCGAGAGTTATTAGGGATAAGAATGATGAAATTTGCATTTACATACAGGGTTTAGAAAATAGTCTGTTTGCTTATACAACAGTTTATGTAGAAGAAAGTATAATAGGCAACATATCTAAATAAAGGCTTACAATGAAGGTACTTTTCAACACAGCTGCCAAGTCTTTCAACCTATTTCTCCCATCGTGGCACATGTTTCAAAATACCCTGTTCACATCAGTCCGTCTTTTGGGACTATAGCGCACAAGCAATTTGACTTCTTCATTGGGTCAAAAATATGTTACACAATGTTAGAAGATCGATTCGCCGGTCATTACTAACTGTCTCTTCAATAGCAGTGAAATTCTAATCGCTTCATGCTGTTATTACATGCCTGGCACGTGAAAAATCCGTAAGGTTCATGGCCCTTATCAAAGACTTGCACTATTTGGAGATATTGCTACTGTTCATACTTTGCCCCATATATGTACACCATTTAAGCCCTCATTCCTAAGCGGTTCGCGTACGAACCTTTGGCGTGGAAGACCAGGTTCGATTCCCGACGGGAGCTCATGTCGTTCGGACTTCACATTAAGCTGTAGATCCACATCTGATACAGCCTCACTGCAGAAAGGGGTGCTGTACTTAAAATCAAAATCAACCATTTCTCTGTGAATTTCATTCAGGTTTTGTAATTTTACACAAAATTAAAACTACACTTTTCTGCTCTTCACAAGTAGACGACTGTAATATATATGCCATCTTTGCTCGATAGTTCATGCTTTCGTCGCAAGAGATACATTTAATAGTACGACTGCCAAGTACAGTGCAAATATCCCGGGTTCAAACCCTGCTCCCGCCAAATGAACTTTGTGGTGAACAAACACCGTGTGCGTGGGTTTCTCCCGTTTCCTCTCACTTTCTTCATTCCGTCATTTCACTCATTTCTCATCTTCATAGTCTCCTTTAGCCTAGCCGGCATAACCCTGGACGTAAAGCTCAAAAAATTCATTTCATAGTGCGAATGTTAAATATTTTCTCTTCCAATAATCACGTCCCAGATCAGTATAGTATCATGTGAAAAGATTAGTACGCACTACTTATTAATCCGCTCTCGTAATAGAACTGTGATGAAACTACCATATTTGCTCACGACATTTGCGCCACCGCATATTTTGAGCACCCCATTTTTTTTTCTCCGTGTATTATAAACACATCTTTTAAAAGCTTATGTCCCATTCAGACAATGTCAATGGGATTGGTATTTATTTTACCAAAGTGAATTCTCAAATTCCACAGGATTGTTCATTTACCAGTAACTTCAATGTTTCACAAAGAAATCCTAGATATCGTTACTTCAACACTGATGTTACTGATGTTTGCTTGGGTACTTCCCTTTTAATATTAAAGTTTGCGATTCCTTAATTTCACGACAGCTTGCGGGCATTTTAAATTCATGTAACGATTCGAAGTACCAATAATTCTAGTAATGTCAGTTTTATTGTTTTAATAGCTGTAGTGGAATTAGCACTGACATATTAAAATGTATGAATGGGGCAATGATCAACTATCGATTACTTGTACAATATTCTCAATAATAAAATATTCCTAATAAAGAATGCCAATCTATACACTTTGCATTCACTATGATTATAATGATTTTAATTACTGATAATTCGAAATTACGGAAGTACAGCAGTATTCCGTATATACTGTGTGTATATATATATATAAATAAATAATATTCGTTACTTGAATAACTGTTCGAATATGTTTCCTTACAATTTTCCTAATACTTTGCTACAAGTTTGCGAGTAAATACACAGTTCCACTCAGCTTTCACAATCCGAAATACAAACAAGGGCATTTAGAAGAAAGACGATTAGTGTATTTTAAAAAAAATAGTAACACATAAAACAGGCACTAAATGTGTCATAGTTATTTTCGGTACGTAAATCGAAATAATATTAAATCAAAGTACATCTCAACTCGACAATATCTGTAGTTCATACCTAACCTAAAATATTACATTTGATACTCTAATCTATAATTACATACAAATGTATAAGGAAATCAGGAAACATGATGTTAAAGGAAACTTATTTATCAAAATAGTACACTAAATTTGCATCCTTACGTTTTCTGGAATATATTTCATACGCTATAAGATGAGTTTCTATCCTATCCGCAGCTAAGATCTGTAAAGGCTGAAGAAATTTAATAGCTTGTTCCAATGGGTCTTCAGTCTGCAAAGATAAACATATAATACAAAGATATGCAAAACATACCTGCATTATAACAAAACATAAACTATCATTTAATGTATATCAACGCATTTTAAATAATAAATATACCATGCAGCTTGTACTCAATTTGAATCCCACATGTGCTTCACGAGAAATCAGATGTGGATTAATGATGGTTTGAACAAAGTTTTAATACTAAATTACAATAGTAAACTTTATTTTCAAGAAACAATTGGTTAGTTGAGGAACAGGAAAACAACGAAGAAAGAAAGAAAGAAAAAAAAAAAAAACTGTTCATGCTGCTGATAGATGAAGTGAAAGATCCAGTCGTCTCCAGTAGGTTGAATTCGAGATTCATGTCACTGATGGTTTTTGTCCTACATTAAACATGCTATCTTGAGGAAAAAATGGTTCGGATAAAAAGCATATCACAGGAGCATAAAAACACGTCACATATGTACGAGGTGTGTCAGAAAAAGTAATGAGACGCAATACTGTGCACGAACCGACAATCCTGCTACTTCCATCTTCACATGGCAGTTAATATTTGCCGTTGATTCGGGACAAATTTGAACTTGCTCCAGTTGCTACACGATTGCTGAGTGTGTCTGTAGTGAAGGTGTGCTTGTAGAGTGTATTAGGAAAATAGATCGGCCAAAGTTTCAGCAATCTTGTGCAGTCAAATTTTGCGTAAAGCTTGGTCAATTCACTACTGTGACATGAAAAGTTACAAAGGGCTTATGGAGAACATTCCTTATCCAAGACACAAGTATTCAGATGGCACAAATCCTTGTCAGAAGGTCGAAGACGGAAGACGAGCCTTGTCCAAAAAAGACTTTCAACCTCAAAAACAGATAAATGCGGAAAGAGTCAAGTCTCTCATTAGGTGAGATCGTCGATTGACGGTGAGAATGATCAGTACTGAGTTACGTTTTAACACGAAATTTAACACAAGATTTGAAAATGAAAAAAGTTATGTGCTAAAATAGTTTCAAAGAACCTCACTACTAAGCAGTCTCTATAAATGAATTTTCGGCGGAAGAAAGTATTTCTGTGATTGCTCAGCCCCTTATTCGCCGGATCTCGGTCCCTGACTTCTTTTTATTCCCTTCTAAAAACAGCTTGAAACAGCGCTAATTTGGTACTTTGGATAATATCCAGAGAAGAATAACCGACGATCTGAGAAGTATTCCAGCCGAAGCCTTTCAGCACTGTAAAGATAAAGGAACCCGCCTTCACTGCAGTCTACCTACCTAAGGGAACTACTTTGATAAGGATAACCTTGATAAATAAAATTCATCGTTATAAAATCAGTCTTATCAATTTTCTAACACACCTCGTATTATTACAAAATTATTTATTTATTACGTGCCTGATGAGTTACTACATTTGTTTCTGAAGTTACTGCTGTGTTATTGGTTGAAAGGGGTGTACGAAGGGGAGGTATGAGTAGTTGTCTACATTACTTTACAGGGTTACCACCACCACACAAGAGCAGTCAAGATCAATACATAATTTATTTCTTGTTTTATTTTGTTATTGTATATGATTGTTGAAGTGATTGTTATGGTACGAAGAGAAAAATGGAAACGAGAAAAAAAGAAAAAATGAAATTCCCACAGATGCTGGAGAATCGATACATACCAGTATTGAAATTCTGTAAAATAAGAAGGAAACTACACTGTTAATGTACTAATGTCAATGCTCTTTTACATATTCTTTAATGCTGAAAGTAACTTGTGTACGTACAGGGTTCCCACTCAAACTAAATAATCGAATTCACGGTTCAATTTTGTTTCAGTTTCACACGGGAAAAGTTGACAAAAATAACCTTTACTGACCATATACACAACGATAATAAAAACTGCTTGGTACGACTTCTTGTAAGTTTTCTTTTTATTTATTGACCGACATTTTCAACATTCGAGGTTTGATCACGAAATTCACGGCTTTACGGTTGGATAGGCACCCTGATGTAGAACAATTAAGTTTGCCGTCATCTCTCAAAAGCTCACTGTCAGTCCACTGAATAATTTCATCTGGTTCGGCTGTCCTATC
This sequence comes from Thermobia domestica, assembly GCF_964235325.1. NCBI lineage: Eukaryota > Metazoa > Arthropoda > Insecta > Zygentoma > Lepismatidae > Thermobia > Thermobia domestica. Next base: position 76,235,793 of record NC_137467.1, on the reverse strand, counting down.
ACTGAAAATTTTTCCTGGATAACTTCTGTTCACCTTGAAAGTATCCTCCGTGTTGGAACATCCAGTATACAACCGAACACTATGAGAGACTAGTTTGGAACATGAAGAGTTAAATTTCCCACTAAAATGGTATTTTTTTTTCCTTTCTACTTTTCTTTAGTAAGTCATATTTTGGTTACCGATGTAACAGGTTTGGTGTTCCTGTGATGTTAGTGTACGGTGCACGAATTTCTCCATTGAATATGGCTATTTAATTCTTGTGAAAAATGTTATATATTGTCTCGTACTGCTCTCGACGCCAGTAAGTCCTTTGTGATTGGACCACCCCCTGTTTCAACATGTATATGCCTGATTTGATGTCTGATTTCAGTTTAAAAAGTTTTACATATTCAACGCAAAACACAAGTACATAGGTTACTCTAACGCAAATTTGATCAGGTTCTACAATTCTTTTTATTTTCTTGAAGAATTTGTACCCGTACAAAGAATTTCCATGTAAAAGCAGAACTACTGCTATAATGTCATATGTCTGATGAAAGAAGTTTCTTACCTGCAAAATTTCAATAAAAGCGGTCAAATCGAAAGAGATTGTTGGAATATTTCAATTTAGACTTTTAAAGAACTTGAGTACAGAGAAGTAAAAATTCTTATACTATTTAAATCAAGAAAGCTTCAAATATTGATCTTTTCTATCCAGTGAGAAGCTAGTGGTTTAGATAGCGGTATAAATCAGCATATACAATATAAAAATTAAGATTAAAAAAAATAATCCTACGACAGAAAGGACGTTGTAATTAAGAAGAATTTATCGGAAAAAACACTATCACAATAAAAAAAAAACATTATTGGTAAATTTAGTTAGTGCGCTAATATTAGTACTACATACATATCTTGTTATATAGAAAAATAATACGAGCAACCTACAACTACTGGAAAAGGTAGGCGACCATAAGTATCGATACAATTTTACACAATATCTTTAAATAACTACTGATAAGGCACCAAACAATGCGAAATTATGTTGTGAAAAAGGACTTAAGCCATTGTACTCTTTGAACAAAAGTAACCGAGAGCCTCACTCGAAATATTGGAGAAAAAAATTGACGAACGTTGCTAGGTGAGTAAGTCGAAGTATTACAATATGTTTCATACGCTCGATAAGCAATTACTACAACACAATTCCCTTTGCTGATGTTGCGATTTCAACTGACATATTGTTTCCCCCTTACTTTCAATTTATTCTCGACAGCTGCTACCACAAATAGTTTACTTACATTTATAAGACAATTTAAGTGATCATTTTACTGATTTAACGTAGAAAACGAACACATGAAAATGCTAACGACACACTTACAGATGATGCGAAACTTTGGAATAAGTTTAAAGATATGACTTCCTGAGGATGACTACTTCTGGAAAGAGTAATGCTTTATTACACTTACGAAACAATAGAGATCCCTCAAAAGCTAAAAGTGCTTACTCGCGCTAATTTCTCGGGTATTAACTCATCTTGTTGCGGGGCATCGGGCTCCGTATCGCCTTGCTGCCTTGACTTGTTGTGTTGCTCTCGTTTCTCTTGTTGCTGTGCTGCTTGCTGGCGCTCAATCTCTGCCTTTCTTCTGGCCTTTCGCTGTTTATTTCGCAATTTTTTCAGTTCAGAAGGAGCTAAATTTTCTGAAAGAAAATAATCGTTATTTAGATACAACACGAACTTGAATTAACAGGAAATATCTATTTTAAATCTATGTATTACCAATTTTATTACACTGCAACGATTATTGAGCAAGGATTAGTACTGCAAATAACATTTAAAACAGTATTTAACACAACGTCGTACAAATTGAATAATACACCAGCAACAAGTAAATAAACAAAATATCCAAAAGTGACGTAAAATATCCTACCTCATTTGTGTTACTCTAGAAGATTGCACTTAAGATGGTCAACAGTGCTGCGCTATGAACGCAGTAGGTAGTGTGTACTGGTTATGGAAACTCCAAGCTTGTTGCAACAGTTGTTAAGTTAAAGAAGTGATATAGTATTTCCGGCATCAGAATGTAAGTCAAATTGATTGTAAACATTTGAGACATTCCAGGACGGTATGGCCTGCAGGAGAAAGGATGTTCGTTACGCAGAACTGTGAAACACAGAAAGTGCCCGGATGGGTTGATATTGGCACCCTTGGTTGAGGAAGGTGACAATGTGTGTCAGTCCATTTCGAGATGGCATCAGGATACACATGTATGTCTGAACGTATGCATTACAGATTAGGGCTACTGGCGCGGAGTGTTAGTTGACCCACTATCTGCAATCATCTGTCCGGCCCAGATTGCGATATAAAGGGTACCGCTAGCCAAATTTCCTCCTATGCCTCGATAACATACAGCCACCTGCAATGGTATCACAGAAGAAACAATTATAAAGTAATTCATTTATGTTTAGTCAGTTCTTCCTTGGCGCTAGTGGCTGCCATTTGCGGGTAAGCTGCTGCACCTTCCAGTGTGTATAGCAGCGACACACAGGACCAATGTCAGGCATAATAATGAGAGGAGCAACATATTACAATGTAGGTTTGCCTCTTGTATTCTTCAAAGTTACAGGGCAGCGAACAGTACATCTAAGTCGTTCTACTGCTATTCCTGTGCCATTAGGAAAATGCAATGCCCCCCTTTCAACAGGGCAATACCTACCACACAACTCTCGTGTTATCCAATGCATTCTCTATGGCGTGCGTTAGCTTCTTGCCTTCCTTCACGACTGCCACATCTCTTATTTAGTATATGTACAACTCGATTTAACGGCATCTGGTCCAGCCCTAGGTGGCGACGACAAATCTTCACCAACTGCGTTACCAGTGGAAGAAGCGTAGACTATTTTCCATTATATCATTCACTTCTAGGACTGCCTTTACGTAAGAGTTCAAACCTGCAATTGCAGCTGTTGGACGGTGGACAATATACTAACTTGACTTTTGATATTCCTTTCACTCCCTATCCATAGACGTGCTCTTTTACAAGGCACAATCTACTGTATAGAGTTGTGCATAAAATTTAACATTTACATGGGACCATGATCTCAGAGTATTCATTTACTGTATTTTCGGTCCCCTCTTTTCACGATAATCTTTACGGATATGCAATCACAAAATATTTTTTTTATTTTCTCATGACCCTATGACTGTGTAATACAATCATTTTCTGTCAAATTTCATATTTTCTCATTAGAAAGTTAGTAGTGTTTAACATGCTAGCTGCCAAGAGTGAATTTTATTATTCACCGGTAAAGTGCCAAACGTACTTACTTGCATTATTCTTGTTTTGTTCACATTTTTTGAACTGAAATATATTCTAAGGCAAGGTATTGAATCCGCGCGCATGAAAGTTGGGGATCCAGTAGGATATAACGAGTGCTTTTTTTTTTTTATTTATTTATTTATGGGCAAGGGGATAAATTACAGTTGAAGTGGCAACTCTGTTTGATAGTCATTTGTTCATTATTACATGTAAAGGCTGGTTTTGTGAGAAAAGTGAGGATGAATTCATCTTGCTTTTAGAGCTATTAGGTAGTTTCTTTGCGAAACGAAGAAATATGTGCAGAACTAATAATGACAATATAGTGATCTAGACCTTACTCCAAATTCAGTAAATGACGGGGATTTCACAACACTTGCATCTTGTCAAAATAAATTAGATTTAGTATTTTTTAGATCTCTGGGCTTTCGGCATCTATGGCCATATTAGCCCATCACGTATGAGTGATGATGTATCTCAGCGATCATACTATCCGAGGAAAGAGAAGGAAGGAAGCGGGCTGGGATCTGTATGTTAGGTACCATCCCGGCATTTTCCTGGTGGGAATGAGGAAATCAGGACAACCTCACTCAGAATGAAAATATAGCAATAACTATTCTGAAAATGTTATAATTCGATTTTAGGGAACAAAATTATCATTTACAATTTATACACAAACAAACTTCAGTTAGTAATGTTTTACCAAAGACATTGAAATATACGCGAAATAACTTAACGGCCAAGTTAATACATTGAGGATGTTAAAATTTACTGGGACAAATTTAGAAATGCTACAAATTTCCAGAAGTTTCCTATTTCAAACATATCGACAAGATACACCATCATGCACAGAATGGCCGTTTGTAATTTTCATTTTGTAAACTGAATTCATATTAGGTTTTAATAGAATATCAACAGCTCAAAAATTAAATTGTTTCCCGAAAGAAGAACAAAATTTTAAATCAAAGCAGAACTAATTTTGTATCCCGTTTGTTGGTATAAGGCACTTCTTTTTTCCTTGCCAACTTGAATTTAAGAAACATGTAAAAGATTATGACAAAATGTATAACTTTCAGCGACTTGATAAGACGGTAGGGAACCAAAACGACACTTCTGATATGCTCAATTACAAAACTCACACCTGCTAGTAACCGATGCAGTGAGTTTAAAAACCAATCAAGACAGACAGCACCAGATCAAACAAGGAACTTACAAGTATTAAATGTTTTAAAGACATTTTTAATTCCATAGTCTACTGCAGGAAAAACAAAGGTGATACTTAAATAAGAAAAACTTACAAAATAATAAAAAGCGAAAATTTCAGTTTCCTCCTCCCAAAACGATCTTGCATCGTTTGGCCTAATCCTCGTTTCGCCTAACCAATTATCTGACATTTTTATGGCAGATGAATAAGATTTGTGTCCGCCATTTTAGGCGAAATAAGTATCCTCGTTTGGCCTAATCCTCGTTTTGCCTCAAATGGCGGACTATAAAAAAATTCGCGAAAGTAAGACTGGAGGTAAATTTCGAAAGATTATTCCCTACTATATGAAAAACTGAGAAATATTTTATTTCCCCAAAACTAATTTGTAGTACGAGCATTTGTTTTAGGGAAAATGCTTCGACATTTGTGTTATGGTTATTTTTCCTTTCCATTTTGAGAACATTAACATTCGATATACCATTTATTTAAACTTAACGCCCTCACAGCATCTATAGTGGCTATATTTCAGATGAGCAAAAAATAAGTTACGCATACTTTAAACCCTATTATTAATTTCGTTTAAAGGTGAGTGTTTGTTTCCAAATATCTGATATTGTCAAATGGTACTGCTAATATGCATCTTAAAGGAAATATAGTTTTCATGAGTATTACGAAAATATGGATTTTATATTTCTGTTTCGTACTAATGTGGATGCAGAAGTTATATTATTGTAGGTTTTGCTGGTTTTTCAGAGGATTTCATTCCAATTTGAATGCTTTTTTAAAACACTGTTAATCCGTTAGAAGAGATCCTGTTGTGATTCTATATTATTTTAGTTAATATGAAATTTTGAAACGTTTGGAGCTAGATATGACAAGAGATATCTAAATTAGCTCATAAAAATGGATAACTTTAATTGAAATGAGTGATTTGAACAAATCGCTCTATTGGCAAGTTGATCTTTGCATAATTCCACAATCCAAAGATCACAATGTGTTACTAGGGGGTGCGGTGGCTCAGTGATAGAGTGTTCACCTCCGGTGCTTGGGGTCCCTGGTTCGATCAGGTGGACTTTGTGGTGGACAAACACCGTGCTCGTGGGTTTTCTCGGGGTTCTTCCGTTTCCTCCCACTTTCTTCATTCCACCATTTCACTCATCTCTCATCATCACCGTCTCCTTTGGCCTAACCGGCATAACAGTGGGACGTAAAACTTAAAGATTTCAATGTGTTGCTAACAAAGAAAAAATAGAAAAAAACATATGAATTCTAAGTAACCATTAGCAAATAGATATTGAAAATCTGTTAAAGAAATAAAATTGTATAAACAAAAAATATATATAAGTATTTCCAAAACATTCCCTTCAAATATCGTGGACAGGCATTCGCACAATCACAAATAAGGATTTCTTTACAATTTCCAGTTTTGGCCAATCAGAACCAAGTATTTGTTTACATCTTTCAGGCGTGTCTATCATGCATTCGAGTAACTGTCCTTTTATTTTTTTATTAATAATTCTTATATTTACGTTTAAATCTTAATTACTGTTCTTAAGATCTATGAAAAAGATTTGTTATATATTGTTATTCTATAAATTGTTATTTAAAATAATATTAAGTTTTAAAAACAATAGTATCAATTACTGATGATACTATTATTTATTTTCTTATTTGGATGCATGTTTAAATGAATCCCAACGTGAAGTCCGGGTAGAAAATTTTTTGTCCACGAGCTTTCACGTCGAAAATGACCTGAAACAAGGATATGCTTTTTCGCCATTATCATTCAACTTTGTTCTGGAATACGCTGTAGGGAAAATCAAAGATAGCAGCCAGGGCCTAGAGTTAACGGTATTCACTAGGTTATGGCATATGCTGATGATGTAAATTTAATAGGGAATGATAGGAAAACAATAGAAAGAAATGCAAAGATCTTAATAAACGCTTGCAGGGACATGGGTTTAGAAGTAAATGCAGAGAAAACTAAATACATGGAAGTGCGTCGGGACCGTAATACGGCAAATTGTGGATGCGTTAAAATATTAAATAATACTTTTGATAAAGTGGATAATTTCAAATATTCAGGATCGATATTAACAGACGAAAATCGTATTCACGAAAAAATTAAATGTCGACTAAAAGCAGGGAATTCGTGTTATTATTCAGTTCAAAATCTCTTGTCGTCGCGAATTCTGTCGAGGAATTTGAAGTTTAAAATATATAAAATGACAATCATACCTGCTGTTCTATATGGTTGCAAAACATGGTCGCTTACTCTGAGAGAAGAACATAGACTGAAAGTATTTGAAAACAAGATCCTGAGAAGAATATTCGGACCCAAGATTAACGGAAACGGGAAATGGCGGAAACTTCATAACGAGGAACTACATAATTTATATGGTTTACCAAACATTGTTAGGGTCATCAAGTCTAGGAGGCTTAGGTGGGTAGGTAATGTAGCTAGAATGGAAGAAAGTAGAAACGCTTTCAAAGTCTTGACTGGAAGACCAATCGGAAAGCAACCATTAGGAAGACCTAGGCGCAGATGGGAGGACAATATGGATCTCGCAGAGATAGGAATACAAAGTAGAAACTGGATCCAGTTGGCTAAGGATAGAGGTCGGTGGAAAGCTTTTGTGAATGCGGCATTGAACCTCCGGGTTTCATAAGCCATAGAGTTAGCTAGTTTCTTATTTGGTTGCTATGTAGGATTGCATTCATTTAGAATGTTAGATGACTGAAATGCTGAGTTGTGATTTACTTGTTTACTTTTAATGCAAACATTATTTTTTAGTTACTCAATTTACATAAAATTTTGGAAAATAAAAGTAACGTTCATTCTGAAAAAAATAATAGGTTTCTCATTTTACTTTCAACATTTCTGGGACTTCACTATTGAAAATAAGCGTAATATTTTATTTTTTCTTTTGGTTTAAATCTCATTTTTATGCTCCAAGGCTGAGAGAGGTGGTGATGATGACAATGAACAAAATTGGTGGGGTGAAGAAAGTGGAAGGAAACGCATGAAGCCCAAGATAACCCTTACACAAAATTTGTAACGTGCACTTGAATATGGTATTTCATTCGATTCAAACATATCTGCTATTTGTGTAATTATTTAGTCATATGATGTTCCGTTATAGATTTTTTGTAGCAAGTGAATTTCACATGATACTGGAATGTTTCCCAGTACAGTATTTGCTCAAACCTTAGAAATTCGAATGCAGGAAATGAATACAAAGCTCCTCCACTACTTTCAACATTTGTATTTTTTATTGCAAAATGTTCTGAAGTACATTAAGGTCAGATGTGCAAGAATACATCTGAAAAAAGCTCAAGATAAACAAGTATTCTTTATACTCTAGCAGTTTTTTTTATACATCTCTGCTTCATTTGTAGTTTTGTCGTCCCAATACATTACAACTTGAATTTTCTCAAAGCACTTAATCAACTAGTTTTTTTTTTTTTATTTGCATTGGTGAAATTATAACTTTTGAATTCAAATTTCACTCGTTTGACATACTACCGGAACGTCTATCGCATAAGTCTCTGATTAAGATTGCTACGTCTCGGAGATGATGTAAAAATTGAACAAATTTTAACGATACTAGTTAAGGATAGCCCGGAGTTGAAGACACGCATGATACAATCAAATTTAACTGGTGCGCATAATAGTGAATCTAACATCCTTATGGCATAGTAGTTATCTTCTTGTCTCCCGGGCGGACTCTCTCTCTCATACAGATACACACACACACACATTATATATACGGACATGGTAAATACATAAAGGAGTTTTGCTAATCCTAACTGCTTGAAAATATTAACCGCGGGTTAATATAATATCAATATTAATAAAAAATTGCATTTCTTTCTAGGGAATTTTCTTCTGTAATTTCCCTCTACTTGAATTTCCGTGATTTTTTTTATTGTGCGTCATTTTAGGCGTAACGAGGATTAGGCCAAACGAGGATCCTTTTTTCGCCTAAAATGGCGTACTGAAATCTTATCATTTATCTGCCATAAAAGTGTCAGATAATTGGTTAGGCGAAACGAGGATTAGGCAAAACGTGGCGACACGTCCCAAAACGGACTTTTTACACACACACACACACACAAAAAAAAATTCAATTCTACAAACCGAACTTTTATGCATCCCTATCCAAGACTTCTACCAATTATTTTATAATAATAGACTTTCATAAATCGTCCGTTTACTTTCGCCTAAAGTAAACAATTGAACATTTGTTTTCAGCATAAAATTTGTTATACATGATATATGGACCTACAATTTAAGCTGGGATTCAACCATATGAGTTTCGCCGGCAATCGAACTTCAGTTTCCAGCGCCGAAAGCACAAACACTATTTAGCTTCAAGGAAGACCCGTCTCCAAATAACTGCCACAAACTTTCTAGTTAACTAAAATCCAGAGAGTACGAATCATACGTAACACACAGATGTGTTGCTGGTGATTCAGCAGTAACGCATCGCCTGCTCAGTTGGAGGCTATACCCTGTGGTGGACAAACACCGTGTGGGTGGGTCATCATGTTTCCTCCCACTTCATTCTACCATTTCATTCATTTCTCATCATCACCGTCTCCTTTACCCTAGCTGGCATAACCGTGAAGATTTCATTTCATTTTTTAATTCGTACTAGCTGAACCTGCGCTGTTTACTCAGCGCATCGTTCTATTATGACCATAAATCTCCTTCCCACTATGCATGTCTCCTTACTCACAAGTAAAGGATAGGAGATTCACAAAGGAAGTGAATTGCTATGTATACATGTTAGAGTTAGTTGTAGCAAATTTGTAGAAGTAATACGATATCAACTGGAAATATTTTTTCTAAGAAATCCCTATCCGTCCGAGTACGACTTATTGCGTCTTTTGAGGTCTTTGAAGTTGCCAGCATGCATTACGTTTTACCATTCAGATTTAAGCAAAGCGCCTGCAATGTCCGTCAACACGCCATACATAACTTCTCTACTGGTTGCATAGCACCGTAGTTTCGGCTTGCGTCAATCTTATGGACTGAAGAGGCCCCAAAAATGTTGAATAGAACAATAACGACACTCTTTTTGAAAATTTGAATGAGAACTGGACAATCTACACAAAATTTGGAATCGACCAGCGAAAACGGCATGTTTCTAGCACGTGTGTTTTTTGAGATCTCATTGTCGAAAGGATTGGAAACAAACATAAACCTAGCATTTTAATATATAGACTAGCTGAACCTGTGCTCTCTACACAGCGCATCATTCACAAATGAGCACGAATCTCCTTGTCATTCCTCACAACATCTGTATATGTCCCTTTACAGACACAAGTGAAGGGCATTTTGATAAAAATCTGCAAGGGGTACCATAAAAGGGAGATTTTCTTGATTATTTTTTCAATGTCGCCGTTTGCAAGATTGAACCTACTTCCGGTTGAACTTTCTAATTCATGTATGATCAGTGTTGTCTTTCTTCTTGCATGCAGTATGTAATAACCAAATACATTACATACACAATTAATTATAATGTCAGTTATATAGTTCATTGAGCAAAACACTCCAAAAATAAAAATTCATCTTAAACTGGAGAAATGGTTATCCTTCGATTTTCATTCTTTGGCCACGAAACAAACGCGTGAGATATATACAACCTCTATATACAACTATATAGTGTTGGAATGTATAATGCGTAGGATATGATGCTTTATTTGTTTTTAAATTTCAACACTTCCAGTGCACCCGTAAAAATGTAACAAAGAAATAATGGCCATGGCTTTTTTAAATATTCAATTAGAACTGGACAATCTACGCAAAATTTGCAATCGATCAGTGAAAACGTCATCTTTCTAGAGCCTGTACCTTCAGATTTCATTGTAGAAAGGATTGGCCACAAACATATACACGCCCACAAATATACAGTTAAAAGAGCTCTAAAGATGGCAGCACAATTCATTTGCATTGATTTTGGAGAAGGCTTATTAAAATACAAAGGCTTTGAACAATAATTTTAAGAAATAAACTTTATGAAAAAGATCTATGTATCTAATTTATTTAAAGTACACATAGTTAAAATATTTGTCGTCTTTAAACGTGAAATCACAAATAACCATAAATCAAAGGTTTGAAATCAAAAGTTAGAGGTTGGAGCTGAGGCGCTTTTATTGCAATTGTAGCATTTTAATAGATAGATAACTTAGCCCCCAATCAGTTATACTGATTTGTTCAACCAAGTTTACACTCTTTAGAAATTCATCGGGATAACCTAATATAACCTGAATAACAAAATGAGCAGTAGCCAAAAATATTAAGTTTCTATAAATAAATATGAACGTAAAAGTTTAACATCCCATGATTATGGTCTTTAGGTTAAAGAAAACGGATGATTAATGAAAACGAATGATTATGAAATTAATTTTTGTGCTTGCACATCGGGAATCGAACCCGGGACCACATGCACGACACACACGTATAACCACTAGACAGTGTGGAGGACTGATCTTGTTTGTAATCGCATTTTGGAAATACAACTGAACCTTTGCAATGAATTTCTTCATACAGTTAGTACCTACGTCCAACTAGGGTTTCATTCATGTCATTTTAACTAAAATGTATATCCCTGAAAAAAAAAAATAATAAGAGGGGGAAGGAAGTTGACAATTTATACCAAAAATATATTACCTCAGGAGCCTCTGCAGTTAGAAAGATAAAATTCTATATAATACACTCCTCATTAAGAATAATGTCATACTTCTCAAGAGTTTTCGAAAATTCTACTTTTAAGGTGAGGGGACGGTAGCAATTTCTTTCTTTTTTTTAATCCAGATCAACGTCGTCTGTCTCACAGGAAAACTGCTGAACTCTTTGACATGAATTTTTGAACATAGCACTTGAGTCAAGCTGGATTTTTATTATTACATTTTTATTCAAATATGCATCCTAAGGGAGAGGATGGAGGAGTTCAAATATTAAAATTAAACTATGGAATTTCAGTTAGTTACGCAATAACGAAATTTCACAATAAATGTTCACAATAATGTTTGAAAAAATGAAATCTTTGAGTTTTACGTCCCACGCTTATGCCGGTTAGACTAAAGGAGACGGTGATGATGAGTAATGAATTAAATGGTGGAAGGAAGAAAGTGGGAGGAAACGGGAGAACCCCGAGGAAACCCACGATCACGGTGTTTGTCCACCACAAAGTTCACTTGGCGGGGGCTGGGATTGAACCCGGGACCCCAAGCACTAGAGGTGAACGCTCTATCACTGAGCCACCGAATAATGTTTGAAGATTTATGTGAAAAACAAGTATGAATTATTTTTCTATTCAAAAAAAGTTGGATAAAAGTTATGAATTGCGTTGTTTTCTCTTTAAAAGAATTTGATGCTAAGTTTTTATCTGCAGTTAATTGGATTATTGAGCACGAATGTTTCGTCTTTAAATGGGCTATCAACAATTCAGTAACAAAACAAATAATAAAAAAAAAACAAGGTCTAATATGTTTATTAATTCTGAAGACACATTTCTTAAACAAATACTCAATAACGAGTCCTGAACCAGAAACAATAATTTCAGGCTGCTGATCACTTCAGAAACTATGTTCAGCGAGCATTCACATATTTTCACGTGTGAAAACGTATTCGGTTTTGTACTAAGTAAAAGAAGATTTTATTAGAAGAAAAACATTGCCCTGCTTTTCCTAGCAAGGTCAACATTCAATCGATGATTGTAAAGGCTAGTTCTCAACATTATTCGCCGTAGTTTCACAACAAGCAATATAAAAGAATATATTCCAATCTAACCAAACTTGTGAGTTGAATTTTAGAGAAATGAGGGCACCGTCGCTCGCTCCGCTGACGCGGTGTCCATTTTTCAACACCACATGAGTGATTAACAAGCTCATGATTGACACCTATGCAATCGGTGGCCTAAATATGCTAAATGGTTATAGTTACATATAACTAAGAGAATTGAAGAGGGAACACGTCCACAAACTCCTTCTATAAATGGTCAACGTTGTTGATAAAATCTTCACGTATTTGTGTTTTTGTTACCGACAGCGCACAACTTAAATCTTAGTTGCTTCTCTACTTCACTACAAAACTATCGAGAAGTCATATTTAAAAAGAAAATGTTCGTTTCAAGAACTAAAATGAAAATGAAATTTGACCACTGCAAACCTTTATAGTTCTGGCAATATACGTTTGCCTTCATTAGACACATTGTCTGATGATGGTAATTATATGCCTAGGTACTATTATTACTATGTAACTTAGAATAATATGTGAAGTGTTCGGAAGTCGCAGAGTGGCTCAGTGGTTGAGCGCTCATTTCTGGTGCACTGGGGCCTCTCGCCTTCTCCCAATTCTTCCATTCCATCATTTAGTTTATTACCATGATCATCATTATCTCTCCTTAGTCTCGGAGTATAATCGTGCGACGTTAAACTTTAAAAAATTAAAAAAAAATATTATTTTCTGTTTCTCTTCTGCGATAATTTTCAATCTACGAGGGCCACAAGGACAGACTAAGGACTATTGGCGCTCTGCTGACTGAAAAACGCTTACTTAGTTCATTTGAAAAACTGCTCTGGGTTCTTGTGATGTTAAAAGTGAGGGAATTGTAAGATTTTGTCTCTTTTATGCTGTATTTAAGTTTATCGTTCGAGAAAAAGGTAAATAATTTATTAGCAAAGTTTCTATTACTACTTTTCTTAAGCTCTTCACTAAGTTCACCACCCCTTTCTGAATTTCAATGAATAAATGAAAAACAATGAAGAATATAGACCAGTTGAGAATGCATAAAGAGTATTGCCAGAACGAACTTAAAAATAATTAATTTTTCTTATTAACTTCTACAGGCTTTATACCAATTGTTTTATGTACTTTATTATTATACTCATTAAACAATTCTTGTAATATATCTATTCATTTATAATTTCCTTGGGTACTAAACTTTTTCCACGTGTTTTGTTTAAGAGTTCTGTTAAAACGTTCTACGATATGTTGTTTTACGAAGACATGCTCAAAATGAAGGGATCAAAATTGAAAAATTCGCAAAATATCATCCCTTTATGACTTACGGTTCCCGCGATATGGCTCCTTAAATCTCCCGAAATCGTAACTTTTTTGGCCAATATCTCGGGGGAACTGTAAGGGTGACGCGGAAAATTCCATCACTTCTCTTAGATTGTTTTTGATATTCTATCCAATCCAATGGAGGGCTCACAATTCGTAACACACACACATTTATATATATAAAGAGAGAGAGAGAATTCAGTAACCATCTTTCTAAGTTCGCTGAAAAGTGAGAATTTGCTTCATTTCAAGAACTAAAATGATGATAAAATTGATTACAGCGAAAACTACATAGTTGTAGCAATATATCTTTGCCTTCATTAGACACATTATCTGATGATGGCAATGATATACAGGGTGGCCCAAAAGTAGATATACAGTCTCATACTGATCAATTCATTGCATTTTATATCATTTCTTATTGTTATCCATCACAAATACTTAGTTTCTTTATTATTTGTTCTTAATGTCATTTTACTTACATCTTAAGCTCGGAACAGCCGAAGCAAATAAATTTATAAGTTAGAATGTTATACAGGTGTATATACCTAATTTTGGGCCACCCTGTATATATACCTAGATAATATTATTACTATATAACACACAATAATATATTAAATGTTCAGAAGTCGCGGAGTGGCTCAGTGGTTGAGCGCTCACCTCTGATGTGTTGGATTTTCTCGTCTTGCACGATTTCTTACATATTATTTCGTTCATTATAACGATCATCATTATCTCCTTTAGCCTCTGAGCATAATCGTGTGATGTTAAACTTTTTAAAAAAATCATTTAAATGTTATTTTATCTATCTTTTCTGTGCTAATTTTTAATCTACGAAGACCATAAGGACAGACCCTGAGGACCACCGGTGCTCTGCTGACTGAGAAACGCTTATTTAGTTCATTTGAAAAACTGCTTTCGGTTCTTGTGATGTTACAAGTCAATAGGTGTTAAAAGTTAATAAAAATATCCAAACCTTTTCTTATAAATCAGAAATCTGGGTGCATAACTATTGGGTACCCAAATGTATACACTACATGAACAATAGAGTTTTGTAGATTTTATCTGGCTTACTTTCCAGACTTTTGATATTCCTCATCGTATTTCAAGTATTCATTAAAATTCAAAGAAGGTATGGTGAGCTTAGCGAAGAATCTTGAATAAAAATAGCCCAGTTGTTGTCTGTCACAGAACACGAATACGGAGTTAGGCTCCTCAACAAAGGTAATATGTTAATTATTTCTAATTTCTTATTGGGATTCAAAGTATAATGATGATGAACCATCAGTTTATACGTCACTTATACGACAATTAGTACATTTTTCTTTTTTAAAGTTTAATGTCCCACAATTGGTTAAAGGTGACGGTGATGATAATGAAAGAAATAGTGCAATAAAGATAGCGGGTAGAAACGGGAGAATCTTGAAAAATCCACGAACACGACTTTTACCAATCTCAAACACACTTTATGTCATTAACGCTGCGGCGCGCTCATAATGAAATATCATTAACATTGAGACGAAAAAGTCAAAGTTGGAGCAAAATAAATACGAAATTATCACGCATCACTGGCCCTGTCACTCGACGAACCGTGCTACATCATGAGGACCGAAAGAAGATAACTCAACTTTACTATATACTGATTTTGTATCAATGTAAGTATCAGTCCTTACTGTTTCTTGAAGAACACCATTTCAATATGGTTAAAACTAGGATCTGCTATAGATGTTAAAAACTTTATCGAACAAATAATATTGGATAATAAAGATTGAATCTACAAGTGATTATTTATTTATTTACAAACTTCCAACAAAGTCTTCGAATTAATATCTACAACAATCGGAAGTCAGTCAGAGTCTACATTGATCACCAGTTGAATTAGAGATACTTACCTAATACTGCGTACCACCATCTTTCGCTCTGATAACGGCAGCTACCCGCCGCGGAATGGACTCCACGAGGCGCCAGAAATGTTGTTGTGGGATCTCAATCCATATCTGCTGCAAAGTCTTCCACAGAGCCTGCAGGTTGGTTGGAAGAGGGTCCACAGCCCGAAGGCGTCGTTCCATGATGTCATGATGTCCCAGATGATTTCGATGGGATTGAGGTCTGATTACCGTGATGGCTAGGAAAGTGTTGTCAAATCAGAGGAGTGTTCATCAAACCAGTCTGCTGTTATCCTAGACCGATAAGCCGGCACATTGTCCTACTGAAAGATGAGGTCACCATCCGGATTTGCAGCCGAGCAAATGACAGGACATGATCATCCAGACGATCGTGGTAGCGTTCACCTGTGAGGGACTGTCACACGTGTTAGGGGGCCCATTTCAGTTCACGTAAACATGCTCCAGATGAGAATACTACCACCATCGGCCTACACAGTTCCCTGCTGGCTCGATGGATCCATTGCCTCTTGCGGTTGGCGACGTATCCGTACCCGTCCATCGGCATGTACAAATGCGAACAACCTTTTTCCATATTTCCACGGTCCAGTGGCGGTATTCTTTTGCCCATGCTAGACGTTGTTCCTGTTGTGCGATTAGAAGGGGTACTAGCATGGGCCGATGACTTCTGTACTTCATGGCGAGTAGATGGTTGTGGATTGTGTGGTTGCTCACACGGCGTTGTCGTTGTGCATTGAATCTCTCCACGATTTGACACACTGTGACCCGTCTATGGACTGTTACAATGCGGGCCAGTCAGCGCCCATCTCTGTCGCTGACAGGCCCCTGAGCGCGAGTTTGCCCGTGTGGGTGCGGTTTCACCGGAAGCCAGGTACTCACGATACACCCTTAACACAGTTGCCTTTTAAAATCTGAGTCCCGCAACCACTTACGATATCGAGCCATCCAGTCGTCTGGCCCTACGGCTTGACCACCGTCAAATGCACTCAGGTTCTTCGTCTTGCCCATCACACACTGCACTAACACGGATACCGAAGCACACGGCAGCAGTACACGCGTGATGCATTTCATTCACATGCACTGGTGATCAGTGTATATTTAAAGGTAATTTCTCAATATTTTTCCACTTCACATTCCAATTTCTTCCTACCTTCTTGTATCCCAAGAAGTACTGCTGAACCAAAAAAGTACGAAAATAAGAACCTTTAAATGGATATTCACTAAATGGAGATGTTACATTTCGAAGACGCGACCACGTATCATCATCACTTTATATTTTCAACTACCACGAAGTATTTTACGTAAGACAAATTTTAACTAGTGTTGGTAACAGAGCACTATCTATTTTGGGTTCCGGGCTGTCCCGGAATATAAATAAACTTTTTTCTTTTATGTGTAAGCTTCGGAAAGTGAACCGAAATTTATTTTGCAAATACCGTTAAGTCAAGCTGAAAACTATTATATTGAGTACCTATAGTGCTTTTGTTTCAAAGCGTGTTTCCCTTTTCTATGAAATTTCGGTTCCACTATAATACCCATTTCGGTTCCAGAATCAGAACCAGTTTTCTTAGGTGATCAATTTCGGTTCCGCGTCCGGAATACTTTCTTCCTGGAAAAACGGAACTGGAACCCAGTAGAATCTATTTACTCGTATCTGTTTCATTAGTTCATTAGCGCGAACAATCCTAGTTTTAATACTATATCGGTACACAAGAAGCATATGAGAAGTGAATGCAACATACCATTAGTTTATATCTCTCAATTAAGGAATTAACGGCTATCATTACATTAGACACGATCTATGTTATTCTTATGCATTCTGAAGTGGACTGTTTTTCTTCAAATAACTTAATATAAAAATTATATTATGCAAGTATTCTCTATTATCTTAAAAGAATACTTGCTTTAAGAAACTCACATACAAATGGACTAAATGGATCTTTAATCTGTAATAACCATGAACTCTTGATGGGTGGGAAACTAATTACCGTCTTGTCGGCAATACAAAATTCCATTACTTAAAATGTGCTGACATACGGCGCGTGATGGCTTCAGGACAAACATTACTCTGTGGAATCAGCACTAACATTCATTCACTCAAAAGACTGCATTATGAATTTCTGAAAATAAAGTGGTTCGTTCAATATCAACGTATCTATGGGTAAGGTATGATCACGAATATACGCCTACTTTCAGTATTTGCTAATATAACAATAAAAACATGGAAGATGGCCAGAGCTTGACAAAACTACTCAACATGATAGTCTGCCCCGCGAATAACTTACAGAGGTAATAGTTGTTCAAATAACAGTACGTGTTTTTAAATTAGAAGGCTTCATTTCGAGATACTATTAGCAGTGAAGATGATATACATAAAATTAAATTTTGTTACTACAATCAATAGAAAAAGGTGAACAACCGAAACAACCACTGGCGTGTAAATCCTAGTGACATTTTCACATCTTGTATAACGTATCCTGTTATTTGAGCAAGTGCCAATCCGACTGTTTAGTCATAATTGACACCAGTCAAACGCAGGGATAAACAGTCTCTCATCAAGTATTGACAGCTTTCTTTGACAATACTTTCTAAACATTACAACGTTCAACAGCCCGAAATTATTTACTGATTTGTTTTTCTTTAAGAATAGTAGGATAAAAGACGAATCTACAATGACGTCCGAAGATTTCAACTGCTTCCTTGGTTGGTTGATTGTAATTTAAAATCCCTGTTTCAGCATCAAGTCTCCAAGAAACGGAACCTACTGTAAAGTGAGATTCGAATCGTTACTCAGTGTATTCGAGCCAAATACATCACTTGAAGCCGAACCCAACGATTTCAACTGCATATTATAATGTTCTTTGTATGCCTGGTACCATCAAAAGCTACTAACAAAAGTATAATAACTGTTGCACATTTAGCAAGGGTTTCTCAGTTCACTCCAGAGCATATTTTTAAGTCAATGTCTTTTAAGAGAGTAATATGAGTAAAGCTTATCATTGTGGACACACATGAATATTCAGAGTAGGTTAAGTATCTTAAAAGTTAGGAACGTGGGCAAAAATATCTTTACAGTATATTTCAAAACCTTTTCCTTGACCACAATAGAAGTCCCATAGTTTTTACGTCAGTGGGAACTTAGCGAAGCTCGAAACTTCCCACAGTCACTTTGGTTATAAGAAAATATTCAGCTCCTTGTAAACAGCTTACTAGTATTTTAGTAAAGTTCCAGATGAACGACTAATAGATAAACAGGTGCATAAATATTACGAACTGATTGTGTTACACGTAACCCACATAATATGATGACTTTGCGGATACGGAGTGGAGGAAGCATTCAAGGTCGATGAGGAAAGAAAGTGAAACGGCAACTGACAAAGTATATTAGCCTGTATTTCACGGGAAATTACTTCTACAAAACGGCGTCGGAAAAGCGGACCACACTAATGATGCAATCCAAACAAACAAACACACACACACTCCCGACCATGAAACACTATATATCAGGCATGAACAAGCACAAGAAACTTTTCTTCTCTATACTTTTACCGTTTTAACAGGTGTCCACATACATGCGTGTAAACTATTCATCGTATCTCCAGGCTAACAACTAAAACAAATCACTTTCATTTATATATTCCACATAATTTTCACGGAGATATCTCTGCAATTAAATAAATTAAACTTTTGGTGATCCATTTTTGTATTATTTGTTTTAACTGATTTTTTCCAAGGCAATTGACCTTTGATGGAACACCAAAAACTAAATTTGAATATTTTCATTTAATTTACGAGACAAATGTAGTTTTTAATTGTAAATTTAACTTAATTTAAATGAAATAATGTGAAGTAACAAACTCATTTGATTTTTGTGTGTGGAGATTGGTTTCAAAGTGAAAGAATTTGCACTGAAGACAAACCACGGAAGAAAAGAGAGAGAGAGAAAGTGGAGAATCAAATATGCTAGCATTTTAAAACTAAATTGTAGGAAGAAATTTAAAAATACTGGTAAAAAGTAACAATAATACTTATTAACACTGTAATGACGTATTTTTGAGAAACAGAAGAGGAATGAGTAGCTTTTGGACAAGGATTTTTTCTAGCGATGATTCAAGAGACAAATTATCTCTACACCGCAGGAAGCTGATCAGAATAATGTAGTTCTACGAAGAACCTAACTAAACGTCAGAAGATAACATGGGGTCAATGAAACATAGCGTCAATCTGGGTGCTTCATTTAGTACACTTTCAATTTTTAATGCATGAATTTATTTAAACAATATAATTGTATATTTTTTAAAAAAGAGGATCTAGTGCAGTGATTCTCAACTAAGACATATGAACCTAAAAGGAAATGTTAAAAGGTATTTCGTACACCGCTATTATCAAGTCTGACTTAAAAAGGGAAGTTCTCACTTTTACTTGCATATATATCTGTATGAAAACATATTCACGATTATATCGAGAAACTGGTCATATTTCGATGCAGTTTTCATTACTCGAATAAGCTATTTCCAAGGAAGTTTCTTACGTATCAAGTATCAAATACCGGAAAAACTATATTTAAAAAAATTAAACAATTTCTGTAACATTTGATGAAAAAAGTATCCTACAATATATAGCAACCAGATAATTAACAAACTAATGTCGGTTGAATATAACCAAGGGTTAACAAAATCTTTGTATCCAGTTTTCTCCAAATGATTTTAACACTGGTGAGGATGTTTAGGTCATTGACGATGTCATGACTACTTACACACCGATTTTGCTCGACTTCTGGGGGAATATCATCCACTTTTTCTGTGGTCGCCCACTGCGAGAAGCATCATAAGACATTGAAAGTGGAAAAATTAAACCAACTTCGAATAAAATAATTCAAACATGTACTACAAGAATAAAGTAAAATTGAAGTTCTTTAAAAAATGAACTTTAAAAGTCAGAAAATAATAAAAGCTCTAAAAACAGAAAACAACAACAATAATAAAGCGTTTAGAAGCAGAAAATATTAGTTCTATTATGTACACTCATGTCCAAAATTATTGTCGCATGTCTATAAATATGTTGTTGTAGGAATAGAATTTGATAACGAATTCGCCCGGTATTTCTTCTAATGTTAGTATGTGTATAATCGGCAAAGATATGTATGTGGCAAATTTCACGTCAAAAGAGAAGTAAATAGGAACAATAAAACGAAAATAAAACTTTCTTGTCCATTTAGCACCATTTTGTTTTACTCATTCTAATTTCCGTATTTATAATTCTTTTTCTATGAAATTTACCACAAATATACATTTTCCGATTATACACATAGTATCAGCATTAAAAATACCCTGCAAAATCATTATCAAATTATATTCTTACAAGAAGGCAGTTATAGATATGCGACAATCATTTTGGACACGAGTTTACTTAATATATATAACAAAACATATTAAGATGCCCCATCACGGCGAAATTAAAATACAACTTATTTTACAGTAATTAGGTGACATCTTCAAATAGATAAAAGATAATCGACAAGTGGAACAAGAGCTCGCTAGACAATATTATTTTACATGAGATACCGTTATCACGACTCACTTATCTGCTTTTAATTTCCACCCATTTAGAAAATCGGTATTTATTTTAGCGTCTCTAAATGGTTGTAAACGAAAAACTACTAGGTGACTCGTGACAACGGTACCTCATGTAAAATAATATTGTCTAGGGCGCCCTTATTCCACATTTCGATTATCTATTATCTATTTGAAGATATTACATAATTACTGTAAAATTAGCGATATTTTAATTTCGTAGTGATTAGGCCTCTTAATACACCATAAAATTACTATCGAAATATTTTTATATTGTTTTTAACAGTGCAAATATACTCCTAACGGAGAGGGATATACTGCTTTGTAAATATGCTTGTTCAGTGAATTCATCAACTTCACTATTTGGAGAGACTGAGATGAGAGCAGGAACCTATCGAAATGATTTCGCTGGAACAGACACACAAGCATTGTAAGATGAGTCATATTTAGCTGAGTAATTCTGACTACATTACACGAATACTACTTTTACACTCTACTAATATTCTTCTAACATAATGAATATCTTGCTTGTATCCTCTACAAGCTAGATCTTTGACAGATGGATTTTTAATATATACTAGACTATTTGAGCTACTAGTGAGATTGATGGGCCAAATGGTCATAGGAGGTCCAATGGCAAACTAAAAGGAACGGGGCACTGCACTTAACTTTCTCGCTTTAATCTCTTAAGCTAAATCAAGTTAAGCTGCAATTATTACTGAAACATTTATCTATATATATAAAAGAGAACGTACAAAATCCTTTGTCCGCTCATCACGCTAATACGGCTGAACCAATTTCTTTCATTTTTGGGGGGTTATTAGGATTTGGACCCTAGATGGTTTTTATCATATCACTTTAATTTTTAATTACCAGTGTCTTGAGATAATTGACCATTCAAGTGTCCATAACGTACAAATCCTTTGTTATTAGTTCATCATAGGTAAAAATAAACGTATTTATATGCAACCCGCATGACCGTGTCACTCGGCGGGTTAACATAAATGACAGGCGATATACAGCGGAAAATAGCTTGAATCTTCTGTTTAAAATTTTTTAATTGATTTGCTTATTTTTACAGACACTTTTACAATATGCCAGCACCGGGATGACCGCAGCGAAGCGGGGCGGGTTAACATAAATGACAGGCGATATAATGTTAAGATTTACTGCAATCTTCTATGGTTTTTATCATATCACTTGAAAGCGAAAAAGTAAAAATTATCTAAGTAACAAAGTTTATTGCGTTCCGGGGTGACCGCAGCGAAGCGGGGTGAACGCTGCTAGTTTGTAAATACAAACAAAATTATAGGAAGTTTTCGGAAAACTTACTCCGAAGAAAAACTCACCCCTAAGGTAAACTGCTACTAGTGATTTTCCTCATGAGAAATGACCTACGAGATGACGTATATTAGGATTATTACTTATTTTTTTTCGACCGGAATTTCGTTCAGGCACCTTGTCACGGCCTCTTTGATGCTATCCAGTTCTAAAAGAACTGCCTTTCAAGCTCCACTTTATCCTTGGAAATAAAAATAAATTCGGCGGTGCCAAATCGGGGCCGTATGGCGGCTGGGCAGCGTTGCAACCTTGTGCATAGCCAGATACTTGGTTACGAGTAAGGTGCGTGGTGCAGCCTCTAGTTGGGAACATCTCAATCCTCACGCGTCGCATTCTTTTCCGCAGGCTTTCGAGGAATTCCAAGTAAAACTTACCTTTCACTGTCTGTCCCTCCGGTACGAACTCTCTGTGGATATCTTTTGAGTCGAAAAATACGATAAGCATCGCCTTCACTCGGGGCTGTTCATCCTTGCTTTTTTCGGGTGCAGTGACCGCTTCGTGTGGCACTTTTCTCAAAAATGCTGGTTACTTTCACAGAAGTCCAACAGTTTACGCGAGATTGTCACTCGAGCAGCCTTTTGACGTTCCGACAGCCCTTTGGGGATCATCTTGGCATATACCTTTCTCATGGCTAAATACTCTGTAAGAATGCGATGCACTGTGGTTTTCGAAATATTGCATTCTTCTGCTAACAGTCTGAGACGTAGGCGTCGATCGAAATTGATCTTGCTCTCACTTTTTGCACATTTTCGTCGCACTGTGTCGTTGATGGACATCCAGGACGTTTAGCGTCGTCAATCTCCTCTCAGAACATTCTGTGCCAGCGGAAAACAATTCCTTGCGACACTGGTTCATCCAGTAAGCATTCTTAATCATGGTCATGGTGTCCGAGCCCAATTTTTCAAGTCCAACACAAAATGTGATCACATATCGCTATTTCAATGAACCGGAGTTCGGTCTAGGGTAATCCACATACATGTGACGACGCGTAGGCAACTGCCATTACTCGCGTTGCTTTCCCAAGATCCACCACTAACCTTTACCGCCACAAATCGCCCCACTTCAGCCGTTCATTCTACTTATTTTTTGGAAAGACTCTATATAATTCTGAAGTGGTCACTTATCTCGAAACGTTTTACCGGCCGCAGAAAAAGTATGAACAGTTGATCGTCCACGTAACTACAGGGCGACTTTTTTTAAACTCACGGGTTTCATTTGGGTCTGGAAATTCTAACTCAAGTCTGATTTTCATGCGGTTTGTGACAAACGATCAAGGAAGAATGGAAGCTTTATGGAACTATGATTGCTTGTTTTAATTCATCCTGGGTAATATCGGCCACGCCTCAAGAAAAACAGCAAATATTCGCCAATGTATCTTGCAATTGGAATGAGATATGGCGCGATGTGTGATTTGAGTTTTCTTCGTTAGATGGCAACCTTGCCAAGGTCAACAAGAAACAGGAAACTAGGCCATTGTATAGGGAATTGTGCTATACAGTTCTGTGCTACTGTGTGAGTATGATCAGGACACAGTCAGAATAGTGTACTCTGGAGCAACACGAGTTTATTGTTTAAAGTTTTTTGGAGAACGGAATCTGTTGTTGCTACGCAAAGGGCACTTAGAAACAAATTTGCCTCACGTTTTGCCCCAGGTAGGAACATAATATGGTCGCTAGTGAATAAATTGGAAGAAACAGGAACGCTTATGAATGAGATAAGGAAGCATCGGATCCCGCAAGTGGGTGTTGTGGAAGATCACTCAAGAAACCTCTCCATCGTTTGTCGCATGTAACCGGATATGGCTAGTGTGATTTATGGGTGTTATCACTAACACTTAATTTGTATCCCGCAATTTTGTTTAAAAAATCCAAAACCTCATTCCAACTGTAAGGTACACTGGAGAATACTTGCGGTTTTTCTTGAAGCGTGGTCAATATTATCGCGATGAATTTCAACTAGTAAGCATAGTTCGATAAATCTCCCATCCTTCCTTGATCATTTTTTAATTTGAACGAATACAATGATGGTACGAATCACATGGGCTAATGCTGTTTTTTTTTTTTTTTCAGATCACCTGGAAGAAGCGGAAATAATAACTTCATCGCATTCATGCAGAATCTCATACTGGATTATGTTCTTTGTTCGAGCTCGATTATTTCCACGTTCGACTCGCGATGTGACATTTCTTAATCAAGGTCCGTGTCTTGAATATTTCAAATTCCCTGTTTATTCATCTTTTCATATGAAAAATAATATATACAGTAGTTTTGAAAACAAAAAGATTTAACAAAACATCGTTTAGGCTCAGTGGCGTATCTACTCTACACAACAAAGTTTAATGGCTGCTAGATTAAACTTTGAGTAGCACTCATATCGGAGAGAGGGAGAGTGAAGCGTTTCTCTTCTGTGATTCGCACAAACTTACTATACTTTGGCAGATTTTCTTTCAAAGTGATGCTTTGATGCACACAAGAAAAAAAATGAGAGGTTGAATGGAAAAACAGAGCGAGGAGAGAATCATGATTTTTGGAGTTAAATCTGCAGCCCCTTACATACTCTCCATACAAATAATGATGCTTCGTTGTATTCGGGTCAGTTCATTGTTACAGTCAGACTACGTCAGTGGTCAATTCAGCTGGCCAGGTCTAACCGCTTCCGGATCACGAACCTCGTGACTCGTTCCGTCAGTAATACGAAAGAAGCCCTATCTGAGAACTTCTGACCAGTCGATGTTTTTGAGACAGGCTGTGTATAAGTGTCAATTTAAGGGTGGGAAGGTATCACTGTGAGACGGTGAAATACTTTAAAAGTTCATAATGGCAATCATAAGAATCGCCTTGAAAAGTGCTGACGTCAGACAGAGGTGACAAGTCACGCAGAGGGCTTCATTTAATAGACACTCAAAACGTCATTTCTGCAATTCTCAATAACGTGTTATGCGAAGATTAATAACAACACTAACAAAAAGTATACTCGGAAAAACAACAATGAAGTCCTTATATTGCCCAACAAACAATTTCTGAAAGCATTAAGCAGAACCTTGGTTTTTTTATCTTGTTTTCCAAGGTTCTCAAATCCAACACTTTGTACATCCTTCAAAGCTGTAATTGCATTCATATAAGGTTAATCGAACATTTTTTCAATTTTAAAAAGTTATTGTAAAAACAAAAATATGACTGCCAACGTATTAAAATATTCGAAACATTTTATGAACTTTTCGAGATTTTTTTAAAACTACAAACTCTCTGAAAGTAGTCTCGTTGTTTCTTTTAATGTGTACAGTAATGTTTAGAAAAAGCATTCACTACCCCTTCATTAACTCTTTATCCTTCGGAAAGATCGCAGTGAATACAGTACAGTGAAACCTCTGAATAACTGGGCACCGATGGGATATGATTATATGAGAGGTTACGCGAATTTAGATTACTCACAGTTCATGCGGTAATTGTATGCAATATACACTAAGTACATATTAGTTTTACATGTAAGTATAGCCTAATATCGAGATACTGTACTCAATGCTCAAATTACTGGGGAAATATTCGGAACAGTGTGAGGGAAAACAATCTTCACTGAAATACAGGGTTAGCATAAATGATTCATTCATTCTGAAAAGGCTGTATTTTCAAAGTATTACATATACACACATGAAATCATATATCTTTCATGTGTGAACGTGTAATACTTTAGCATGGAAAAAACACTTGTTCAATTTGTCATATAAAATCCTCAGCGCCACAATTCTGGAATTTCATGTGTTTTCATCTCTGGGAAAATTTGCTCAAAATGTAGTATACTCCCATCCTTCCCTCTCTATGAAAATATCGGGCTCTACTATTAAAGAAATACTATGAACTATTACAACTTCACTCTCTTTACTTTCTTTCCTTTTTAATGTTTCCAGCACCCCCGGAGTCGGCGCCTCTGTTTCGGCCAGTTCTAATTCTTCACACTCAGATTTCGGAAGTCCATACTCGTTTTCCATTGTCTTCCCGCAGCGCACACGTCTCCGTCCAGCTCAGTTCAACACACCACACGAAACATTCGACATGTATTTTTCTTAACTATTCAAAGATCAATAAAGTATACTTTACTTCCTCCTAAATGCATCCCTCACCACTGCTATTCTCGTTCGTACTTCGCAGCTTTACTAATAATACTACCCCTGACACTGAAGACTATTGTCACTTGTTGTACTTTCTCCTCTCTCCTGTAAGTAATTACTTTGATTACCACAGCTTGTGTCTTCTTAACGTTTATTTGTAACTCATATACATCTTTTTCTCAAGTTTTCAGATCAGATTCCGTCAAAAGAACAATACAGTATAAAAGAAAAAGGAAACAGTTCACACTGGAATACTGTATATCCACCTTCACTAATTCTTCTGAGTAGTTGCTAAATAATGCTGAAAAGAGTTATTTCTGTCGCACAATCTCTTCATTTTACAACTTTCTCCATCATGTCTTCTCTTATTTTAACATATAGTTTTTAGTGATTCATATAGGTTTATGATGAGTCTAAGACACTTTTATTCTGACCCCACCTTGTTTAGCACTGGAATTATTATGTTCTCGTTTACTCGGTCAAAGGCCTTTTGTAGATCAATAAACAATACATTTCTTTTTCTTTTTAATACACACACAGTAAAATCATAAAAAACTATCTTCGGGTAAATACTATGGCATGAGATATATTGTTAGATAAAAAAATGAACGTTCTTACAGCTATCTGTGTGTGTGAAGAATGTTTCATTAATAAGGGGAAAATGCAAATATGAGAAGCAAGAGAAGATGTATTTTACAAGGTTAGGTAGTAAAGGCAAGGGCTGATGCTATTATCCAGTAACTGCTAGTAAGAAAATTGTTTACCATGTGAGGTTAATGCTATGATAATCTTTTGCAGGACATGAAAATTTTGTAAAGTGTGCATCTGTGCCTTTCTAAACGCCCATCATTCAAAATACCCTGGTTTCCGTTGTCGTGAACTCTTACATGGAACGAAGGGCGAAAATTAAGTTTTGCCCGATTTCGAGATGGGTGTGAACAGTTTTTGATGATCCCAGAAGTAAGACGTCCCTGAATAAATCGTTCAGAGCATAATGCGGAACGTGGCCGAAACTTTCTGCAGTCAGACTGTGCGCATGTGCTGCACATCAACTGCGAAATAGTCCGCCAGATTCTGGAAAAAGACCTATAAAAATTTTCTCTCTCACTCTAAAAATCAAAAAGCTCAGAGTAGAGTATACAGTTCCCAAGATCTTTCATCCTTCTTATTCTTCGAATTTGGCTCCCGAAAAACTTCCTATTTCCAAGCGGAATAAGTCAGCTGCACTCCAGAGAATTACTTTAAAACCAGTTTTAGAGATCTCGTGAAACTGGCAAATCTATACAGTGAGAAAAAGGAAATTGTCTTGAACATTCCTAATCGCGGTAACTTCAATTTCCCAAGTACCAGCATAAAACCTGAAACTTTATTTTCAAACTTTATAATATATACAAACGAATATGGTTTTAATCTATATAAATAAAAGAAGAAGACCTCACTGATTGATCAACACCCACGCTGAATTCATAAACTATAAACTTTAATTTTTGAGTGCGCAGGATTTGTGATGTAAGGTACCACTAAGGAAGAATTTTTGAAAACGACGGGAATGAGGACAGCAGTGGCAATTAGTTTTTTTTCAGTTTTACGTCTCACGGTTATGCCGGCTAGGCTAAAGGAGACGGTGATGATAAATGAAAGAAATGGTGGAATGAAGAAAGTAGGGCGAAACGGGAGAACCCCGAGGAAACCCACGCACATGGTGTTTGTCCACCACAAAGTTCACTTGGCGGGAGCAGGGTTAACCCAAGACCCCATGCACTAGACGTGAACGCTCTACCACTGTACCACCGTGGACCTTGCTGTGGCAATTATTATTCGGAAATGTCCATATTTCCGAATCTCTGAAGGTTAAACATAAAATTTGGTATACGCACTCCCCCTTTAAAAATAATCAGACACGTGTTTCACAGTTCTATTTTTATTTTTTTATTTTATTTTATTTTTTTTTAAATATTTTCCCTAGAAGGGAAGAAAAAGGGTGGGGTACACTGTTATAACAGAATGACGATATCTCGAAATTCTTATGGTTAGAGACATGAACGTTGTTATTTCGTCTTTTCATTTAAAATAGTTAAAGAGGACGTTTCCTTAACAGGGAAGTAAAACGGGTGGGAGTTGCAACTATTATAAGATGGTTATATCTCAAAATGCCTTAAGATTAGAGATATGAGAGGCATAAGGATGGAAGTCAAGCAAATGGGGGTGGGGGAATCTGGGAGGTAAAGTCTTCGGCTAGTTACATATTATATAGGGTGTTTCAAAACAACACCGACAACGTTTGGGAGGTGATTCCTGACGCTGAGATAAGACAAAAAGTATAGACCATCCTGAGTGCACAAATGCTTCCTTTCAGAGTTATAGGCTTCCGAAAACATGAAAAACTGAACTTTCAAGGTCCATAGATCCAAAACTATGGAACCTATCGTAGTCGGGTCAACACTTCACTTGGGAACTAGTATGTGCCTTATCCAAATATCCATGTTTCAGAACCCTGCGGTACATCCGTAACAAGTTTTATAGAGGCAGTGTCGAGTACTTCAAATTATATGACTGTAGTCAAACTCTCTCGATAAAAATTGCTTCGTGAGTATCTTATGATTCTGAAACATGTATTTTTGGATAGGGCACATATTTGTTCCTAAATGAAATCTTGACCCGACTACGGTAAGTCTCATAGTTTTGAAGCTATGAACCTTTAAAGTTTATTTGTTCATGTTTTCGGCAGCCTATAACTCTGAAAGGAAGCATTTGTGCACCCAGGATAGTCTATACTTTTTGTCTTGCCTTGGTGTCAGGAATCACCTCCCAAACGTTGTCGGTGTTGTTTTGAAACACCCTGTATTTTCGTTAAATAAAGCAGAGTGATATGCATGCTGATACTTGGTATCCGTAGTTCCTGCTACAAATGCCGCTCAAGTCTATCTCCATTAGGTATTCGCAAGGAATTAAACGAAATTTAATAAAACAGATCGAGCAACGAACTTAACAACTTTAGAAGATTACTAATATTATAGTTTCCCAATACACGAACTTCGTATGTTTAACAAAAATTTACTGTACTAATATTATATTTATTGTTTAAGTATGCATTGTAAGAATGTCAATTTATAATTTACTCAGTGATGTTGAAGAAAACTCCAGAACAAGTTTGCTTTTGTTTCTCTGAGATAGAAAGAGTGAAACTAAACATGCAAACCTTTACGTAACGTGCAACATTACAATTCCCTATTATTGCTTTAGATGACAGCTTTTTTTGTATTTTTTTTTTTTACTTCTATTTTTCAACACATTTTCAGTGTTAGAATTTGAAAAATTACCTAGGGCAAACAATGGCCTTCTCTACTGCAAGGTAGATGCCACGCCTCGCATCAGACTTCTATACTGAGGGGATGTCATTCTCTCCTACACTTTGAAATGGTTCCGGGTGTACCCGGACGTTCTACTTTGGAATGTCCTTCAAGGCCACAATACTACTTGCGCTAACCGCAAAAAGTTACTGCAACAAAACTATTAAGTAGAAGCCGAAAGTAATTACTTCAGTACAACTTAAAGGGAAAACTACGAAAGAGTGTGCCAACTGCTAATATTAATTTACCGTAACATTGAAATGCCGGTAGTTACTGAGATAATAAGAACACACACACGAAAAAAATCCAATCTAGAGTATCTTCGATTCACAGGGTCCTGAGTTCAATTCCAAGTAAGAGAACCTAGAAATCTGAACGCATTAATATGGTTCGGACTGACTCAGTCATCCTATGGTCCATGGAATCCGGAGATTCAATATCGCGTTCATAAAAGCTTTGTAATGAATTATGTCCTTACCAACTAGATACAGTTTCTACTTTGTATCTCTGCTTCTGTGAGATCCACGAGATCTGTTCCTAAGTCTCTCTAATAATATTTTTTTCGATTGGGTTTCCAGTTAAAAGTTTGGAATTGTTCCATTTTTTTTTTTTTTTTTTTTTCATTCTGGCTACGTGATCTGCTTTCTGAGCCTCCTAGACTTCAATATCCTAAAGAGTCAGGTAAACGATACATGCGTGTCGACTACATGGGTGCTCCAGGGCTCCGGCACCCACAAGAATTTTAGTATGGACCTGGGTTTGAACCCACTTCTCTTGCGTGTAAGTCAGCCATGTTACTGACTGAGCTAGGGCAGCCCCAACTTATCCTTATAGTACCGGTATATTTTACTTTATCATAGCATAGACCTTTATGCAGTGTTCATTTTAACTGAAAATAAATCAATCAAATATCGAGACTTCCATGGTTCCCGAGGTGGTTCGGACTCCTTAAAATATAGGTCCACGTCTCATATACAGGGCAGGGGCGTCATTTAGAGGGGGCAGAGAGGGACATTTGCCCCCCTGTGTTTGAGATTTATATAGATATTATCAATAGAATAGTAGTAAGTCAGTGAAAAACGCGAAATTTTACTTATATCAAGGAATCTTGCGCCCCCCCTCAAGCCAAATCTGAAATGACGCTACTGATACAGGGTCCCCACAAAAAAGAAGACTGATTTCCCTGACACAAATTCTTATTTCCCCTGACATACATTATTGAATATAGATAGGATGATATGGGGGCAAGTTCTATTATACACTTTTTCAACGACCTCCTCCATCCTCATAGCCGCCCAACACACTCTTTTAATTACGTATTTGTTATGTTCAATATGAGTAATTGTTATTTACACAAAATTTATCATGTAAGTATAAAATATGTATGATACAGTACCATATACATTGGCATTGCAAATTAGATTTTTTATTTTTGCTTGAATAAACAATAAAGAGCAATATATAACATGCAGTCAAGAATATATTGCCAACTGTCCCTGAGACCTATTACTATCAGTTCTAAAAGAAATGAAATCCTTAAGTTTTATGTTCCACGGTTATGCCGGCTAGGCTAAAGGAGACGGTAATGATGAGAAATGAATGAAATGGTTGATTGAAGCAAATGAGAGGAAGCGGGAGAACCCTGAGAAAACCCACGCACACGATATTTGTCCACCAAAGTTCGCCTGGCGCGAGCTGCAATCGAACCAAGAACACCATGAACCAGAAGTGAACGCTCTACCATTGAGCCACCGTGGCCCACTACCAGTTCTAATAATGCTAACTCTGGGACATGTTAATCCTTACATTTACGTTTTTTAAAGAGAATTTTGTTTTGCTTTCAGTTCTTGAATTTGTTCTATGAGAGCGTCTTGTTCTTGTTTGTAATATATTTTATTTATTTCTTCTTTGCTTCCAATTTCTTAATTTCAGCACTTAGTTTTCTTTTTTCACCTTTGATCACTTTTAATTCGTTTCTGTTTAAGGTATTCATCATAGCGTCTCCTAGCTGAACGAACTGAGAGAAGCATTCTTCGA
Organism: Thermobia domestica; assembly: GCF_964235325.1. Classification (NCBI taxonomy): domain Eukaryota; kingdom Metazoa; phylum Arthropoda; class Insecta; order Zygentoma; family Lepismatidae; genus Thermobia; species Thermobia domestica. The sequence goes on along the minus strand of NC_137467.1, from coordinate 76,203,913 downwards.
TCAACAGGAAGGAACAGATTCTACATCTCCACAGTACATAATCGCACCCGCCTCTGTACTTCCACAGACTCTTCGATTTGGTTTTATACAATAAGTGTCTTCTAAGAACCCGCTCTGCACTGAGACATTGCCGCGGGATAAAATTAAACATTTTCACAACATTCCACAAATCAGAATATTCTTGCTTCTTGGACATTACCTTTGCAAAGAAGTCATCTAAGCTGATGCTGCTTATTTTCTTTTCGTATTCCCTGAAGTCATGAGATCCCAGAATTTCAGCACAGAAAGACACAAACTGACATTTTGCTTTTTCAACTACAGACCCAGATATTCTGTTATGCTCATGCAGAGTTTGTAGGATGCGTTTCATCCTAGTCTGAGCAAGTTCTGGATTGTTCTTTTGTAGCCTGGGGTCCAAAGCTGACAGCATGTGCCAGTTTGTAGGGCTCCTTTCCACCATCATCTTGATTGTGCCCACAAAAGTTTCGACAGCCAAGCTTGAAAGTTAGTTTTATCTCTATCTGATACTTTCAGTTCTTTCAATAGTTTTTCTGTCTTAAAACCGATGTTCACGAAGATGACAAATCATACTTCGATTTCTGCTTTTACATGATCAATTATCCTCTCTGTCATACCCACACATATATATATATATATATATATATATATATATATATATATATATATATATATATATATATATATACAACCTCACTCCCTTAGCACGAAATAGCAATACTGTATCACTGTCATAATGGGAACGCTGTATCATTGTGGTCCTCTTCACATGTCAATTTGTACAACTGATAGAGAGGAAACAATGTTAGATTGGAAAAAAGAACGTCACACTTGCACCTTTACGTTCCCTGACTTTCCATGGCATTTTATGCAAAATGCACAAATTCCCTGATTTTCCAGAATGTGGGAACCCTGTATATAGCTTTCGTGCTAAACTCGAATCAAACTGCTGGTCGCCCAAGCCACATTAGATATCAATACAAATAATTGAATACAATCCTACCAGTACATTGGCCGATTGAATTTTGCAGAAACAACAGGATAACTGGTCATAGTAAGCAGGAACCATTCTAAATACATTTTAAAGAGAAAATGCAGTACGTCCAGTGTCATCGAATGAAATGTTTTTTTCAATCTTATCGATGATATTAGATCACAAATGTATAATTATCTAATACACTGATCTCTAACATAGTATTAAGACGAAAAAAGTAGATATTAAGGCGGAAGCACGAAAATATTGCCAACTTATGTGATGATTATAGAAGTCAAGATGTTTGAAAACTATTGTTCTGATCTTCCTTGAAAAGCTGAGATTATTACAGGAGTTATTAATGAAACCACGAAGGCTTCAATGAAGTGTTTCGCTGTAATTAGGAAAACTTCAAGTGATTTTAGATTTTTATTGCACAAATAAGTTCCGATTAGAACATGGTATTTGTTTTCTTTTCAGTGGTGTATCGTTCACCTCTGGTGCGTGAGGTCCCTGGTTCGGTTTCAGCTCAAGCCAAGTGGGGTTTGTAGTAGACAAACACCATGTGCTGGGTTCCTCTCGGAGTTCTCTCGTTTTCTCCCATTCTCTTCATTCATTCTCATTATCACCATCGCCTTTAGCCTACATAGTATAACCGCAGGATATAAAACTGGAATATTTAATTCTTTTCCATATTTAGAGAAGCCTAGGAGAGGGCTGAGTATGCTTATGCAGGATTTTACATTTTGATTTCACAATATTTTTCAACATCTTTACTCAATACAAACAAGAAATTTTACACATATTTTCCTACGTTGTTCCGTAAATATTTGAATACAAACATATAAGTATACTATTTTACTTTTCAAAGAAAACGAAAATACAGCTCAAATGTTTGAAAGTACTCGCACTCTATATATATGATCTAACAAACACTTCTCGGAAATACAACACACACTACTCAGCCATGTTGTATTCTTTTGTGTTATTATTTGTGGTTTTGTGGATGATTTTCTTTTAATACATATAAAAACTGAGCACCTTTCTGACCAAAGAACCAGGAAATGAAAATACTTTCCCCCTTAAAGGCACTCAAGTAAGACAAATAATGTGAGTGAGCACTAAACTTAAAATAATCCACACATATATAAAAATTGACTAAAAACCAATATACTTGTATATTAACTTTCTCTAACGCCTAACTGTGACTCAAGCATTTTTACTTCCGATTTTTCAGTGGTTAAGCGTGATATAACCCTTCATGCTCTATTCACAAGCCAATGTTTCCACTTCCCACCTTTTGACCAATTTTCTCCATCGCAATGTTCTCGCTTTCGTATTCATCATAAGCTGGCAACGAATAAGAACAATAATAAAAAACATTAATCAAATTCCAATTACGAAATTTTATGAGACCTGAAGGCATAATTAACTATCTAATCTGCAATATAATAGTTGTGTAATTCCTGATAATTATAATGATCTATTGACTTAAGAGGATGACTTATAAGAGCTTCAATTTGACATGAACCATAAACACTGTTCTTTCTGTATATATCGGGCAGTGCTGTACACGAGACAATTTCAAATTTCGTCTCGTGGGAAACAGTAACCTCGGGTCTATGATTCTTTTTCTAATATGGCATAATAGCTCAACGTAAACCTGTATGTGCAAGTTGGAACAGGGGGTGGGCCAATCACAGACGACTTACTTGCGTCGAGGGCCGTATGGGACAATTTATAACATTTTCATAACAATCGAATGGCCATGTTTAATGGAGAAACTCCTTCAGAGTACACTAACATCACAGGAACACAGAAACTCTTATAACGGCAATCAAAATATTTATTTACTAAAGAAATGCAGGAAAAATCTATTTATTTATTATTTTAGTAGAGAATTTGATTCTTTATGTTCTGAACTAGTCTCTCAATACACTGTTCCATGATACACTGGTTGTTCCAAATCCAAGGTGGACATCAATTATCCAGAAAATATTTCCAATTCAGTTTAAAATTATATAAGAAGTATATTTTCAATAAGGGGTCAGACGGGTCGGATGAAAGAGTTCAGTGGGCCGGCTGTTGCACATGGCTAATGTAAACGATAGTTAACGTTGCTGTTTGTACCTATAGACTAAAGCTGGTATTCATTATATTGATAATCGAAAACATCGTAAGGGAATCGATTATTAGTACTATTTAAAAAGAAATTATAAGACCCGAGATGTACTGATGATTTAAAAAATCCTGGAACGAAAACCGCAATAGAAAGAGGCTACTTTTCTTTCGCGTTTAGTGTCAGCGCTAGTGTCATATTGTTATTTCTGTATCTTAAGTGTGATTGTTTGATGCGACCACATGAAGTTATCAAAATAACAAAAATAATAAAAGACAGGATAAAACTGAGAAGAAATTTGCACTAAACCAATATTTCTTCCGCACAATGTCTCTTGTCGCTATTTTATTATTAATGTATATTCCCTTTAGTTTACTTTCAGGTGGCGTGAGAGAAAGCAGCCCAAAATAGCGCAACTGATTAAATCTTTAATGAATGACAAATTGAAAAAAAAATCTTATGTATTATTTGTATCATTCTTTTTACAGGGGTTTCCGTTATTGCAAAAAAAAAAAATAAATAAATAAATAAATAAATAAAATAAAAATAAAAATAAAAAAATTAAAATTTAATAAAATTAAGAAAAAGATATATAAATGGGCATTATTTAAAGTATTAGATACCATACTAGAAAAATATGCCTCACAACCTGCTGAGGAATAAAAGCCGAACAGAAGAAATAAACTGAAATAAAAATAAGAGAGAGAAAATAAAGGCAAAGTTGCGACTGTCCTATAATAAGTAATTGACAACGGAAGAGGAATGTGGGGGCCTTAAAAAAAAGAAGAAAAAACCTGAGATGTACTGAAAGTCCAGGGCCACAGGCCCACTCCTTTATGAGAAATATACGAAAAAGTGGAAAGACAGAAAAGTTGTTGGAGACAGATGGGTTTTCAATTGAAAATGGTGAAACTTTTCCAATCACATCAGCTGTTTGGGCTTCACACTGATACGATGCCTTATGTTAAACGAAAAGGCAACGTTTCTAGTTCTTAAGTCGGACGAAAAGTTAAGGGCAGACAAAAGTGACACGGGGAATGTGAGGGAACCCAGAACCCCTAGAATTTCATTCCCAACAATGCTGTACTGTTGGTATACTGAGAGCTTAAGGCTATAACCTGATGAATTGGAAACGCTGCTTTTCCGAATGAAATATTTCGGTTTTACATCCCACGTTTATGCCGTATAGGCTAAAGGAGACGGTGATGGTGAGAAATGAATGAAATGAAGAAAGTGGGAGGAAACGGGAGAACACCAAGGAAACCCACGCACACGGTGTTTGTCCACCACAAAGTCCACTAGGCGCGAGCTGGAATCGAACCATGGGCCCCATGTGCCAGAGATGAACGCTCTACCATTGAGCCACCGCGGCCCCGTTGCTTTTCCATTTAATATAGGGCACCTTGCCTGTGTGGAACCCAAACGGCTGGTTGGATTGGAAAGAATCCATTATTTCAGACTGAAAATCAACTATTTCCAACAACTTTCCTTTCTCTCTATATCTTTTTTATCTTTACTTACACGAGAATTGGCCTATGTCCCAAACTTTTGATACACCTTGTGTAATTTCGAAAGGCATATAGCTCGTGTTAAATTGAAACTCTCCATGAATTACAAGCTGTATTTACTCCTGCTCCCTCTTTATGCATATTTAGTAACAACCTACCAATGTAGAAAAGCGACCTTCATGTACTAGGGACATAATTTCCATTATATATATATATTACAAGAATGCTTATCAACTAACACACGCTTTTGCATCATATAGCAAAAAATTAATGCTATGCACGCTCAATTGAATTATGCACCATTACCTAACCACTATTTTTAGTTAGCTAGATCAGAATTCATTATTTTTACGTTTTCTTTCCCCCGGAATTGAATCTGGGACTATGTGCACCAGAGAAACCAGAGTTTACCATTCGGTTACTGGAAGGTCCTTTATACACAATCACGACACACATACATTAATATAACTGATTGCAAGTATATTTATTTGAAGTGTCAAAGTTCATCATTGGACTTTTAAAATGATTGATGCGACTGCATTACAAGCTCAATAAAGATAATATTAAATTACTACTGGAAACCATACATTTCAAAACTAAACATTTATTGTTCTAATCAAACAGAGCTACAATAAACGTTTATAATTCTGCGCGAAATAAGTAATTTATCTCCACAAAGACTCAACCTATAATGAATGAGTCCCTTATATCTTTGTTTACATGAGCTGATGATTTCAATATTCTTTTTGCAATGCTTAATTTGCAAGGGGATACCTACAATGCAATACATTCAACTGTACGGGCGAAGGAAACGAACTTAATATTTCCGTAATCATCTATAAGTTTAGTAGTATAAATTGACCTCTAAGTAGCTAGGCCCGATTGTCAATAGAAACGAAACTAGTAAAAATAGTGGCACACATTTTTGGTTATTTCCTCTGTACATATTAAACTATTTTTCTACATAGTAAACCTGATTGTTTAAATATTTATCAGAGAGTTCGACAAGTTTTTTGGATGCCCGCATCGTACAAATCATCCGCCTGTAACCGAAACCAATCTTGAAACAGTATTTTCACTTCTTCATTGGTGTCAAACTGCTGAACTGTCAGTGGCTCCCACCCAAAAGATCCGATTTACTCCCGAATTTGGGCAGCAGAATTGGGACGTGCATTATCATGCAGCAACAAAAAACCAGATGACAGTAGGCCACGGTGCTTATTCTGTATAGCACGTCGAAGCTTAGTCAAGGTAGGGCAGTATGCAACTAAGTTGATGGTAGTTCCTCATGGTATAAACTCGACTACCAAGACACCATGGCGATCCCACAACACGGTAGTTATAAACTTGCGTGTATACATTGTTTGTTTAACTTTCACTTTGACTGGAGATGATGTGTATCGCCATTCCATTTGTCACATCAATGGTAGAATTATGTAGAAACCCATGTTTCGTCCCCTGTGACAAGGTGGTCCAATAGTTTACCTCCATCATTGTATCAGGTAAAAAAGGTCAAAGCACAAGCCAGTTTCGTCTTTTTGTGTTTCTCAGTAAGCAGTTTGGGAACCCACTACGCGCAGTTTTCGGAACTTCAAGGTTTCAGAAACGACTGTGTACAGCATGAAAATTTGGAAATTCCAGTGAAAGTAGAAATCGGCTGTTATAGATTTTTGCGTCAACTGCACGCTCAACTGTTTTGTGATTACAGGTCAGCTCGATCGCGGTTCATCATGAACACTGTCCAGCCCATTCTTGAATGATTGCACCTATTTATGTACGCACGTTTCTGTCACTTATCGCATTCGATCCGTAGATCTCACACATCTGACGATGAATTTACACTGCTGACACGTTCTTTGCTGCCAAAAATCAAATCACACACCTAATTTCACATTTTTCGGAAGCTTAATTTGACGAAACATTTCAACTGCCCATACTGATGCTACGACTGCAACGGGTGTTGCCTCATGTCAAAAGTTATTGAAAGTTTAATGAGGTAAATGAACAACAGTCAAGTACAATACTTCAACAAATAAAAAGGATAGTGCAACGTTTATGTTAGTAGAACACTGTTAGAATTCGAAAGTTTGGTCTATTTAGTCTCAGTACAGAATAAACTCTCGGAGAAAGAACTAAAATGAAATGAAGTTTGTTTAACGTCTTACGGTTATGCCTTTTAAACTAATGGAGATGAAAAACAAATGAACGGTTCCTGTCCAAGTTAAGAGCGTGTAAAAATGCGGAAGAAGGAACTTTGATCCAGAATAAATGCAAAACAAATGTGCATAGAAATCTTTGTTTTACGACCAACGGTTATGCCGGTTAGGTTAAAGGAGACGGTGTTGATGAGAGATGAGTGAAATGGTGGAATGAAGAAAGTGGGGGGAAACGGGAGAACCCCGAGAAAAACCCACGAGCACGGTGTTCGTCCACCACAAGGTCCACACGGCGCGAGCTGGGATCGAACCAGGGACCCCAAGCACCGGAGGTGAACGCTCTACCACTGAGCCACCGCGCCCCCCACAAATGTGCATAGAGTGGCTTTTTTCAGGCTGCATGTGCTACTTATCTGTTCATAGCCCACTAGTAAGAGTGAACTAATAAAACAGTAAGAGTGAACGATATAGATAGTATGACAGACCACAGTGGACTACCTCTGCACGATTTAATAATTGACAAGTTGGCCATCATTGATATACGTCAGTTCAACAATTGCAGACTTGGCCTAACAATCCTATCGTCCACATGCACTTGACTTAAATATGACTTACATTAACTCCCTCCCCTCGTTCCGCTCACAGAATAAATTTTATTTGTAAAATTGAAAAAATGAAATGAAATCTTTAAGTTTTACGTCCCACGGTTATGCCGGTTAGGCTAAAGGAGACGGTGATGATGAGAGATGAGTGAAATGGTGGAATGAAGAAAGTGGGAGGAAACGGGAGAACCCCGAGAAAACCCACGAGCACGGTGTTTGTCCACCACAAAGTTCACTTGGCGAGGGCTGGGATCGAACCCGGGACCCCAAGCACCAGAGGTGAACGCTCTACCACTGAGCCACCGCGCCCCCCATTTGTAAAATTGAGTTTCTTTTCATGTAATATCACGCACTCAAACGACCAGTCATTCAGATCTGTCAATCATGTCTTAATTGTGAACCTACACCGAACCCATTATTATTACTTTCAAACACGTTCCATTACTTTTGTAGCTAAGGATATAATTACTCCATTTGTTGACCTTCAGCGGCTGGTACAAGTTTCTTTACAAAAAAGGTTACGAGCGTTCAATAACTTTGTAATTCGTCTTAACGGGTAACTGTTTCGTTAATTTACCTATTAATTCTTCAAAATGACTTCACCAAGAAATCTAATTATAATGAAGAAAGTGTTAACACAAACGTAAACATGGTTTGATGATCCATTCAATTTGCCCTTGAACACTTATTACACTGTATTTTGGAATTTAATTATAACAATTAGTGGCATGAAGGTAGTTTTAATGAAGTATATCACGGCACTTCTTCAGTGAAGTAAAAAATATTCTCTAATTCGCAACCCCTATTTAATCAAAGTAAATTGCAACGAATAACTGTAATTGAATTAAGAGCATAGATATAGCAGCTAATTTGTTTTTAATTCATTGGTTTATATTGTCTTTTCCTTTTAAATGAACAAGGATTCTCATCGTTTGCTCTTACTGACTTCTTCTTCAAGTGTAGTGAAGTGTGTCTTGTGTTTTTCAAAATCCATTTGCATTACATATAAATTTCATATTACTTAAATTTGATTCATAGGTATTAAAGTTATACATAATGCACTGTTCACAAAGTAGGGGATTTAAAGACGAAATTACTAAAAATCAAACCATTAAAATACCAGAGAGAGAGAATATTTCCCCATATAAATAATTGAAACAAAAAAAAAAAAAAAGTCAACACGTTTATTACATAGTCCCTACAATTTCATGTATACACTCACTTTGCTTTCAAAATTTCCCTACTTCCAGTGCAAATACCACGACCTCATCCAGAAGCTTGTACTGGAAGATAAAAGGAAGGCAAAGAATATACTGTTATTAGTTCGTTACGTCGTGATCTGACATCAGGGAACACGAAAGACTGATATTCTATCTTCAGACTTACTTAATCATAACACGTAACAGTGTTAAGTGTATACTACGTGAAGGAGTTTGGTTTGAATGATATGCAACCAACTTAATGGGTTGCATACCACACAAGGGTCATTTAAAAATACGTAAAATTATATAACTACACGAAAACAATATTTTGATTGTTCATATCTTGGGATCAAGTGGATTCCTAACTTTTGACTCTACATCCTCGAAAAATGATGGTGATTGATCAAGTAGTTCTTAAGTTTTGACTCTCGGACGGATAAACACACAGACAGACAGGGTAAAATATATTAGTGGTGAGCACAAAAGAAAACTTTGTTTTAAAATAGGTTCTGTTTTCCACCAAAAGCAGTTTTCTTCTTTGTAAATTTGTCTGCAAATGAATACTACAAGAACAAGAATAGATACCTGATACCGGCTTCAGTAAAAACCCAAAAGTCTTCTGGAGAAAACGGAAATCTGTTTCTATGAACCACCAAACCAGTTTTGGAGAAAATAAGTGTCGGTATTGTCTTCTACGCATCAATTTCTGGTTTTTATGAAAACGGGTTTTCTCTACCCATAAAATATATAAAGAAGTTCCAGTAGTAAATCCAACTCCTAAATAAAAACTGATTTTAAACTAGAATTCAAAACAAGAGCAAACTGTAACGACTCGCAGCAGCTCCTAAACGAAATCCTATTGGATCAGTCTTGATTAGGAGTTCTGTTTCTTTATTTTTGTATTTATCAAACCATTATCTGATACCACTTGTACAAAAAAGCTTGAGACCTGAGATGAGTTTCTAGAAGTAAAATGGGATATCTAGTTTTACGTCACTTGATTATGTCCTTTAGGCCACAGGAAAAGAATGGATGAATAAACGTTAACGACTAGGAAAACTGGTGGATTGAGAATGTGCAGGGAACGGGAGACAGAGAAAAACCACCACAAACTCAAATATCCGGAGATGAATCAGGGACCTCTCTCTCCTCTTCTACCACTAAAGCACCGTGACTCCTTCGGTGAATTTTGGATGAATTTCAGTATTATCTTAAGGTTCTATGGACTGTATGTATCAATCGGCATTGATGCGACCTTTCCGTACCTGGTACTGCTATTTATGAAGCTTTGAAGAATGAACTAGAAAAAATACAGAAACAGCAATCGTGCAATAATAACTCACAGCGAGTGAGCGAGCGAGAGAGAGAGGAATATCTGGACAAGAAGCTGTCGAGAAAATATGTTTTGCGTGAGGCTGATGGGCACGGCACTTCGAAAAAAGAAATTGAGAAACGAGTACAAATTCTGCAATGTGAGTACTGAAAAGAACAGAAAAATAGCTGGATCAAACGAAAAACAACGTGTTTTCAAAGAAGAACATTGGAGATAATTTAAAAAAAGACAAAAATTTATCAGAAGCTAGTCAAAGAAGAATGCGTATCATCAGAATTCACGGACTACGTATAACAGACTTGCTCAAACTGTCCTGGAGGCCCTCTTTAATTGAACATTAGTTCAAACGAGAGAAAAATAATTAAGTGAATTGCGTATTTTAAACTACAGTTGAGAATCTAAAATATGTAAATATATATAAAATTACAGTCTCCTATGAATACCAATATACAATTAAGGTACTTTAATTAATATTATTTTGGAAAAGTAAGTATACTGATATTAACGTACTCTCCAAACATTAACACACATCTATAAGTTTGAGAAACGCTGAATTATGTTAAAAATGATTATCCAACAAGCCATTTCATGAAATGGACAACAGAAACTAAACGGAATGACTTCACTAATGAATTTTGAAATAATAATAATAATAATGGTTATTATTATTATTATTATTACTATTATTATTATTATTGCAAGAACTATTGATAAAGTAGATAAGGACGACATAGATACTAAAGCAGAACTGCGCGAAGATTTTCCATTTTCTACTGTGATTCTATCGGGAATTCTTTAAATTTGTTAGAAATATTGACCATATACGACACAAAGGAAATATTTCGCGTATACACTTTCCATGTTCTCACATGCCTCCTGAGCAGAAAATTGATAGTAGCAAACAAGAAAAACAAATAAGAAGAATATGAGAAAACGACATCATACTTCATAACTGTTTTCCACAACAGAACTTTTTCTACAATGGGATATGCATATAATTTATATCCTTTGTGGCGGAAAATATTATAGCTGTCCTCATAAAGGTCACAGAAAAAAACTTTCGCTGAAACGAAGAAAGTTCCTTTCCACAGAGTGTGTGTATGTGACGGAAAAAGTCTCAAAATACAAACAATACTATAATTTTAAACAAACGAGTTCTAATATGCTTCCATTTACATTTCTAATAACTGTGACCTTTCTCACAAAACTGCATATACTTCATAGTAAGTGTGCACTATTACCCACAAATGAAGCATTTAAGCGCGAACAAAAGAAGCTTTCAAAAAACAAAATAATTTTGTTTTAATTCATGGTATAATATTTACTTTAAAACAAAATATTGTGCTTTTCATGTCCTAGTCGCTAACACGTGTGGTTCCAACTTCGATATCCAGAAGCGAATGTGGGATATAAATCCGACTTCAGGTTCGGATTTCACATTAAACAGTAGATCCCGTCTCATATAGCCACGGTGTTGAAAAGGTACTCTAAACTCCAAATCAATCAAAACAACAATATTACATATTACACATTACGAACATTTTATCAGTGCAAAGAAGCTACCGTCAGCGGTAATACATTCTTCACAATGTCGACAGAAACTGTAGTACATTCTCGAAGACGCCATATAGTTCCTGCACAGTTTCGGCAGCAACATTATTTCTGACCTCAAACGCACATACCAGTGCTGAAATAGTCAGGGCCGGCTCAACCAATATTGACAACCTAGGTGGCTGCCTAGGGGCGGAATGGCATTTTTTTTTCGTGCAGTTTATCACCATTAGCCAAAACGTACGTGCGTCAGTGTCCTACTAATGAAAAAATTGGATCATCCAAGATCGACTGATTGGTTACCTATATGGAGCGGGGAACATCTATCTGGCCATAGTACGTTTCCGTGTTTCCACTGTTCATTCTATGACTAAAGAAGATCTCCTGCATTATCTGAATATCCAGACTCCGGATGCTCGCAGAAATGTCACTGACCTAAAGTTTCTACATAAGGTAATCAATGGGAAACTTAAAGTCTGAAGCCCTACTTCAAGAATTAACCCTTCACATTTCTGTCCGTGTAGCACAAAATACCCACCTCTCCCTCTCTAGACTGTCGATTAGTCGAAGATCATTCTTTCACAGAGACCCAAATTTATATAATCAGATAACAACTGATTTGGATATTTTTAAGCTACTCTGCTTTAGACAGAATAATTACACAAAATTAACTTCATTCCAAATGCCACAGTAATATTTTATATATATATATATATATATATATATATATATATATAATAATAATAATAATAATTGGCTTATAGATTACTTATTAACACTAGAATGCCCAACGGAACATTTTTGTTCCACCATCATCTTCATTGCAGTTCTTATCTATTAATTACCGCACGATTCTTATTACATTCTGTGACTTTTAATCTCTTGAAAAAAAGATGCGATTGCGAGAAAATTACCTTCGTAGGAATTATAGATTTTTAGATATTACCACATATCCCTACAATGCCCGCGGAACAATTTTGTTCCACCATGCTTAGGTATATGACAGAGACATTATTACGCACATTTTATTCCCCCATTTTTTACACTGACATTCATTATCCCTCTTCTGTTTACATTCCTGTCCCTCCTCTCAATGCCTTCTCCCCCTTCCTCAACCCCCTCGTTCACTTCCTCTCATCCGCCTACCCAGGAAAACAAAGGCTTTATATAGTGTTTCAAATTTTGCACACTAGAGGCACTGTGTAATTAGCTTCGTTTCACGTGCCATAGTTGTGCAGCTAGTTTCGATGGGAATGACGCGTGATTTTTACTGCAAATAATTGAAGTGAAGTTTACAGTACATTGGACGTGTCATTGTTGTGCAGTTAGTTTCAGTAGATTGTGGTCTATAATTGACAACTTTTTCGACATTTATGTTTGAAAATGTCACGAAAGAAAGGACTAAGCACGGAAGAGATGCTTCAAGTGTTTCGTGAGCTATCGGAGTGATATTCGGGAGGTTTGTCAGACAGCAGCCTCAGCGGTGACGAGGACTTCATTCCTGTGTCGTCAAGTGGTAGCAGTTTATCTCATGAATCATGCAATGACCACATCTCTGACTCCTGTTTCTCACATAAACGGGCCTGTCATGTACAAGGTGAGTTGCAACAGACCAAAAAAGTAGCAAAAGTGAGTGAGGGAAAGAGTTCTGATGAGACACAAATGTCAGATTCTATGCACATGATGGTAGCGAATCCATGTCAGAAACTGTGCTTCCGGTTCAGCGTGTGTGTAATGCAAGGGAACAGTCCATTTTACAAATTGGTACAACAACTACTGCTCCAGATGGTACCCGTTGGGAGGTAGTATGACCAGGTAATCCTGCAAGTGGTAGGATTGCTAAGCAAAATGTACTGAAAGAAAAACAAGGTCCGACATCACACGCGATACCCCATATTGCTGATGACAGTGTTGCCAGTTCTTGGCGCCTAATAATTGATGATCCTATGTTGAATAGAATACGGACATACACAGAAAAAGAAGCACGCAGACAAACTGGAGAGGAAAGCTGGTCGATGACACTGGATAAGTTAGAAGCATTTATTGCAATAATGTACGTTCGTGCCGCAACAGGGACAAAAGGTTTTAAGGTACATTCCTTATGTTCCCAGAAATGGGGTGGACCCTTCTGCCAAAAGACGATGACCAGGAACAGATTCTTGGAGATTCTGAGGTACTTACGATTCGACGACAAGTCTACGAGACACGCAAGATTGGAAACAGACAAATTTTGTCATATTTCAGTAATATGGTATAAGTTCGTGGAAAGTTCACAGATGTGCTATGTATCAGGCCAAGACATAACTGTGGATGAAAGTTGTTCCCGTCGAAAGCGCGTTGTTCTTTCACGCAGTATATGCCGTCCAAGCCCGATAAATATGGGCAAAAGTTTTGGGTAGCCGTGGACAATGATACAAAATATGTAATAAACGCCTTTCCCTACCTGGGCAAGGATGAGTTTCGTCCGGCAGGGGAAAGACTTTCAGAATATGTTGCGATGAAACTAGTTCAGCCCTTCTTGAAGAACGGAAGAAATGTCACGTGTGACAATTACTTTCCTTCGGTAGCACTTGCTAACAGACTACGTTCTGCTTCTACTAGTCTAGTAGGAACTATGAATCGTTCACGCAGGGAGATTCCAGTTTCTGTGAAAAAAATCAAAGGCTCCTTTACATTACACACAGGTGTTGCAACATGGACAAACTACCCTCACGGTTTACCAGGCAAAAACGAACAAAAGTGTCATGATACTGAGCACAATGCATCCACAAATGGAACTGCAAGGAGATGGCAAGAAGAAACCTGAAACTGTTATATATTACAACAAGACAAAGAGTGGTGTAGATTCAGTTGACATGATGGCTCACAAATATTCTGTGAAGCCTGCCAGCCGACGATGGCCTGTACACACTTCTTGTAACTTACTGGACCTGGCAGCAATTAATTACTAGGTGATGTTCAAGATGGTTACCGAAAAGGTCATTGAACGTCGCAAATTCATTTTGCAACTTGCAGAGGAACTGGCAGAAAGATACATGATAGGAAGGAAGAGAGAGGAGAGTCAGACACCGGGAACATCAACATTTTCCAGCTCTACGGAAACTACACGTAGGCGTTGTAAGGTACGCAAGAAGTGTAAAGTGGGTTGTGGACGATCATGCAATGTGTGTACGTCTTGCAACAAGGTTGTATGCAAACAATGTACTGCGAAAGAAATGAACATATTTGTATGTGTTGCATGTCATGCAAACTGATAATACTGTTTGCACCTTGAGGACGGAGGTGTAGCAATTTAAATGAACACTTTCCACAAAACTTTTTTTTTTTTAAATTTCTGTTAGGTTTTCTCGCATTTATTAGTTCAAAAAATATCATTCTTAGCAAACACTTTTTGTAATAAGAGCAGAAAACAAATAAATGCGCTGGAGCATATAGTTCAGATATAACGTAAAATTTTCATACAAAATAAAAGCACTTGAACTTAATTCCATATATTCTTCACTCTAGCCTACTTCCCCCTCCCCCACTTCCCTGCCTCACAACAATGATAGAATAATGTGATACGTGTCTGTTAAAATTTTTAGTGGATTAAGGCATATAATATTAAGATTTTGAAAAATACATTTTATTTGCTATAGACTCGAAAGAAGTGGAACATTTTTGTTCCACTGGGCATTTAGGTATGTCGGAAGTGCGGGCATTCTAGTGTTAATACCATAGAGAGAGCCATTGGGAGTAAGTTTTATTTTATTTAATGCTTAAACAAATGGTAACAATGTGATGATTGATGGGTTTGGTTTGGTTTGTGTTTGGAGGAGAAGAAGATTACGAGGGCGCAAACATGCTTTTCGCCTAGGATATAAAATATTCTAGAGCCGCCCTTGGAAATAGTCTAGCCCTATCATAATCTAATCCTCGCAAAACATGTTCCATACGGGAAAGAATTCTCTCATTAAGTTGAGATGGTAGCACGGGTTCAATCAAAATGTAATAGACAATATCGGACCAACATAAATCGAGGCTACTGGTATGCATGCAGCAGCGAAGTGTGTGGGGATTGGAGTTTGCTCTCACCTGTGTATACATGATACACATTAAAGATGCTCACCAGTTTCTCCCCTATTTTTCACCTTTTTTTAAAACATTACGGAGAATAATACTAAAATTTATCTAGAAAATATTTCCTAGTGAAATAATCTGTGTTGTTGGTACGTTCGTCGTTCTTAAGGAATACATTTTTAAATTAATTAAGACGTCATAGGCTTACATGGTGAACCAGATACTACACGAATTTACAATCACTTTACCTGTGCTGTGATTTTAAGCGTTTACCAGACTTACGTATTACAAAAGATATTTTGACAGACAATCTCCAAGGTACAAATAGGTTCTCACATGTATTTTAAAATGATTTACTATCAAACTTTCAATGCCTCTCATTTTTTCAGTTCAATTGTATACCGCGCATGACACATTGTTTGCTTGGATTGACAAAATAGATTGGATGACTTTCTTCCTTTTCTCCGACTCGTGAGGGGGAAGATGGTGGTCGCAGATAGCACTGAGTTTGAATACATCTTCCCAATTTTTGTTAAGATATTTGTTTTCTCTACTTTCCTTTAAATTTACATTGGCTCCTTTACCTTAAATATTGTTTGATTGCAGCTTTTGTGCATAATTTTTACTCAGTCGAGTCTATTTTGTGTTATGTTTCCACACAATATTCAATTATGGATTTAAAAAAAAAAGGGGGGGAGGTTCTAGAGAGTTACTTGAGACAGGTACAGCGTTCATTTCCTTCGCACATACTTTGTCACGTCTGCCATAACAGCACCACGACCCCTGAGAGAAGAAAACTGTTGGCTACAGTCAACGGTCTCCTGCCAACTCAAGAGGAGAATTACTCCTTACTAGACAACTGCAAGCATAGAAATGAACAACAGAAGGTGTCAAAAGCTCCATAGCAAATAATTTAATTCTCCAATTAGTTTTATTATTTTGTTCGCCATGAAAAGGAAAAACATTCACGTTACAGTTTTGTTTGATGTAACTAAAGACTGATACAAACGGGTGTCGAAACTGTTAAAATGTAATGAAACCTCTGTTGGTTTTGTAACATCACTAAATTACTGCAGACGAGAAGTGTCCATTCGCACCGGTCCGCAGTTTTGCCGATCCCAAACACTTCAGTATTTGCGCGCTACGCTAGCCAGCCTAGGTCATGTAAAGTGTACAGAAAAATTTGTGCGTGTCCTAAATTTGCCCATTTGATATCGAGAACAGAACGCAACCAACCCTTGCGGGGCTTCTAACCCGTCCCTCCTCCTCCTACTACTTCTACTATGGATTCGTATAGTAAAACTGCAAGCTTATTTTAATGAAAGCAGTGCTATTTTTTTTAAAATCGGTGAATCACTTTTAAAGTATTATTTTCAATCTTATTTTAACGAAAAAACTGTTATGAAAATTTTAAAAAATAAAACCTTTTTCTTGGGTCGGGTTTAAACCAACGCCAAAAAAGATTTTCATTAGTAGCAAGTTGCGCTACCACGCTAGGCTACAAGCGCCGCCAGCATTTGGCGTTTACTTTCTGCTATATGTAAATCATGACTCTTGATGTCCTATCTGTATCGGCCAATAAGATCAGAGGATACCTGAAACGTTTGGGATCCGTAAATATGCCACCGTCCTAGGCCTCTTCGCCACTTTAATAGAGAAATACCTGATTAATTTAATTGCTTTCATTACACCACTGAAAACCAAACCGTGCAAGTTATGAAAAGAAACTGTTTTTACCATATATAAACTTAACGTCCATTGACGCAACTGCTGCGTCAAGGCTTTAAAATTCAACAGCTTAGCCCCTAATTAAGCTCGGAAGATAATTTTGATATCAATGTGTCCTGAAGGATGAAGCTTTCCGTCGATATGCACTTTATATATGTTGGAGCTACCAGCGGAGGGGGGAGTGTAACGTTCGGTTTTTTTTTTCATCAGGTTTTTTGAGAGTCATTCCCCTTGGGGTACACTCATAAAAATCGGTATGTGAAGCAACGAAGTAGTCCACTACAAGGTAATACCCTGTATGTGTACTTGTTGCTTATATGGGGGAAGAGGGGGCAAAGTTGGCCATTTTTTTAGCCCCCGATTTTTTCATATTTTTAGAACTTTTGAAATGAAATTTTGAGTTTTACGTCCCACGTTTATGCCGGTTAGGCTAAAGGAGACAGTGATTATGAGAAATGAATGAAATGGTGGAATGAAGAAAGTGGGAGGAAACGGGAGAACCCCGAGGAAACCCACGCATACGGTGTTTGTCCACTACAAAGTTCACTTGGCAGGGATTGGGAACGAACCCGGGACCCCAACCACCAGAGGTGAACGCTCTACCACTGAGCCACTGCGGCCCCTTTTAGAGCTTTTGTTTCTTATAGGAATAGGGCGGGAATTGCACAGATGATACCACGTTGGAATCTGTGTTCCATAAGTTTTCTAACTATGTATCAATCATGACTGTGATAGGAGGATCACAAGGGCTCCCAACATGGGAGTCTATCATTTCGTTCAAATCCCGGCGAGCGTATAAAGGTTTAAAATAACAATTACATAAACCAATTATGTACTTCGAGTTTTCTCAAAGCTCATCATGGTAATTATATATATAATACACAAATGAAAATTTAAGACATTTACAATCACTTGAAACATACCAGATTTCTATACCTTATTCTGTTTCCAAACTTAATGTTTTAAACCTTGAAGCTGCACACAAACTAGTTCGAAATATTCAGATTTAAATACGTTAATTTTTCTAAAGTGTGCAATTTTGAGTCTAGCATACTTACTTCTTTTATTTTTTTATTTATGCCAAACAATCTCCCATCGCACTTGCCATATGCTCCCTTTTGAACAGAAACAATGTGCAACGGGACAACTTTGTCTCGCACTAATATAAAAAAATGAAGTCACTACTTACATATCACTGCTACACATCAGCATTGAGTTTTCATTCTGGCTTACCTGTAATTAAAAAGAACAATTAAGTTTAAAAATTTGTAAGCGCACACAGTTTTTAAAATATTATTCTTTCTGAAAATAAGCTGTTAATCAAAAATAAACTGATTATATTATATACAATAAGTTTCTTATGTGACAGTGAACAGTGTGCGCTTCTGTAAGATACATGCAGTACACTGTCATTTTAGGTCTTTGTAAACAGTACACCTGCTGGAATAAGAAGAGATCTGGTCGCTTCAAAAGAAATAATGAACTGAGATCCTGCTTTGGGGGAAATGGTCTTTCAATTGAAAAATCACCCATACTACTATTTTCATACGTGTTTGATGATGTTTTAAGTCTCAACCACCCAAACGTCTTCTAACAACTATTAAATAAACCTATTGTGCTACTTACAAGGGACACGGTGAAGGTTTCCCAGAGAAAGATACTGAGTCGTACACTGTGTCTTACGATATTTCAAGTGAGGATGGTTAAAAGTCTAAAGACTTCACTGTCATGTAAAGGAGGGAAGGTACAAGAAAATGGACACGTAATGTGAAGCCAGAATACCAGACCTTGTATTTGAAATGAGTCGTCAAGTTCCAAAACGGCTCTTGTCCATTTACATACATCCCAGAAAACTTTTTTTTTTTTTTTTTTTTTTTTTTTAACGGTACGATCTCCATGTTTTGTAGAACTGGGAATACTTCAGTATGTTCATGTGAAAAACCTGAACACCCTCAAATATTTCCAGTTCTACAAAACGCATCGATCCTACAGTTTTCACCGGTCTTCTGAGATTTTCTGTAAATGGACAAGAGCCGTTTTGGAACTGGACGACTCACATGAACATGAAGAAATGGGGAGACATGTTTATGTGGAGAAAGGGTGCGTCAGAAAGAAGCTAATACATATTCTACAAGGAAAGAGGAAAGGGAAAATAGGAAAGAGAAAATAATAATTATTATATTATACTTCTGGCATATTCCCTTGCATCGAATATTTCTGGATACGCCTATGAAGAGGGAACGTAGTTTTAAAGAATATTAGAAAAATAAACTTTAATTTCAAACTTTCCATTTTGAATGAAATATCTGCCTACAATATGCAATTCGTATCCATTAAGAACAGTATTTTATTTTAAAAAGACGAAACCCTTGTACAGTGGCCACCCTTTCTTAACGACCATCGGTGGATTCTTAGTAGTGATTTTATTGTATACACAGGGTGTTTCAAAACAACACCGACAACGTTTGGGGGATGATTTCTAACACCAAGATAAGACAAAAAGTATAGACCAACCTGGGTGCACAAATGCTTCCTTTCCGAGTTATAGGCTGTCGAAAATAAATTCTGTGGTACTTCCGCAACAAATCTTATAGAGGTAGTTGGTGAGTACTTCAAACTTATATGTCCCTAGCACAACTCCCCCTATAAAAATTGTTGCGTGAGTACCACAGGATTCTGAAACACGTTATATATATAGCGTAATTAGGTCCTAAGTGAAGTCTTGATCCGACTACGGTAGGTCCCATAACATTGGAGTTATGGACCTTTTAAGTTCATTTTCTCGTGATTTCTACAGCCTGTAACTGCGAAAGGAAACATTTGTGCACCCAGGATGGTCTATACTTGTTGTCTTATCTTCGTGTCAGGAATAACCTCCCAAATGTTGTCGTTTTGAAACACCCTGTATATCCTGCCAGATGATATCCATCAACTGGCAAAACCGAATTGTTTAATGTTCGTTGTGTTTAAGCAATCACACTAAATTAGGTGACAAATTCTTGTTTCCCACGAGCAAACTAGGCATTACCATTGCATGTTAAAAAGGGAATAAAATGAGAAGCACTGCTATTGCATCACTTACGTATACTACAAAAGAAATGGAACATACTATAGTAGTTTTATTGCGAGTCTCAAATTATTACTCGTATCATACGCTTTTGCATGAAGGACAACACGCTAAAATGATGAAAGTCTTAAGCACACATTATCGGAGTTCATATTCGTCCTACTATGGTATTACATCTAGCCGTCAAGTATATGTAATCATCATCATTGGCATTTAATGATAAAAGGCAACAGCATTAAAACAAATCCAATTTTTTCATTTTTGAAAAAAAAATCTCGCTTTTCAGATAGAAAACTTTATATAAAAGTGCACTATTGGATAGTCGTTTTGGACCAAAAGATTTAATATATTTCAGAAAAAAAATCTTGTAGGTCTTATATCTTGAGAACTACATATCGTCGCTGCGCCTCGAAGAACAACTATGTGTTAAAACCACAACTTTTCAGGAGAAGCAGAAACATTCCGAACCTTAAAATTTTGACAAATAGACCGAAATATATAATAAAATTGGCTATGCGTAAATTATGCACTGGACATTGTTGTAACTTGCTTCAACAGTATTATATTACTGCTTTCGTGTTTACGTAGCACCTTTTGCGCCTTTATAAGCACATATAGGATTTGTATACATTAATCAGTGCATACGTGATGAGAACCAGAAGCCTTTAATTTCAATCTACAATTTTTCATTGTTTTGTCGAAACAATTGAATATTAACTTACGACATTATAGGGGATGCTGCCTGACAGCTTTCTGGTTTATTTGCACGACATAACTCATTTTCAACAAAAATGTCACATAGCGGTTTTTCGAGGAGCAGCGACGATATAGTATAGTCAAATCCAGACTATCACTTAACTCAGTATGATGTGCTTATTCCGCAGAAAATATGAAAACTCGATTTAGGGGTCGTTCAAAAATTTTCTTTTACGCCTTATTATCTGGAGAACTACATACAGAATAACGAAACCCAAACTATCACTTAACTCAGTATGATGGGCTTATACCGTAAAAAAAAAAAAAAAAAAAAAAAAAAAAAAAAAAAAAAAAAAAAAAAAAAAACCTGGATTTAGGGGTTATTCAAAAATTTTGTGGCCCCTGATCCAAAAACTAATTACTGGGCAAGATCGCAATCTCTTTACGGGTTTTTTGGAATCAATCCTAGAATTCTTGTCTTTCTTCAGACTTTCGACTTCAGAAATTGCTAAATGACTCAAGTTTTCCTCAAAATAAATGAGATTCTTTACAAGGCGAAGACGACTCACCATTTAAACAATCATTCACTTATGCAAATAATAGCTAATTAAAAGTTTCAATTAATATTCAGTTTGGGAATGAGAACATTCAGAATTGTATTAACATTATTTAAAACAAATATTATTCTTTCTTGAGTCGGAGTAAACTGAAGGCAATACAAGAAAACTCCAGATGTGTGGAATTGTTAGTTTATATCTGAGTTTACCTGAAATATTTACAAGTGGACAACTAATCTACGAAGTCATTCTCTCTATTTGTTGCCAACTGAACTGATATCTTGCTTTAACCCAGTACTGTATGTTAATCTATTACATTCAAATATTTTTTAAGAAAGAAAAGACACACACACACACAAATAATTTAGAAATACGTGAGGAAACTTTGCTTGAGAACCGATAAGTAACAGAATACATTAAATTTAAATCCTGTTAATGTCCAATGCAGCTAACACGTGAAATGTAATTACGTGCTAACTGCTCTAATAAGACTTAAAAAGAGCTAATAAACTGAAAGGCGTAATTCTGCTAGTGCTTTAAATACTTCAGTTACCAGGAAAGAAACAATGTTTGACTGTCGAATTCTTTTTTCCTCTCTCTTCTCTTAATTTCTGAGTTCTTAGAACGTAAGAGCGGTTTCTCCTGGATTTTTTTCATGGCTAATAGTCTGTGATATATTTTAATTAGATGCTCTGTTAGATTTAGCAACTTTCAACTCGATTTTTTTTCTTTTGCGCTACTGAATATGCTTAGTGCTATTTAAATCACATTTAATTTTTATGTGCGTGTACTGAAAGACTAATAAATTGAATTTTAAGCACTATGGTTAACTGTCAAGCTGCAAACTACGCATGACTCTGGCTGCCAAGATAGTATACGCTCAACTGACGGATGCGATGGCCAGGATCTCATTCCAAAAACAATGCACTGTAGATTTCATAGTCTATTATTTCTTTAGTAAAATATCTCCGCATGTGTCTTTACAGGGTACAGTCAATAAGAAAAAAAAAGCACCAATTAGAATATAATTCAATATTACGCACATTCAAACGAGCGTGCTCGCCGTTAGAACACAAGAGATTGTTAGGTTCTAAATCATCAGAAATCAATAAAGGAAAATCTAACAAACTTCGTCGAAACTCCCTCAATTACTTCAACACTGACAACGTTTGGGAGATGATTTTTAACACCAAGATAAGACAAAACGTAAGACCAACCTAGGTGCAGAAACCCGTCATTTTGGAGTTCTAGAGTTTCAGAATCCTACGTTACTTCTGCAACAACTTTCATAGAGGTAGTTAGTGAGTACTTCAAATTATAAACCCATAGCCAAAATCTCTGTAAAAATTGTTGCGTGAGTACCACAGGATTTTGAAACATGTATTTTTGGATACCACACATATTAATTCCTAAGTGAAGTCTTGATTCGACTATGGTAGGTTCCATAGTATTGGAGCTATGAACCTTTAAATTTCATTTTTTAGGCATCCTATAAATCCAAAATGACGGGTTTCTGCACTAAGGCTGTCTACACTTTTTGTTTTATCTTGTCAGGAATCACTTCCCAAACGTTGTCGTTGTTGTTTTGAAACAACCTATATATATATATATATATATATATATATCAGGGTAAGGTAATAAAAAATGTCAGCATCGACTACTTCGATGGAAACAAATCTTATCTCGGAATATCATCAGCGCTATCTACATACTGAGCAGCGAAGTAGTTTTTAATAAATGATCAGTGATTTGAATCAACTTACAACGGGTACATCTGAACTGCGACATTGGTAGCTTTGCACTTCTCGAAGAATTGTACTTATTATAGTAGCGTTTCTCAAACTGCTCTGCAAGCCACAAGTGGACAAATTGAACATTAGTTTTAAAAAGACTAATAAATAAAATAAAATTCAAAATGAAATCTTTGAGTTTTACGTTCCATAGTTATGCCGCCTAGGCTAAAGGAGACGGTGATGATGAGAAATGAATGAAAACAGTGGAATGAAGAAAGTGAGAGGAAACGAGAAAACTGCGAGGAAACCCACACACAGTGTTTGTTCACCACAAAGTTCACTTGACGCGAGCTGGGGTCGAACCAGGGATCCCAAGCACCAGAGGTGAACGCTCTACCACTGAACCACCGCGGCCCCTAAAATAAAAACAAAATTCAAGCGAACTGTGTATTACCCATTACAGTTGAGAATCTTAAGTAGGTATAGATTTTTACAATTTAATAGATTATAAACATTTAACACTTTATATAGATGTATTATTACAAAATATAATTGACAGTCTTTAATTATTAAAAATAAATTAATAGGTCTTTTCTTATATTAATACCAATATAAAATTAAGGCAAGTTTAAGTAACACCATTTTAAAAATGAGATTATTATTATCAATACTGTATTTCTGCTCACAGCTGTTCTCTGCACATAAAGATTATTATTATTATTATTATTATTATTATTATTATTATTTGACTTTAACATAAGTGAACTTTATGGTAGACAAACATCGTGTGCGTGGGTTTCCTCAAGGTTTTCCCGTTTCCTCCCACTTTCTTCATTCCACCGTTTCATTTATTTCTCATCTTCATTGTCTCCTTTAGCCTAGCCGGGATAACCGTGGGACGTCCAAAACTCAAAAAATTTCATTTTATCTCATTTTTGATTATGTACCGTGGCTAAGGGAGACAGAGAGACGGTAATGATAAGATGAGTGTTAACGCTGGAATGACGAAAGTGGGAGAAAACGAGAGAATCCCGAGGAAACCTACGCACACGGTGTTTGTTTACTACAACGACACTTGGCGGGATTTGGGATCGAACCAAGGATCCTAAGCGCCAGAAATAAGCGCTGAACCCTGACTTACCATGGCTCAAAAGATAGGTTGAAATGCCCCGAACATTATAAAGATGGGGAAGAACGGTAAAATGGTCTACATTCTGTCGAATAAACGTGGTCCTCAGTTGGAAAAAAGTTCGAGTAGTGCTACTGTAGAGCTTTGAGTCTGTACCGGTTGTCTACAAGAGACATTGAATTGAAGCCTTCACCTTACTACAAGCTCATAACATTCAAACTTCTGTTTCATTTATTTACTTTCCGCGGATTTGTGTTCGAATTTAGCAGCATACATTAAACAGCGCATATTTAATAAATTGCATTGAAATCGCACATAGAATTAAAATCTAAATAAATTAATAATAAAAAAAGACATTTACAGTACACCACAATTACCTGAAAATACAACACACATGTCACGCTTATTCATACTTATCACCAAAATACGCAGCTTAAAAATAACTTGAACGTAAGTTTACAAGTATACCATTATAGTTTCACGCTTTACAACATTTTACTTTCGAGTAACGGGATATCAATGAAATTTCAGACTTTGTATTAGATTACTAAAAATACGAAACTTACGTTGCATGATCCATTTTTGTAAAACTCACTATAAAAGAAAAATATGAGAACGGTTTCTTTGTTTAAATTACACTATTACATGAGCAATTCAATACCACGATTTGGTAATGAGATTTCGAGGCTAGAATATACGTCAAGTAGCACTGCTTGTGGTATGTGGATCATGCAAAGAAAGCTTACAATCTGAGTCTTCCCAACGGAAAAGCAAAAAACAATTCTTTTCTTTTATTCCACTAAATGTCTTTAACAAAAGCAACACAGGAAGATTATTTTTTAAAACAGACAATTCACCATATCTTCACTAACAGATTTTTCTTTTTAAAGTTACGATTTAACACATCCAAACATTTTTATTTCTCATTTCATCCACATGCGTAAGATGGAAACACGCAAGGCAGAATGTGCAATTCAAACCTTGTGTACAAATGCATCATCACTACAGCCTTGACAAAAATCAGCGTAATCCTTAATTATTAACTTTTATTTTTAATCTTGAAAAGTTATACCATGTTGGTCACGAAAGGAACACTATCCTGAATACTTTCCATTTAGCACAAAGCGGAACTAACACAAATCCGAATTAATATTGTCCTTGAAATAATATTATTAGTTTAACAATAAATATTTTTGTCCAAAGCTGAAATATATATATGCTAATCGACAGAATTTATATGCGGGAGTTTAATGAAATGATACGCGTAAGTGTAAAAGCTCATGCATAGTTTTCGAAGAAAGAAAAAAAAATCGACAAAATTTCTTTGTAAACAAAAATTAAAGGTGTATAAGAACCATGCTACTTACTGAGGTCAGTACTGTCCTTACATAGTGTACGAATAGTGTAGCTGAACGGAGGAGTATGTGGTTATTACGTGGCGCAATTTCACAGATTGAGCAACGCACAAACTTCATGTACAAATTGAACAAAATATGCTTCAGAGACTTTGATAACCTTAAAAACGGTTTAACACAATCGAATGTTTTTACTCTTCCCAAAGATAAAATGGGCCTCAAAGATGCCAGTTTCGCCACCGTAGGAGAGACCAAAACCAACACGACGGAAGATACTACATGAGGTCGGTGTTTCCAGCAATCGCAGAAGCGGTCGTGCAAGTGTGTGTGAATCCGACGGTGCCTACTTTGAAGGCGATCATGTAAATGTGTTCTTATATTATGGTAATAAAGAGCTACAACGAAATTCCAGGAACTTTTTCACTGAACCTCGTACCTCGTAGTTTTAATTACAGATCACATTGAGCTGAACAAAATTACAGGCTTGTGGGTACTTATACATAGTTTTCGAGATAATAGAAAAAAAAAGACTATTTGGCGCTAAAGAGCATGACCTTCATTGCCAATAATAATTAAGTTCTTTATTGGATGAAATTTATATTTATTTATATAGCAAATCACACTGTTAACCAACACATTGTAACTATTGTTATTCGTCTTTTCCTAACGGTGAGAGACATACTACTTGTTGCACATTTGTCAAATAGGTTTGTCTTCTGTTAAAAGCAGATTTTACGGAGAGACTGACAAATGTTGAGTATTATATTTCGTGAGAGAGCAACGAAAACGTACGTACGGCTAAATGACAAATAAGTTGAAAGCTTCACTTTACTTTCCACTATTTCATGACAATCTTAATTCTTTTAAAAATAAATAAATATAGATTAGTTGATGTTTAGGTTTTTTTTTAAATTTTTTTTTTAAGCTCTGAGCCTATATGAGGCAGACGCCTACTATTTGAAGTGGAACCCGAACCACCATTCAGGTTTGTATTCGTGATAAATATCGATACCGGAATCGGATGTAATCCCGTACGAAGCTTTTCTTTCGGTTTTCCACTCAAAGAGGGATTAGTGAGGGTCACACGTCTGGAGACTCAAACAAGTGAGTTTCGTTTCACAGTGTAAAACTACGGTATACTTTTCAACTATGGGAATTCCATACTCAAACTTGAAGCAGTACAATTACTCGTTTCAAAAGATTAATAGGATCAAAGACAGAACTTGTTCCTCGGACATTGAATCCGTATCAAAAAGCCATTACTCGCAATGCCTGTTTTTGTTCTATAGCGATAAAGGTTGAAATCGGAAATCCTTTAATTTAAAAAAAAAAAAAATCCAGATTGAATTGATGATTAAGAAAAAAGATAGAACCTACTCTTGCGAAGTTGAATCGATTGCCAAAACTGCATCTCGATATCTCTAATCGTTTTTGCTTTAAGGAAATCAGTATTGAATCCGGAAAAAGTAGTAAATTTCAGCCACTTCTGGTTACGGTAGAGTGCTGCGGATTGATAGTATGCTTTTGAGACCCTGAATCGACTGAAGAAAACCGCCTGCTATCAATTTTGCTCTATGATGATAAATGTTGAAACCAGAAACAGTTATTTTAAACACTTCCGAATTTAATAGGGGGTTAACGAAAGAGATAAAACCTATTCTTGAGAAGCTGAATCGATTACAAAACACTGTATCTCGATATATATCTGACCGTTTTTGCTATATGGAAAATCGGTAGTAGCAGCGAATTACTTCTTGTTTTGGTAATTTTATTGGTCGTGATGGTATATTCTCTTAACACCCTGAATTGTTTGCAGAAAACAGTTTGTGGCTATCTATTAGAATACCATTTATTTTCTATGGCGATAGATGTTTAAACAGAAAATAGCTAATCTGATCCACTTCTGATGTGACTACAGGGTTAAGGAGAAGATGGGTTCTATTCACGGGATGCTGAATCGATTGCAGAAAGCCGCATCTCGATATTTCTTAACGTTTTTATTGTGGAAATCAGTACTGAAACCGGAAGTAATACTAAATTTTAACCACTTCCATTTTGGTACAGTGAGTATTCCTGATAGATATGGTACATTGCCTTGAAACGCTGAACCGTTTGCAAATAAACAGCTTCTCGCTATCTGCTACTGTTTTTGTTCTATGACGATAAGCAGAAATGACTAACATGAACCACTTTTGGTTTGAATTAAGAGGTGTGGAACCTATCCTTGGGGCGCTTAATCGACTGCAAAAACTGCTGCATCTCGATATTTCTTACCGTTTTTGTTCTGATACCTGTCGACAGACGAATGGAGGACAAAGCCGTTCTATAGAACTTCCGACACTTTTACGCACAGTATAGTTTGGAAGTCAAGATCTCAAATTAGACAACTCACATTTCTGGGTTACAGGTTGCATACGGGTCTAATCTATAATGTCTAAATTTACAGAGGAAATAAATCTTGAATCATGAACTCCACAATTACTGGGCCATGATTTCGTGAAATGAAAAAGCACTTATTCTAGTTTTAAACTACCTGAAGGTCTGATGTATAACTGCTTTTATGGCTCCCATTTTTCTTTTACATATACACACATGCAAATGACGACGATAACTATTAGTCAACAACTGTTGGCTATATTTAGTGCAACGGGTACGCTATCACTTTGCATACAAGAGTTGATAATTACCGAACGCTAAGATGCATTAAATACATAGATACGTACACATTAAAATGATGAGTGAATGGTCACGATACTATTATAAGCATGGAAGATAAAGTTGTACGATACAACGCATTGCACTATCATATATTTCACGTTGAACAAATTCTACTCACGATGCAGCCCATATATATATGTTAATTGGCGATGCTGGCGCTGTAGTTGTACCGTATTTCTTAAATAATTCCGTACGGTATTATGTAATGCATTTGTCTTCCTTGCATAATACTTTTCCTGCGTTTTTAGATTTTAATTTGGAAAGCAATAAATTCATTTGCATACTGCAATCTAATTAAAGTACGATTCTGTTATCAAAACTATAGAAAGCATAAATCCATTAATTATTTAAAAAAAAAAAACGGCTTTATGGGGCAAGGTTACGCAGTTTCCTCCCCTCCCATTTGCGTTCTTTATAATAAATTCAAATATATCTATCTATATACATACATACATATTTTATATATTTATGAAGTCCTACTCGAACTTAATATCATACTGTTAACAGAATAACAGAAGAAGCTGGACATTTAACTGGTGGGGATTCCGACCCCAATTTTCGATTCTTTACCAAGCGCAATAATTTAGAAGATGTCCGGAAATAATACCAACAAACTTTGGAATATGACTGCTCAAATGAAATCGAGAAAAAGACCAATGTATGTGCACTATTTCCGAATTATAACCCACCGAAAATTTGGCAAGGCGATAAAGGATTATAACCTGAGAACGAAATATTGCATCAAGATCAAGTAAAAAAAAAAAAAGTCTTATAGTTTATTTGGTCCGTAGATTATACAAGATGCGTCCATCAAGAAACCGAACTTTTAAAAAAGTAACAAGCCCTCTCAAAATGTTGCAGTAGTACATTACTGGAAAGAACTTCAAAATAATAACGGTTCAAACCGGTTTTATGCAGTTAGTACTTGTATAAGGCTACGACATACGCAAGTAGTGTTAAATCGTCGTACGAAAAGGGTGCATGCAAGAAACCTTCCAACATGCATGAAAAATATAAAACCACAGGCAAGTCGATCATGTATGGCCTCGTTCATGCATGTTGAAAGTTTTCAAACTCTTCTGTAAACATGCATGATTGTTTTATTGTTCTTCATGCATGTGCTTGTTCATGCAAGTTGGTTGTTTTATATTTAGGTTCGCCAATGAGGACAGCGGAAGAAATCATAAGACTCCTCCGTAATGCCAAGGTCGTTAAGTTGGATAGCAAGCTGGTACGTGTGTGAAAAAAAAACTTCCAACATGCATGATGAAACAAATCTTGCATGCAAGTTGGTCATGCAAATGTGTGCGTCTATAGCTTCCTAAAACACGCGCACCAAACTAGAACAACACTAACATTTTAAGTTTTGTTACCAATTAGATAAATCTTTCCCTACAACGTTGCAATGATACAGATAGCGAATGCAGTTCAACGGTTTCAAATGAGGATGCGAAAATGGTGAGGACAAACTAAGATCAAAACACCTTTCAATGTTAAGGAATTAGGAAAATATTAAAAAAAAAAAAAAAAAAAATGCCCATGAAAGGCTAGCGGTTTGCAAACGTTGCTGGCATTATGTACATTTTCCGAACATGTACTATCAATGACTATCAACACTACTTCGAAAACCTGCACAAACGCTGGATAAACTGTATTGACTCTTCTAGTAACAACGTTGAATACTATAAATTCACTTGAAGATAAATGCTGGTTTTCTTCTGAATAAAACTTAAGTTCGGTTTCTTTATGAGGACACCACGTTCAGTGAATGTGAAGCAGGAGCGACGATCTAGCTGGAGCATAGGAGGAAATCTGTTAAGTCTTTCTCAAACGATGAAGAAGCAGGAAGTATAAACTACTAAATTCTACATCCATAAAAATAAATAAATAAATAACTCAAAACCAACTTTGTATCATTCCAACAAATTTTTGGCGAGCTTTAGCTTCGAAATTAATTTGTGCATCGGTTAGCCTATAATTTGTTCGTGTTTTTCATGTGATGTGAGAAATGGTTTCCAAACATTTGTCTATGTTGTTTCCGAGCACCCTGTATATAAACACATAGAGATAATTGAACATCTACCTGGAACGTTACCTAAAAAAGAAAATTTTAATTCCTAACCAACTGTCGAAATATACTTGCAAGAAATTATCTTTACACATTTAATCTGGATATTGGTCAAACACTAAAATTTATTATTTTTATTTTATTTACTATGTACTTATTTACTTTTTTTTTTACACGGGCGTTGCCCGTCCCTTTCTTTGGTATGGCGAATTTGCTGTCCTAATATTCTCGAAAAGTCTCTCTTAATATTTAATCGGAAATGATTCTTCCAAATCTTACAATAATACAAGAATATTCCTACGATGCAAAACCCGACCAAGCTTCCTCCAGGAATGATCTCCTTGAACAAAATAATTGTCGGAGAGACATATCAGACAAATTCTAGTTCCATCTGCAAATGTTCATTCGACCCACTAACCTCCACAAGAATCTATTCTCTCACGTTTTCGTATGTAGTCTTTAACACTCATGATTCTGACGGCCCCATTTAGCTGCATCAATAGTGCATCCTTTCACAATGAGAGCAAAATTTCTCCCATGTGAAGTTCACACCAACGGAACTACACTGGAAAATTTCTCTTAATGTTATAAAGACAGATACATTCTACAATGATGTTACTTCAATTTCAAAACACCATATTTAAGAGCGAAAAATCTTCAACTATGCCGAATAATTCGTATAAAGCAAGTATTAAATATACAAATGAATTAACATTATTTATCACAATTCCTTTAACCACTATAAACATGTTTCTACTAAACTAGGATTAAAATGTAAATTAAGATTTATTTTACGAAGTTGGCTTTTAAAATGCAAGCAATCGTGAATGATGCCCTTCACAGCGTCACACTTAGGTTTTACCTTAGCAGAATTAAATGTTGAAACTAAGTTAAAACAACTAGTGTCAGCATCAGTACTATGAGTTTCACAGTTATAAAATGAACACCACTATTTCACAGTAGTAGTGCATATAAATTTTTGGTGAGGGAGAAAAAATAGCTATAAATGCTAGAGACCCAGATCAGTTGATTATGCATACACAATTAAGACTATTAATTGTTTAGCAAATAGTACCCAATCATAAAACTTTATGGTTTTCTAACCTTCATTTTCGAAATTTTCACAAAGCGTTTTCAATAACGAGAAAAACTTAACAAGATGAAATTTGTTTTCACAAAAGTTATAAAGATTAATCTAACACTTCAATTTTCGAAACATCAACTTCGAATATATATATATATATATATATATATATATATATATATATATATATATATATATATATATTCACTATCTGGGTTTCGATTAGAAATTAGTGTTCTACGAAGTGAACTGTTCTTTAGTATGACATATTTCTGTATTCAATCAAATTCTGAACCTTACAGAATTAGTGTTATTCTAAGAGCCTCCCAAAGATTTATTCTTTAACTATAGATTGTTTTAAAAATTATATTGAACTGGTATATTGATCAGTGATATATCTGTAAGAAACACATTATACTTTTATAAAAGAAATATTAAAAAAAAAGAAGCTTATCAGGATATCAACATCAGCACCATCTTTAACGACTTAGAACTGTATAGAGTATACAAAGAGTGAAAAGAGTGTATGACTGGACCGAGATTCGAACCCAACACCTTCGGCGTACTGTGTCGATGCATTTCCTCTACGCTACCCAATCCGCTCCCAGAACAGTCATACACTAAGTTATTTCGTCCTTTCATGAATGTATAATGTATGTTTGATTCTATGGGAAAATAGTATTTACAACAGTGTCTTCATTACTGTTAGAAGACCATTAGCAATAAATGTGCAGTTAATAAATAAATAACCTATTACAGCAGAATAAAAACTATAAATTATCAGTATACGATGTATTTTTCAGATCCATGAAGATTCGTTTCCCTTGATTTTCTCGAAAACTACGAGCAAAATCTCACAGCTCGAAGTAATCTAACGACTGATATTTAATATATAAAAATGAAAGTGACTATGTTTGTGACTTAATAACTCTTCAACCATCAGATTGACCTCGATCAAATTTTCAACACAGACGAGGTTCGGGCCTGGAATATTTTTTATCGTTTCACTTTCACTATGCAACTTAGAGGAGGGGGAAATATACAAAAATGATCGAAAATGACCGATATTGGTGTCGAATTCATAGTTTTCTGTGTCGCTGAGATGAAGTGACATGTAAAAAATAATTGAAAATGACTGATATTAGTGTCAAATAAATAGTTTTCGGGGTCCCTAAGTTGATTAGTGACAGTCTTGGTGTCCTTTATTTCCAAAATGCAACCTATTTTCCTCAAACAAAGATCTATGGATAGTTAAACAAAAAAATTAAAAAATAAAAACTTATCACAATTTTGGTCTATATCTTACCACGTATACTGTATTCTTGTATGTATATAGTATTCTTGAAACTGTACAAGAGTAATTACACTTGCCCAAATCATTTTGTTTGGCTTGATAAGATTATTAATTGGTATATGTCGTCTTTTTTCTTTCATTAAACGCTAATGACACCATAGAATTTCTAATTCTCTTCAAAGCAAGTTATGAATAAATTAGCCTTTTCTGTTTTTTACGCCACTTCAATGCATAATACTACAGTACATAAAACCTCGGAAAAAGCCACTTCCATACATTTATAGAATAAACTTTAGCGAACCATTAGTTTTTCAGTCATAACGAAGTACTCCACTGAATTTACGAATTAGTCATATTATGTTTAAATTCTGTTACAATAGAATTATCTTACTGATCCGCGCTTTTGTTTCTTCTAAATACGATTCTCATAAGGAAAAGTAAAACACTACGTGGAGTCATTGCTTCTTTGCTCAATTATTGAACACTTTTGTTCATTAACATAATGACGCACACGTGAGATTGTTAAGTGTTTTGCTTGAAGTTAAAAAGGAACTTTCTGTATCGAATGCATAAACAGAAGGACCTTTCACAAGACACAAGATGAAAGGAAGTTAGAAAACAAGCAAGCACTATATTTTATTGATAAAAAAAAAAGCTTTATTCGTTACTGTTCACTTAACACAAGAAAGGAGACATGTAATTGCTTAATAAACACCTAAGCATTTGAAATTTTGTACGAATTTCATACATTTACCACTCATTTACTTTCACTGTTATTTCTTTTCTGTTCAAACACTTCTCGTGCACTGCGTTTGATGTATCATTCAATCTTTTCTTTTCTTTCTTTCTCATAAAATACATAGTCCATTAAAAAATGTGCCTAAATCTAGGCAGACTTCATGCATATAAAAATAATCATACTATTTGTTATTCAGGCTATATTTTCCTTCTTTGACGCTTGATTGGACAAAGATTTTCTCCACGAAATCCTTCAACGCCAATTTTGTATACGCATTTGAGTGAAAGATCGTACTTAAGCGACTGCTATGATATCTCGGGCTGGTTTTACAAAAGATACAAATATTTTATACTAGTATAGTTATTTTAAAAATTAAGAAGTAATAAAACTATATAAGATGGCAAGTAATAGCACTTATATTTATAAGTGTTACTATTTATGTTAACGAGTTGATGTTTAAGAATATTGATATAAGAAGAAGTTATTAACTAACAGTGTAGAGTACATAATTCACCTTTGTTTCATACTTTATTAATTCATACAGAGATATTTTTGTTTTCTTGGCCATGAACCAGAAAGCTAATCATGTGATCTTACTGATTTTTTATTCTTTTAAGTCCAGTCAAATACCTCTAACATTTTCAAGATGATATAGAATAAAATTTAAGTTTCACGAAGTATGGGACACGCATATAGATCTAAAAAATAAATCAATAAAATCAAATTTCTTATCCACCAATAGATCATCATCTTGCTATCCATGAACGCTTATCAGACTACTGTTTTCTATAACCCCCATCGTCGCATTTATTGTCATCCCTTCATCCATTACATGTACAGTCCGCAGCAAAAAAACCTGCAACATGAGCATGTAACTTTATTGTGAAACTACGCCTAACAGCGCAGGGAATGGACACGAATAAGTCTAAGTGGCACGAATCACGCTAGGAGAAACCTCGGCGTCCTCCCCTGCACACTTATTTTGGAGCAAAAGTCTTCGTCGTTTTACAATAAACTTACATGCTCATGTTGCAGGTTTTTGCTTTACTTTGTTGTTAACTAACAGGGCTCCAAGTGTTTAAATCCGCTCTGAGTAGCCCCAGACCAGAAGATGAACATCGTCGCAACTAACATCCTACGTCCTTGTGATCTGCTAACCGCATTTCACTTCACCATTTACATTACATGTCATGCTACAACTTTCTTATGTATGTGCAAATAAAAATGCAATAAATAAATAAAATCCTGATGCCTATCTCCAAATAGACTACAAGTAAATTGATGCTCATGGCCCCAGAGAAAAAGTTACCTTCTGCGGCACGTCCATCTTCGGATGGGAATGATTTGCACTTCAAAAAATATCCAGTTAATTTCAATGGGGACAGGAAAATAATTTCGCGTATTATAAAAATTAATAGGCTTTCACAAAAAATAAGATGTGCAGGTAAGTAACAACTTTTTAAGCTTTATGAACTATGTATTGAGAACTGTCTCCGAAAGTAATAATAAATCTTCTTACACGGATGATTTTGTGAGGGCACTTTTGCTGACAATTACAGTAAAACCTATTACGCTGGTCACATCTGCTTAATTTGTCTGTGTATCTATGAGAGGTCTGCACGGGCTCGGTCAGTAAATTTTTAAGTATACAACCATATT
The DNA here is from genome assembly GCF_964235325.1 of Thermobia domestica. Classification (NCBI taxonomy): domain Eukaryota; kingdom Metazoa; phylum Arthropoda; class Insecta; order Zygentoma; family Lepismatidae; genus Thermobia; species Thermobia domestica. The sequence goes on along the minus strand of NC_137467.1, from coordinate 76,168,565 downwards.
TCTCGGGCCTTTTCGGGCTTAACCTTGTAAATACACTGTACAAAGACATTTATTGGACCGTTTCTTTCTGGAAAACTTTCAAAGCACAATTGCAAAATTAAACCTCTAATTGCTGTAAATAGAAATACAATTTTGCGTTATATTTAATTATTAAATTTATGTAACTCGGGCTTATTTCGGGCTCATTTGACTATCACACGAGCTCTTGAGCCTAAATGCTAAAACATATTTCGGACTCGGATCGGGCCTCACATTATAAATTCACGGGCCGGGCTGAGCTCGGGCTAAAAATCCCGTCCCCGTGCAAACCTCTAGTATCTATCAAGCCATGCACGATAGGTAAGATATTACGCCGTGAGTTGGTCTCTTGTATTGAGTTACATACTTTTTGTGAAGCCATTTTAGGTCCTATAATGTACGTTCCTTTTACCGGGGAGCCGATTAACAAAAAGGAAATCTTTATTACTCAGTGATTATGTCTTTTATACTAAAGGCGACGCATGATTAATTGAAGTGAATGATTATGAGATAATTTGCGGATCAAGAATCATAAAGGAAAAGAGAAAACTGCGTGGCAACCTACGGCTAAGATACTGTCAACCAAAGAAACATGGCCTGGGATCAAACTAGGGACCTCTCACACTATAGGTCAGCACTCTGCAACTGAGCAATCATATATCATATACAGTAAGAACGGAAGACCTCAAGGTTTGGACTTAAAAAGTATCGGTACCAGGTACTACTATTTTCAGTTTAGCAAGTGGACTCAAGTGAACTCAGCAGTGAACAAGAAGTTTTCTTTTTCCTTTTAAAAAAAAGTCAGACTAAAAAATTAACTTTAAAACATATGCACTTCATAGATTCTAATCTTTCGTCGACTGATCTTCAGGCTCGTTTCTTTTTCAAGGTAGAACACAGCTTGCACAAACAACAAAACCAAGTTTATTATCAAACGCCTACAACAGAACAAATATTTCCAAAGGGAGAGCCTCTCCAAATAATCAACAACACTGAGTAACTATCAACGCCTACAACAGAACAAATATTTATTCATACATCAATACACTTTCATCAAACGAACAAAAAAGTAGGAGAAAGCGGAAACAGAAGTTTCAAGAATCTCAAATGTAACAAGTTAAGAATGCTCCAAGAGCACTGCCAGAACCAACTTAAAAAGAATGGAGAGATGGAGCGGGAAGGATAAATGTGATTGTTCCTACATGTGAAAGTATATATCCGCACCATCTCCTGTTTCTCGCAAAGTATCATCTCTCTATGAGTTACGGTTCTCGAGATATGGTTCCTTAAATCTCCCTAAATTCAAACTTTTTTGGCCAGTATCGGAGAACGGTCGCCAGTTGACCGGTGGTCACCAGTTACTATTGGGTACCAAACTGTTCATCATCCTCTTAGGTTAACGTTCTAAATCGAATGTTATTTTATTTTCCTTTTGCCATTTCAAGAAATAAAAAGGAGGCTCTGGGCTAATTCTACTAAACAACTCGACGTGTTATTTATGATCATTTTAGCAGATTTGAAACAATTATGTAAAGATATAAAGTCGGAAAAGAAAGTTTTGTGTTTTTCTTAGTGGTCTAGTTTCTGAAGGTAAGCCTGGAGGTCTTGCGTCTCGAAAGCTCATTGTTTATTTTGCATTAGCAGAATACCTGTTCTTCTCACGGGGAAAATAAATTTCATTTTGGACATAAAGCGCACCAAAACTGTCACTAACCAATTTAGGGACCCCAAAAAACTATGAATTCAACACTAATATTGGTCATTTTCAATTATTTTTACATGTCACCCCCCCTTAGGTGTACTAATGGGGGCTGAATTTGGATTTAAACAGCATCGGAAGTGTCAGTGTTCATCTCAGTGACTCAAAAAACTACGTATTCGACACTAATATCGGTCATTTTCGATCATTTTTATATATCTCCACTTCCCCAAGTTGCACCTTCAAAGTGATATGATACAAAACCCGAACCTCATCAATGTTGTAAATGTGTTCGGGATCGGTTGGTGGTTCAAGAGTTAAGTCACAAACATAGTCACTTTATAATTTATTTATATATATAAATCGCGTGTGGTCCGTAATGGATTTTCTCTCTGTTATAAGCCTAAAGGGGAAATGTTAATTCTGGAGGGAACATCTATCACTGAACTTCATGCAATAATATAGGCCTATATAAGTTTTTTTTTTTTCATGGAAGAGTGTCATAAAAATATAGTAATAAATATTTTACTATTAGTAATAATTTAGTAATAAATAATATATTATTAACCATCGGTGAATGCATCGCATTTTGCAATACAATTTTTGGTTTGTATCGATTTTATATAGCAAACTGCGGTGCGATACCGCTTATAAAGAAACGGCTGAAGAGTACATATAATCTGATGCTGGCAAGCATAGCAGAAAAATAAGAAGTCTCTTATACCCAGGTTATCAGAGATAAAATTCTTGATTCTATTTGTGGTATTAGTCAGTGTTCTTACTACAGGAAGTACATTTTTTTTAAGTACGTAAATAAAAGTAATGAAGAATTACTGTGCAGAATTATTAATTGAAATAACCTTTATATTTCTCCTGGCCTCATACGAGGGAAAACTGAATATTTGAAGAACTGAAAAAATCGTATTCTTTTTATTTAGTTTTGCGACTTTTCACAAGACTACAAGGTCTTTAAAATTTGGAAAGATGAGATTTCGTTTCTGCCGTTAGCTGTATCAATATCATGCATTAGCTGTATTATGCCAAGGTAAGCCATGCATAGACTTAAAACAAAAAAGGCACATATGAAATTTCATTTTCCGTATAAGAATACACGGTAATGCATTTGCAAGTTAGAGGTGCTTAAGGCTAAACCTGATCATTTACCTTTGAAATGAAAATATGAGGTACTCTGTTCGTGAGTACAGATAATAGATATTTGATTCGTTAAGAGAGGTCGCGTGGATATAATTGTTTTATGTGACATGTTCATATAATTGTTTATATATGCCTGCATACAATATGCATGTAACAAACTGAACTTTTTAAAGTTTCACTTTCCTTGCCAGTAGGTATTTGTTTAATTCAGTCTTCTACAGAAAGGTTATAAACTATAATCAGCAGAAAAATTAACAACTATTTATATTACGTTGATGCAGAGCTTTTTGTGATTTTTCGACACATTTCTTCAAATGTTCCAACCTGTTTCTTTAAATTCCGTTAACTTCTGCTTTATTAAGGGGGCTAACCAAACGCATTTTTCAAGAAAAATATAATAAATATAACATTTTTGAAAAAATGGGCCTGGTTTTCTAGTAATATCTTTAATTAACGACATATAAAAAAAAATCATTACTGTGCAACCTTAACTTTTACAGAAATGGAAACTTTACATACAGGGTGGCCCAAAAGTAGGTATACATCCCTGCACTGATCAAGTATGACATTCTAGTTTATGGATTTATTTGTTTTGGCTGTTCCGAGCTTGAGGTATAAATACAAAGACGTTAAGAACAAATAATAAAGAAACTAAGTCTACATGATGGATAACAATAAGAAATGACATAAAATGCAATAAGCTGATCAGTACGGTACTGTGTACCTAGTTTTGGGCCATCTTGTATTTTCCTGAAATGGAAACTTCACATATTTTCAAGCAACCTAATTTAATAACCTCAATCATCGTAATCTACCCTAACGCCGATATTTAAAAAAAAAAAATGTTTAATCTACTACTACTCAAGCGATCAAAGATAGATGTGTTCAGGTGCCGAATGACCAAGGACAAAAAAGTTGTCACTCGTTGTTCCTTGTTGGCTACCGACAATGTGTGGGGTACAGACTTGCTTAACTTGTATAACAACCCTATCCGATGCAGGTGCAGTCTGCCTGTTTCCGTAGAAACATGGAACCTTTCTGGAAGTGCATCACACATTAGACAACTGTCCTCCTCTATGGTTGCTTTCAGGCCCTCGTCATCTAACACATTTGGTCGTCTACTGCGAGGTTCATCCGAAAGGCTCACATCTCCCGAACGAAATTCTGAAACCAATGCTTGGCGGTGCGTTCGTACACGACTTTCTCCCCCAAATACCTGGCATATGTGGTGATTTAATGTGGCAGCTGACAGGTCTATTTTAAAGTCATACAACAAACACCTGCGAACAAACTGCTTCGGTACCTTTACTTCTTGACACTGGACGAGCTATGACTGCTGTATGTGCACAAGGTTCCTGTATTACTAAGAGTCGATGGTCAGACTAACACTCGATCCTTTGGTAGGCAAGAAACAGCAAACATAGCCAATAGTCACAGTGAGAAACAACTAAGATTGGCTTTGGTCACAGGCAAGTGATTTCTACGACGTCGGCCTACAAAAACTTGTCGATCGTTATATAAATGTTTAAACAAACAGGGTAAACTATGTAGAAGAACAACAATGTGTACAGAAGAAATAACCAAAAACGTATGGCATTATCTTTACTTGTTTTGTTTTTATTGACAATCGGAAGTTACTTTAAAAACAGCCCTTGTAAAAATCCGTACTTACATTTCCTGAATTTCCCAGTCAGTTTTTTTTTTTTTTTTTTTTTCATGACGTTCCCTGACTTTTCCAGATCGGTGGAAACCCGTACGCTCTACTATATCGAATAATGCATTGAAAACATCTATGTTTAGGAACAGAGCAGTAGTAATTTATTTTCAATTTGACCAATGTGCTCTTTACCATTTCTTTCCTTCCTCCTATTCTCAGATTTTCATGTGGAACTTACTATACTGGATGAGATTTCATGGTTAAATGTTTCCTCCCCGCTATTTGCGCGTCCATTATTTAACAATAATACATTTCTACTTTTGAGTTTTAACTTATTTGTGCAAAGCTTTATGTCTGACAACTCATGCTTCCGGACTGGCTTTTTGGAGAATTCATTTTCGTACTTTTTTGGCGCAAAAAGACGTAAAATTCAAGGCTAAAGCACATCTATAAATATATATTTCACGAGTTGATAAGTCAGTAGCAGAAATTTTAATTTTCCAATTCACACATTTTCTGTGTCGCTTATGGAACATGCGATCTGCTGATCTAAAATATTACTTACAAAACTACAATTCAGTTTTCCAGGAATTTCACTGGTTCAAGGTACATCCGTTATAAATACACAGAACATAACTATATAGAATAGCTATATTACAAGTAGTACGTTAATGAGTGTAAGAAAGATACTTTGTAAGTGCTTACAATAGCATTTCCTTAGACAAGATGAAGAATGTTTACGGGTCGTTTATTTTTATAGCTTTCATTAGGTGTTTCAAACTTCCGGTTGTATTCGTCCAAAAGCAATATTACACCAATTGTATCATCCCTTCTCTTGTTAGTAAAGTTATGTTCACTGCTATATATTAGGATTCTATCTGGTTTTCCGCAGAACTTTGTGATTTTCCGATTCCAATAACATTCAAATTATCATTTTCTTTAAAACATGTTAGCCGTTTCAGTAGTATAGCTTGAGCGAATGATGAATCATTTCTACTCATTTATATAATAGATTAATAGTATAAATTATTGGAACAATTATTCGCCTAATGAATATTCAAATACAGGGTGATACAAAACAACCTCCCACATTTTAAAGAATAACAAAACAAAATTACAGACAGAAATTTGTTTATTCGAAAATTGATATCAGCATCGATAACAGTTTGTAAATACTTTGTTGTGTTCTGATTTACTCCGTTCTCTTGTATGTTGAAATGACTAATTGATAATACAGTTATTGTCAAATAATACTCTATAAAACCCCCACACTTTTATCTGCCGTAGCGCTAACTGTGGAAGGGCGAGAGGAGCGATCATCTCTTCTGTTCACCACTTTTCTGCTATTTTCACTTTTCACTATGGTTCGGTCAGGAGTTCGTCGCGCGTACGCAGTCGAAATGTTTCAAAAGAAGCAATTTTGTGACTACCGTGCAAAAAGCTTCTCGCTTGAAGTTTGCTATTCCACGTAATGAGAATATTCCTGATCGGAAGATTAATTCAGCATTGAAAAAAAAAAAAAAAAAAAAAAATGTCTAGCCAACCTAAAAGTGTCCCATGTCTAAGAATATTGAGCAATTACAAACTGTAGCCTTCAGAAATCGTCTTCAAACTGTCTTCTCAATTGTTTCATTTCAAACCAGAATCACGCGATTACAAAGTGTTTTCATTACTATTTTATATTTTTGAAAAAAAAATTCTACCTGCAATACTCCGTTCTTTAAAATGTTGGAAGTTGTTCCGGGTCACCATTTACTTTTAACATCTTTACTGTCTACTTCAAACCTTAGATGCCTACGATCGAACCGTGAAAAAAACATTACAACAGAAGTGAGCGCTCTACCTCTTAACTCAGCATCAAATATTTTATCGTGTTCAAAGGGCATTGTATATCACAGTTTATGAAAAGGTTGACACAATTCACCATCACTGGTGCACTAGACTAGTGGCTCTCAACTGAAATGCCGCAAATTCCCATAGAATTTGTCACGAAATTTGAAAATCATGAAGCATATTATTAGTTAAAATCAATTTTGGGACAAAATGTACCGGTAAATATCTCCAGCGGCAGCCAAAATGCTCAGTGTTACGTAGATTCAAGAAACTGGCTTCCAGATATGCGCCTTGCAAAAAGTTATACAATTCTTTTACATTGAATAAATATTGGCATGTGCATTACATGACTAATCAATGAATTTCTTTCAAAATATTTAGTTCTTTAGCTTCAAATAATTCTCCTAGAAAGATGGGTATTCATAATTCTTTTAAACAGTCATTCCCAACTAATAGGTATATAATACAGGATCGGGCTTTTACTACAGAGACAGAACAGACGATTAGTTATGAATCCAGAAGTAGTGCCTTTGTAAATCCATCCGCTCCGACTTGCATGCTTGTCAACCATTGCCCTCTATCAACGCTACTTGCTATCATCTTGCTCTCTGTGTGATCTACTGAAAATATCAGGAGCAAACTGTGATGTCACAGGGCATCTGCTTTGAAGCATTTCTAAAGCACCAAGCTACTGTAAATCATTTATATATACAGTGTGTTTCAAAACAACACCGACAACGTTTGGGAGGTGATTCTTGACACCAAAATAATACAAAAAATATAGACCAACCTGGGTGCACAAATGCTTCTTTTCGGAGTTATAGGATGCCGAAAACATGAAAAAATGAACTTAGCTTTGGTCCATAGCTCCAAAACTATAGGACATACTGTAGTCGTGTCAAGACTTCACCTAGGAAGTTGTATGTGCCCTATCCAAACATTCATGTTTCACAATCCTGTGGTACTTCCGCAACATTTTTTATAGAGTTAGTTGGTGAGTACTTCAAATTATATGCCCGTAGCCAAATTTCCTCTATAACAATTGTTGCGGAAGTGTCACAGGATTTTGAAACATGGATATTTGGATAGAGCACATACTAGTTCCTAAGTGAAGTCTTGACCCGACTACGGTAGATAGAATAGTTCTGGAGCTATGGACCTTTAAAATTGATTTTCTTCATGTTTTCGGCAGCCCATAACTCCGAAAGGAAGCATTTGTGCATCCAAGTTGGTCTATACTTTTTGTCTTATCTTGGTATCAGGAATCACCTCCCAAACGTTGTCGGTGTTGTTTTATGAAAATCTCCCTTTTGAAACATTTCTGATACAGTGTACTTATATTATATGCAGCTTCCATGTGGAAATCAAAAGTATTGCTTTTAAAATTATGTAGGCGCATGAGAGGATGATTCAAAATAACAAAAAAGTTTTCACAGTTATCGACAAAAATTCAATGCATATATCTGCTTCCAGTATCCGCTCAAAAAGTTTAGAAAAACATATTACCGTCTTCAAAAGTTATTTTGTTGATCCACTAAATAAGTCGGGTATTCATTTTGCTCAATATGAATGTGACTCTAGGTGAAACGAAACGCAATATTAATACCCAAATTAAGGAACACATTAGAAATCAAAAAAGTTACAAGAAGAGGGCATGTCGGAATTGTCGCTTTACTTAGAAACAACATACACACAATATAAAGCAGGTTAATGTGATAAATTCAGGAAAAAAGAAAAAAAAGGGTTGATTAAAGAATCATTCTTTATTCATAAATATACACCGGCTTTAAATCTGGATTTTAGCAACATTGATAGAATCTGGTTAACAATTTTTGAGGTACTTTTTAGATCTGGCAATAGTGACGTAACATAGACATCGCGTTTCCTTCAACTCAGCTCATTCTTTCGGTTTTTTTTTTTTTTTTTAATTTTAAACATCTCTTACGTTACATTTATTTGGTGATACATATTCCTTTTTCCATACCATTTTCTCTCATTCATTTTTAACTTTGTTACCTTACCACTGAAGACTGAACTAGCTTGTTGTTCCGATACGTTTGGAGAGTATTTAGATTTCCCGCGGGAGGATTTATTGGTATGTAACCATTTTTTTGTTAATACGTATTGCTTTTATTTGATTATAATTGCACATAATATCCATATTATTCTGAAATACTGCAACATCGTATTAAACTCAGTCAGCTCCTTCTAAATTTATCTTGAAAATAGTTACAAGAAAATTACTTTTATTGTTGGGTGTACCAGTAAGGTGACTGTCCTTTTACAAATACAACTGAATACTTTAAAAGCACGTAGAGATACACTCTTCACTAATAGATTATATGGATCCTACATCGTGTAATAAGAATCGCATGAGAGGTTTGATATTACGTCCTGAAAGAGTGTCATTATTTTCACACGCACATATTTCACGCCTGATGACCATGAAATAAATACGTAACTTGGGTATATTTTACTTGATGAGATAACACTTACCTTTTACAATTTCGTTTTCACTACCAACGAAGTGAATTAATTTCACAGTTATACTAAAATAAGTAAACATATGAAGCTACTCTTTCTCTTCACATTACTAGAAACCTATTGTTCCGTCCAAGCCTTCGGCTCGCTGTGTGGTACACGTTAAAATCATTGTTGGTTAAAAGGTATAGTTGTCTAAATTTAACTTTCTTTCCCTTTCTCTTTTCTTTGAACTAAGCGGTTAGCGTACGCGCCTTTGGCGTGGGAGACCCGGGTTCGATTCCCGGCGGGAGCTCATGTGGTTCGGATTCCACGTTAATCAGTAGGTCCACGTCTCATATAGCCTCGCTGCTGAACGGGACACTAAACTAAAATCAACTCAACTCAACTCTTTTCTTTGAAATTATACACCAACTCACATGTAGTTACAGTAGACGAATATTAATGCTCAAAATCTGAATATATGGTTATAGCCTCTAACAATACCCAGCAAAGCAGTTCATGTTCAGTATCATCACTACCCACTTTGAAGTAATTAAAATGAAATAATACAGCTGCAAATAAATTGTCTTAATATATTACAGCAGAAATATACAAATATTAATGCTCGCATCTAAAAGTACGGTAACGGATCTTATCTATTTTGTAATAAAATAAAATAAACAATGCAGTTTTTAAGTTGCAAATAAACGTCCAATATGAGGGAGGATTAGAAACTAAGTTTATACGCCCGATATTTCTGGAGTTTGTCTGTTACAGACGAATGAGGAATGTGAGGTAATTGTAATACATGGAATTGACAAATGCGGAGTTTCAGCCACCTACGGCACTAATTGTAGGTAAATACTAATGGCGACTCGTTTAGAAAACTAGTCTCGCGAAGAAGTTTGCTTAGTTACTCGAATTCTGTGGGCGAAACACGTAACTGCGGCTGAAATTCACCGGCAGCTGGTCAAGGTTTACAGATAGCCTATAATGTCTCGTCAGCATGTCGCAGAATGATGATGAACGTTTGCGGCTGGTAGAGAAAACGTCACGGACGAGACTGGCATCAACAAATTTGAATACTGCTCGCGTGGACGATCTGATTCAGGACAACAGGAGGATCACGTTACAGCAACACATCACTTGTTTCCGCATTCAAAGGAGCACCTAGGAAGCCGTCACTTCGCTTCAGACGAAGAGGTAAAGCACTTCGTGATAACGTGGCATCAACACACAAGAACAGGATTTTTACCAGGAGGCAATTTTCGAACTCATCCCACGATGCAACAAGTGCCTCAACCGATATGGAGACTATGCCGAAAAATAACCTGTATGTACTATCTGTTGGCTGTATTTGTTGAATGAAATAATATATACGTTTCACTCCAGGTTTTGTACCCTTACTTTCCGATCATCCCTCGTGGTTTTTAATCGACATCAACTGTCTGCACACTAGCGACAACTATTAGCGTGGCTTTTTACTATTAGGAATTAGTATGCTCGTTTATAAATAGGATGACCATATCAGTACCATCAATTCCCCCGAAAAGTGATAATGTAAAGATAGTAAACCAGTATTTATTTGACAGTTACGGAATGAAATGTAACTACACGTAAATGAGGAAGCTGGTCAACGTCAGCAGGTTCGACTGTATTCAGATATGACCACAAAATCAAAATGAAATCTTTCAGTTTTACGTCTCACGCATATACTGACTAGGCTAAAAGAAAAAATGAAAATGAAATCTTTAAGTTTTACGTCCCATGGTTATGCCGGTTAGGCTAAAGGAGACGGTGATTATGAGAAATGAATGAAATGGTGGAATGAAGAAAGTGGGAGGAAACGGGAGAACCCCGAGAAAACCCACGCACACGGTAGGCTAAAAGAGACTGATGGTAAGAAACCAATGTAATGGTAGATTGAATAAAGTGGAAAAACGGGAGAAGCCCGAGAAAACCCACGCACAAGTGTTTGTCCACCACATAACTTGGCGCGAGCTAGAATCAAACCAGGGACCCGACGCATCAGAGGTGGACTATAAAATGAATTACGACAAATATTTGGTATAATGTTAATTTTAGTTCACATATTGAGAGACGAATATGGACATGAATTTCCAATGTAATAAGTTATTCAAAAATGGTTTCATATATATATTTTTTGAGTTGGTTTTCTAAATATCTGTGTAAGTCTTAACAGTGAGCTGATGTCCAAGTAATCTTTGAGTTTAACGTCCCACAATTATGCCCTTTAGGCTGAGACAATGATTAAAGCAAGTGAATGATGATGGAATAATTAGTGGAATGATAAAGTGGAAGGAAACTGGAGTACCCCGAGAACACCCACGAACACAATGTCGTCCACCACAAACTTACTTTGCCAGGATCGAAAAGACCCCACGCACCAGACGTAAGCTCTCTACCACCGAGCCTCCCCTGATGTCCCAAGTATCTCTAAATGAATGGAGAGAATAATAATTGTGCTGCCCGAATCCAATCTTCTCCAAAGACAGAACACCTTTGCACGGAACGAATGTCTGACGAAATCTTTCTTCAAAAAGCATTTAACATCAACTCCCTGTTATGATCTGTAGACTACAGAAGACAGGAAGTTAATGATTGAGAAACAAAACAAAAACGATAGACTGACTGACAGAAAGAAATGAAACGAAATCTTTTGAGTTTTACGTCCCATATTTATGCCGACTCGGCTAAAGGAGACGGTGATGAGGAGAAATTAATGAGATGGTGGAATAAAGTGGGAGGAAACGGGAGAACACTGAGGAAAACCACGCAAACTGCGTTTGTCCAACACAAAGTTCACTTGGCGCAAGCTGGGATCAACCAATGACCCCATGACCAGAAGTGAACGCTCTACCACTGAGCCACCGCGGCCCCAGATGACTCAGAAACAACTTCTACAATGAGAATGTGGGAAGAAATGGGCGATCCTCGATAAAACTCACATGGTCTGGGATCGAACCAGATACCAGTCGCATCAGAGGTGAGCGGTCTACCAATGAGCAACAGTGCCCCCGAATGTAACACGAACTGCAAGTAATACACATTTTACTTAAAGTAAGTTTAAGATCAGAGTAATAACAAAGTTGTAACTCTTTAAAATTACAACGCTGCCGCAAGAGATAAACGACACTAGTACCTTAAGGGTACCGTACGGGTTACAAACAGTGCACGACTGTTCAACACAAAAATAATTAAATGTAGAAGTATAAAAAATGCAGTTCTCATACATGCTAATTACATACTTGACCTTCTTGTCTTTCCGTCTTCAAGATTCATGACCTTCGCAAAATGACTGGTAGTACAAGGCTGAAGAAAATTCCGAAAGTAGTTCTTTTTAACAATTTCGCTGTAGGGAAGTTAAGATATTGCAGCAAGATTACTGTGTAAAACGATCGAGTACTCACGTGGTGATTCTTTGAAAAAAATAACGGTATGTACTGTATATAAAAGCCTAAAATCGGTGATTCAGGCAGATCCCCATGGGGAAAGGATTTAGCCACAAGAAAAAATTATAGTGCTTTATCTATGTGAAGGTTCAGCCTTCTTGACACTTAAAAAGTAGAAGTGCCACATATCATAGGAATATTAACTACGTATGCATACATGTATTTCGGAAGAATTTAAATTAATTCTTTAGTAGAAACAGCTCTGTGTGTCACATTATACTGTACTATCTCCTAAATGCAGGCAGTCAATGGAACAATTCAAGTGAAATCTGACTGAATACAGAAGAATATCTGACAGCCATACCAAACGAAACTTTGTAGACATTTTGTTTCAGAAAAGAATTATATAGTCTCTTTCACATTTGAAGTGTTATTATCATGAAGGCAAACTAACATTCTGGTACCAAAGATCGTGAAGTTATGTATCGGGTAATGTATAGCCATCACAGTAATTCTAATCGCTACCATCTTTAAGTACTCGACAAATGCTTCACGATTGCTGAGTCAATTACTGAAAACTGTTAATCGGTAACCGATCCCAGGATCTACAAAAGCGGGTGCTCATGAATCAGCAGCACGAAAGCACATATTCCCATTATTAAAGACACCTTGGAAACTGTAATAAATCCCTCAAGTAAAATTTAAGATAAAAATAATAAGATCAGAGAGAGAGACGGTTGAGGGAGTTAAATCCTGGCGGAAACCCTGCTAGTAGTACTTACAATAACAATACACCATAAAACACTAACCTACCTTTGACACAAATTTAACTAGCGAACTTGGTAACATGGAAGTATATACAAACAGGCGTGGTCTTAGCAACATATGAACATATATGAAGTTTTTTTTTCAATTATTATTTAAAAAAAGAAAGAAATATTATCCTTGACATCAGAATACTAAACACAAACAAATTACTGTACTTCATGTTCTAGGTCATCATAAAAGCTGTCGAACAATTTTCGAAAGGAGAGAAAAAGCCCTGGAGAGTCAAGGACAGCCACTCCCTGCTCTACAATACAGAACCTTTAGCAATCAATTGAAAAGTCATTCGGTCGTGTCATACGCAGAGGGAATAATGTAGAACACTCATCAAAAAATACTCGAAATAACAGCTACAACAATTTATTCTATTTCGGATTTATATTTTCTTACCAGACTCAAGACGACATACAACATAATTTACGAACCAGACAGATTTATCACAATAATGTCTATTTTTTATATATATACAAGTTTTTAGACTATTAAACAAACACAAAAAGTACTAAAATTTGGGTCCCATGGTAATCCAGTACCATAAAACAAATTGGTTACTATTTTTGATATTTTATATTATATATATATACAATTGATGAGTGATAAAAACTTCACCGCAATCAACAGTTCTTCAGATAATAAATAACCCCTTCATTTCACAGTTCTAATTACTAATCCACATATTTTATTTTGCGGATATAACGAAAGAGGCAAACGGTTTCATGGGTACATTGCAGACACAATTTACATCTTGCGTATAATTTAACTATTAATTGATATCTTTCTCTTCGGATGTTTCTCTTTCAGGGAATGTTTTGAAAATCATTATGGACTGTTGTGTGAGAAAAATCTATATATAAGTCTCGTTAATTTCCCCTTAGATTAAGAAAACTGAAAATATATGCAAATAATTGATTACGAAAGAATTGGTAAAAGGGAAATTCTGAGAGGAAACAGGATAAACCCACAGAAACGTTGCTGTTGTCCACAAATTCATTTGGCCTGCAATCCAATAAGAAGAGAGACTCTCAAGAAGTGCATATTCCACTAAAAAGACTAGAGTCTCATTTTCGCTGCAACTACTGTATCTATGCTATTATACATACTCGGACGAACAATGTTTAACTATTTGAAGGCAGCGCTCTAAGTTCCCTTTCAACTCTATAAGCAAATGAGAGGACTGCGATGTTGCCACGTCTCTGTACATATCCACGTCAATTTGTGCACGAAAGAAGCAATTCACCATTCACTTGCGTCTGCTTAAACCCACCTCTTTACTACACAGCAACGTTGAGTCGCTGCCTTAGTTTCATTCCCCTAGCTCCAGGGTTGGCTGGTTTAAACCAAACAACGAAAAATGTTCGTAAAATTTTGATGAACACACATTTGTGGGTTATCACGTTTCACTCTCGTATATTATTTGTATTATATTCAGACCTAAATTCCCCATTCTTTACTCAAAGGAGAATGTTTCTTTGTGACTTTTATTTTTATAGTTTGTTATTCTTGTTATGCAGTTGCAATCCAAGAAAAATTCTAAATATTGTTTCGTTTTAATAATGTTTACTATTGATAAAATACATCGAAGGCATTTATTGAAATCAGAAGTATCTTTGGTATCTATTTGTGTATAAATGGGTCAGAGCCAAAGTGGACTTAAATAATTCGTCTCTTTATTCACTTTTCTTATTGATATGCAAATTAAAGTCGTTGTATTTCTTTAACTTCGACTAATAAAAGTCGTAGTGAACTAACTTGGACAAAATTAGTTCTTCTGTACTCTGCAGTCTTTTAAAATTGTCCATATGTAATTCTGTATAATGGTTTCACTTGTGCAACTGTTTATCTTTTAGTCTTTCTGAAATGACTCTTGACAATTACATCAACATGTAAAGATCAGTACAACATATTTTGATCAGGAGTCCTTCGTGAGGGAGTCGGCAGACGTATCGCATTTGTGGCCAATTAGTCCCGGTTTTGAGTTCAAATAGAGGACAATTTCTCTCGGATATAAGCCGAGAAGCAGTTTGGGTCCCTTAAAGGTTATGCGACCCCTTCCAGCATAACCCGGTTGTTGCATAATAACACCAAGGCAAAACAAACTTATTTCTGTCCATGTGTGACATAAATACATAGAGCAAATTATTTAAACCAAAAAACCTTGTTTAAATATATATATATAAACGGGTTTAAACCAAACAGAAACAAGTTTTTTTCGTTGTTGTTGTTTTTTCAATGAAAACTATGGTTTTTGCCAACCCTGCCTAGCCCACACGCCATTGAATAATGTATCCCACGTTTTACTTTAACTTGAAATATGTTGTTTTTAACGGTCTTCAATTTCATTTTTTTTTTTTAACAACTTATGAAGAAAACAATTATGTGCTCCCAAGGCAGAAGCTCATATTACAGTTTTAGAAATGCTGAAATAAAATGATTAGGACTCCTTATTTTATGTAGACATAAATAAAAGGAGTGAAATATGAGAAGTGACCCTAATTTCAAACAGTGATTTTCGGCAAAATGTGACGTAACTTCTGCCTTGAAACTACAAAATTTTCGTTAGTGTTTCTGGCATTTGATTAATTGATTAATTTTTAGTTTAGAGTCCCTTTCAGCAGCGAGGCTATATGAGACGTGGACCTACTGATTAACGTGGAATCCGAACCACATGAGCTCCCGCCGGGAATTGAACCCGGGTCTCCCACGCCAAAGGCGCGTACGCTAACCGCTTAGCCACGAAGGAGCTCTTTCTGGCATTTGAATACTTTGCTCCATATGTAATGTTGACGTATCCATAGACAACAAATCGTAAAGCTAGATTAGCAGTTAATTTTTCATGGACCATACCTTCGAGCAAACACATCGATATTTGCACAATGGGAAAGAGAAATACAAAGCATAGTTCTCGGGCAAAATACTGATCTGATCAGTTAAAATGATTCGATCTTCAAATCTTTGTCCTACATTCGATTTTTCACAAAGTATATAAATCGTACGCAATCAACGGAATTCATTTGACCTTGTTATGAACTTGTAAGATGAAACGAAGTTCTGAAACTAAATATATGGCTAATGATTGGATGCAATTATTAAGTATATTTCCAGATACCGATAAAACAGGTATCCATTCAGAAAAATACTATGCTTGAACTTATATGCACTGAAAAAGAAATTACACAATCGACAACGGAACTCTAGACTGTTAAAGCTCTCTCAAATATTAACTACTGTTTACAACTTATTATAAACAGCAATTAAAGAGCACCTACTAATATTTCTATCATTTATCCAAAAACATATTACGCGAATATAAGCGCTCCTCAAGCATTTCAGTCCTAAATTTTAGAAAGAAAAAAAAAAAAAGAGAGAGAGAGAGAGGGCGGGTGCTTCTTATATTTGAGTAAACAGGATACAGTGTTGGAAAATTCGACGGATAGCTACTGTTTTGACTATGAGATAATTTTAGTACAGCAACAACAGTTAAAACAATTTCTCACCACTAAACCTTATTTCTAAAATCTGTATTTATAATCAAAGTTGTATTCTAATACATAAATGGATCTGTAAATTATTTTCAATGTGTGTATTCTAAATTGTTTCCACACTAAGTATTATATTATACCTCCTAAACAAACGTACTGCTTGGAGCTGTCCGTTCTCTACCAATTAGAATGGTAATAAAGCAGAAAATATATAACGAAACTAATTACTGAATGATGTAATAAAATCTGCAAAGTAATATGTTTGACATCACTCCATGGTCAACGATTAAAAAAAAAAAAAAAAAAGTTTCTTCCTGGCTATGAATCTGCTTGAAAACACTCCGAACAAAGGACTTTTTGAAAGTAAGTCTGAAGTAAGTGGTGCGGGACAAGTGAAATGAAGTCTATTCATTTTACGCAGTGAAGTTGCAGTGCGCGTTTCTACTGTGTGTGTGTCAACAACTTTGGTATTTCTTCCCCGTTCTCATACGAATAATATAATAATGGTGTATGTGGTGTGAGTATGCGAAATTGAACTTTATTTGAATAATTGAGCGAAAGAAAACACATATTTTTTATTAATGTGAGGAAAGCGCTTCCGAATGTTGATAAGCAAGCGAAAAACTGCATCCGGAATATCAGCATCCGGATTTAAGATTCAAGGTAAGATAAAGGAAACTTTTTTGTTTTCTTGTTTATATAAATGCTAACATACCAACACTTTTACAGTTTATATATTAGAGGCACATGTATGTCGGAATTATTAAGAATTATTTGTAATATTTCTGTACTACTTCCATAAGGTTTTCGGAAAACTTCAAGTCAATATTTTCGATATGCTTTTACTTTCTAGTTAAAGAAAAGTTCTTTAAATTGCAAATTATATAAACTAAAGCTTTGAAGTAATATTCAAGTTTATTTTTTCTTCAAAATATTGTAATATAAAAAATTTCTGAAAAATCTGGGGAAAACTAGGTCCTACAAAATAGGATAAGACAGAGTAGTAAGAGTATTGACGCTTAAGAAATATATGCTCACGTTACATCGTCCATAACCACATGTTGAGTTAGGAAAGAAAACAGATTTACACTGTTTACATTAAATAAATGGTAAATTTCACAATTTCCAGTACTTATATAAAGATTGAAAAATGTTTTTCGAAAATGCAACCTTCGATACGTGAAAACAACAACTACTGCTACGAAGGTTATATGAGAATGTTAGAAAACTATGAACTTATGCCTAACAAACACTAAAAAAGAAAGAAAGAAAGAAAAAAAAAGCTCTTTGTAGAGAATTTATCAGATTTGAATAAACTGCAAATCAATTCTTCAGTTTCTTCTACTAGTTGCACTACTACTAGTAAACAACTAAACATTATTAAAAGTAGATCTCTCTACTTTGGATTACGAATAAATCTGTAAGCAGAGTAATTCTTTTCGGAAGGTAAGTTTAACCCTTTTAACTTTTTTTTTTTCTCATACAACCTACACCAATTCTTTTAAGAATAAACAAGCCTTTTTAAAAAGTCTGCAGATATAACTGAAAATTTACTGAATATCACTTTGAACTTGCCTCAAAAACAAAAGGTCTCATGCTTTCTCTCAAACGAAACAAAATCATCTTCCTCCAATAATTGAATAGTCTAAGTCTCCAATTTATTTTGAAGCTTAGATGTCTCACAACCTATGCAAGTATAACAGTGTGTTTTCTTTGAAACACATGTAAACCTGTACTCGGAGAAATTCAACACTAAAGAATTACATAATGGTCTATTCACAGATTAAACACTTGCCTCTATAAATTAGCCGGAATATGCGGGATTAAGAATCAAGATAAAATGTGCACCAGGAAATTGAAGTTACGAATTTTGATTGACTCTTTCTTCACAATGAATACATTCAACGTTACTTTTATACCAAATACAAATAAACACAAACTGTTGTCCAATAGACGTACAAAGGAGAAATTATACAACACTCATCTTTATATAATATTTACACCAACGTCTTCTGTAAACTGTCAAAAATTACTATAATCATTTCTTAACTGCAATCCGCGTTTTCTGAGAACAACAATACTCCTTACTTCTTCCACGTTTACGCCGTCAGGGACAAGGTCAAGAGATGAGAAGTGTTTGAGAGAAAAACTCGAGAAAGCATGAAATTAACCCAATTTCTCTGGTCACTGCCATTTCAACCCTTCTTCACTTAATGATGGAGCTACTTAATCACGGTCCCTTCTAGCATCACGAAAACAATTTGTACTGGTGAATGAAAATGCATCAACTGAACAATACTCAAAAAGTACAGGAAAGTGAGCATTCTGTAAGTATGAACTGAGGCATTTAAATATAGGACAATTTCTCTTATAGCACATTCATCGGATCACAGGATATTTTCTCTTAATAAAAATCAAATTTCCTAGCTTAGAACACCACTCTCCTTCCCAAATTAAATAAAAAATCTACGCTCTTTATACTACCCATTCCAGTGTCCAATTTGGCACTCATGTTCTTTTAAGACTGAACTAATAAATTCACTTTAACAATACAATAAACTCGAAAGCTCCCCTTCAAGTAATCATTATTCTAATATATAGAACTATTTGTCACTAGACAAACTGTTACATTATTTATCGATTTTTTTAAAAATGCTACACGTCTCCGATAAATGAGGTCTTTCAATGTACAGTTAAATGTTCATATTATATATATATATATATATATATATATATATATATAGAGAGAGAGAGAGAGAGAGAGACGGATCAAGGATTCTCTGAGGAGGGTGCACCAATAACCACCAGTACATTTGAATTAAATTTGAGTTTTAAAGGCTTTTAGGCATCTGTGATGTGAATAAGAAATTCCTTTGGAAATGCTAAGTGTCTGCTCTCGATGAATTCTTTTCCTTCATCCATCAGAAAATTGACTTAAACTATTGATTTTGCAAACCTCACTGCTAGCTTCTCACTTTAGGTAGTGTATATTTACAACGAAGGGGGGTGCACGTGTACCCCCCTAAATCAGGCCCTGTATACATATACTTCATCTCGTATTTAATGTGTCAACACTTCACTTCTACATGAACAAGACAATTTATTACCCACGGTATTTAGGTAGGCTATTTCCGTTTAATAAAATACACCTGATATTTCTAATTAAAACACTCAATGGAATATTTATTTAAAGATATAATTTGACACATAATGCATAATTTGTGAAAAACAGTTACTTAGTGAGCCTAATTTGTTTCGGCAAATACAAGAAATCTGCATTAATAAGAATTTTAATTCCATCATTGTTCAATTGGATACGCGCAATCAGTATAAGACGTCATTTTGAGTAGGAACAAAGAATTACATAGGAACTACCTATGTAGTGTTTGCCGAAACAGCATAATACAATCAAAGTACAATTTAGAAGCATTATTCTTTTTCAAAATTCTTAATGGCACAATAATACGTCTATAAATCTGTAATCACAAGTTACTGAACAATATAAATTGTCTTTATTTTTGTAAACACATGAATATTTTGTTTCCACCTAAATGGTAGATACAAAAGTTACCTTCTTATTTCTTGAAGACTGAAACCCCCATTCAGCACAGCCATTTAGAATATGGATATGCAGTTGAACGTGGGTCCCAAAATATAGATAATTCTACCGAAAATTAAACCAGTCTCTCTGGCACTTAAAGCGACAACACTCATTATTTAGTAGATGCAGAAATGAATACAGGTATTTTGTCTTACCAGTTCCAATTTAATAGTAACATCTGAAGATATTACCCTTTCATTTGGAGGTTTTAGACCAGCAGATAATTGTCGCCAATACAAATAATTTATTTTACGCTTTAATTCCCGATTGTTATATCGGTTAATTTCACTACAAAGGCTTTCAAATAATCTTGTCCTTTTAAAGCAAACAATTCGTAGTTTGTACTTCGAGTGTGAACCTACTGAATTTAGGCATACATGATAAAAACATTGAATCAGTTGAACAAAATCTCGTTTATTTTATTACTTTACAAATTTTTGAACACTGTTTCTACTTCAGTAATTCATCGTAGTTTAGTGCCGTGGTGGCTCAGTGGTCAGTATTCACCTCTGGTCCGTGGGTCCCTGGTTCGATCGCAGTTCGCGCTAAGTGGACTTTGGGGTAGACAAACTGTGTACGTGAGTATATTTGAGGTTCTCCCGTTTCCTCCCACTTTCTTCATTGCAATTTCATTTATTATCATCATCATCTCCTTTAGCCTACATAATTATAGGATTCAAAACAAATCTTCAGCACATCAAGTGCTCTAGCCGGCCCGCTAACACACGTTTATACGAACAATTATAAAGACTACGAAAGAAATCTTAGAATATATTTTATTTAAAAACCCAGATGATCCTCAGACATAATATAACCATCTAACCAGACATACTATAACGAACTATATGGAGAACCACCAGCATTTAACGCTAAAGAGAAACTTCCTAGCATAATAAGCCATGAAAAATTATATCGTTATATATATACGGTTGTATATACATTGTTCAAAATCCATTGATTGTTTCTCGCTGTAAGTAAAGTCATATTATGCGATCAGGAAACAAATCTTTGTAAGTTACATTAACACCTCATTTCGCCTTCTTTTGTGCTCAACTTTCCGGAATGGCTCTGTAAGTGAAAATGTCTGGGAGGTTCCGGTTCAGCTACCTTCAAAGGGTTTGGTGGCCACACCTTGCGCCGCCCAAAGAAACGAGAGCACACAATACACTACATTCACCTACCTCGAACCGAGGTCGATATGAACTGCTTATGAACAGCAAGTATTCAAGCTATTGTTCAGTGCTAGTACACAGTTATATAAGAATGCGTAGGAGTAATTTATGCACTTCTCAAATATCCCGAATACTTTATTCATGACTATGTTCTACCATATTAAGGACTCTTGAAAGTGTGCAAAGAGGCAGTGGCAGAAGGGGCATGAAGTTAATTGTACAAGAAGCTGAAAATCATAGAGAAACCAACTGGAAATAGTTTAAAGGGATACAATTTTAGTTTTATGAGTACAAAATACTTATTAACAAAATTCATGTTCCTGCTTGAAGTATTGAAAATATAGAATACTCTTACGTGTGGTTCGGAAATACGATAAACAGCCAACAGAGGAGCAAGCGAGAGACAGAGTCAGGGTATGGATACGTGTAATCGTTTCTTGATTTCTTTTTGAAGGTTTCTTCCTAAGAATAATTTCTATCTCCACCTTTATTCCTTTATTCAAACTGCAGTGGTTGTTTCAACGCTGATCACCACTGTGAGAATCGGTAATAGATAGCGAGAAGTAAGTTTCTGATATGGATCAACACCGCAATGAAAGGTTCCCATCTCAACTTCATTCCCTTACTGCAACCGGAAATCGCAGAAATATACTATTATTTCCGTTGCTAACCTTGATTCCCATAGAGTAAAAACGGAATTAGTAGACAACAAACTATTTCTTTTTATTGGCTCAGTATCCGAAGAAAATATTTAACCTCAACCGTATTCCTCTACTCAAACCGGGAGTAGTAAGAAATAGTAGAACTATCGCTTTCAATATTAATTCCTACATAGTACATAAAAGATAGCAAGAAACTGTTTTTGATACCGATTCAGCGTCAAACAAACAGGTTTTATATCTCACATTATTCCTTTCTTGCAGCCAGTAGTTATAATTTACTACTTCCGATTTCAATATTGAATACGTGTAGATTGGAAGTCTACTCTAGTTTCCGAGTGTGAAACGAAACTCACTTGTTATAGTTCCACACATTTTCCAATACCTAAATTTATTCATGTAATTTGTCTTACAAGGTACATTCACGAAATGTCCCATCGGGATTCGTCTAAAATTTATTTAAATGCAAAGTTCTCCGCGGCCCAAAGTGTATTGTACTAATTTTAGCGGCCCATACGGGTAATTTGCATATTTATGGGCCTTCATATATCCGGAATTCATACACTACTATAACGCTTGGTCACAAAATTGCTTTTCGTTTCTTTAGATTTAACTGAATATGGATGTGGGCATATGCAAAACAAATTGGATCCGCCATATTGGATTCAACTTTCAGTTTCTTAAATGGGAATAGGTACATGTGATACATCAAATTCATACAAAATTTTCTCGGAAATCATTGGTGTAGTCAGTTTTACGGTAGCTTGTACCATTTGCAAGATACTGCGTGTTAAATGTGAGTCACTTCACAAATTCAACCATTAAAAAGTTGTGCAGTGTCCCGTATGTATATGTGATCTTTTACGTGATTTATTGTTGACGAAATTTTTTCTAAACGTACATACACACAGCCGTAAATAGGATATGGTAGATTTTCACCAAAATCTGGTCGTGTCTAGATTTACATTAGGCATTTTGTTCGTAATATCGTACTTCCTTGTTCCTAGTATAACATGGAAGTAATAATCACTCACAGAAATGTTGTAAGATTATGACACCAATGTTGTAGAGAGTTTGTTTATACCTACAGCACTTTTCCAGTTAAAAAATGTTTTGATTTGTCAACATCAAAAACGTAGGCGTAACTGATATTACTCTGCAATGTCTATTCGCGAAGTGCCTAGAGGGATTTAACATGTAATATCTCGCAAATGGTACAAGCTACAGTAAATCTCACTACACCACTGAATTTCCGAGAAAATTTTATATGAATTTGATGTATCACATGCACCTATTCCCATTTGAAAAACCGAAAATTGAATTCAATATGACGGATCCAAGATGGCGGCCGGTGTGGATAACACGTATCAGAGAAGCAGTACTTGATCCAATTTGTTTTGCATATACCCACATTCATATTCAGTTACATCTAAAGAAACTAAAAGCAATTTTGTGACTGAGCGTTATAGTAGTGTATGATTGAATTCCGGGTATATAAAAGCTCATAAATATGCAAATTACCTATATGGGCCGCTAAAATTAGTACAATACACATTAAGCCATGGAGAACTTTGCATTTAAATCAGTTTTACATGAATCCCGAGGGGACACTTCGCGAATGTACCTTGTTAGATACGATACTATTATAGTAATCTCAGTTCTCTCGTCTATCCACTGAACATTTACTTTAATTCTATGAATTATTTTGAATTTTAATTTATAATTGTCATTATGCATACTTATATTTTTAATATTTCACCACAAAGTACTTGTACATCTTTTACACGTGCGTCGAAACTCTAAAACTTATACTCTCTTCTGGATAAAATTAGGCAAATGTAACAACTACATTCTAGTGACGTAGTTTCAAGATAGAACTAAAGAAATTACTATTTTAAATCAGTGATCCCAACCTGGAACGCGTGTCCCCTAGGGAATGTGAAGAGCGAACAAGGGGAGGGGCTCACGAAACTGACAGCTATTAAATGAGGCACGAAACATTCATTTGTACAATCCGCGGCAAAAAACCTGCAACATGAGGATGTAAGTTTATTGTGAAACTACGCCTAACAGCACAGGGAATGAACATAACGTCTAAGTGGAACGAATCACGCCAGGATAAACCTCGGCCTCCTCCCGTGCACACTTATTTTGGAGCAAAAGACTTCGTCATTTCAAAATAAACTTATATGCTCATGTTGCAGGTTTTTTGCCGCGGATTGTACATACTCAAAGTATGTAGGGTTTTAACCTTTAGTAATATTTTTTGAGACAACTTCTTCAGCACATATTTCGATGTGTACCATTGTTACATCGAAATATGGATAGCCATCGTTACTCGTAAAGACGTTGATGGACTGACTCCATTACGAACTTGGCTGAAATAATTGGTCTGTCTACCGAAAAAAAAAAAAAATCTTTCGTTCAAAAGTTACGGTTTGGAGTAACGGACGGACGTACTAACATCACAATTTAGTAACATTACAATTTTATAAGGTGAACCTAATAAACGTGGGGAAAGTAAAGGGAATTAAAAAAAAAAAATGGGTGGTACTTTGTAGAAACGGGTAATCTGGTAACTCTACTGGAAAATGGAACTTACAAAAATAGGCCTCGCTGACACGTATCATAATGAACAAAGTAATGACATTAAGAACATGTCATGCACGAAAAAATGAACAAGACGACCAACATCTTCGGTTATTGAAGTATGATTTAGTTGTCTTCTTTCAAGTGTTAAGAGACTCCCACGAAGAATGGAAGTTGTTCTTTCTTCCTTCCCGTGCTCATTGACTACCTATTATTGAAGATAATACAAATGGTGAGAAACTTTGTTCATTAATGAAAACATCAGACGCTAAGTAACAGTTAACCACGACAAAGACATAACTAATGGGAAGATAAAAACTGACCTGAACACGTAGACACGTGCAACTGCCTGTAACTGTGACGTAAGGCAAAGGATCAAAACCCAGAACGTGCAATGAATACTAAACAAATCACGTAATGCCAAATACAAGAACTAGTGATAGAAGGATACCAGTTTTGTGATTTTTAGCTCTGCACAAGAGAAATGTTACGTTTTACAACTGCAAACCATTGAGAAGACTGATCATCAGTAATACCATACATTAAGGGACTAATTAAATTTTAAGATAGTTTCTTAATCTACGACAATACTATCTCCAACAGAGGGTGTAACTCAATTAAAGGCTAAAAGGAAGAAAGAAAGAAATAAACCAATGCTTAACTGTATTATGATCGAGACACTCAAACAAATTGAGTTTCCAATTGATCATCATGAACAGAACTATGTACTGAACACAAGATAATAAAACCTTCCTTCGTAAAGGAACATTCATTATCCTGTAAGCTTCAGGAATTCATTGTTAACGAACATTTCTTGAGGAAGTAGTCACTGCTTTGTAAAATTACCTTACACTGGAATGAAACTGATTTATCTCACATATAGTCAAGAAATTCGAACTTGCCATTTTTCGTATAAATTTTTGTTCCATCTATAGTTCTGTTACGGAGAGTAGAAGTCAGTAATAATTAAGGACGATACGCAGAAGTTGGTATCTCAGGGTGTCTACTAAAATGCCAAAATGCCAAAATGAAATTTCGTGACTTTTTCGTGATCTCTTCTTTCCCAAACCATAAAATTTAGTAACATTCATGAGAGCGAATTAGGGTGTGAATTGGGCCGAATCTTCATTCATGAGATAGAAGCGTGCTTTGCTTGCGATTTATAGCGTCTAAAGCCAACCATAGACATTTTCTTTTCTTTTTTGGTGGTGAATTTTGACGATTTATAAAAGAAAAGTTTTCAGTCTATACTTATGAGGTGTGGCAATTAAACAACGAGACTGTCCACTTCATGTCGCGCAGGATCGTGGGCTGGGGAGGTAGCTAATGATGTGTTATTGATCTTGAACCTTCATGAGCAGGCACTGTTTGTTTCATGATTCTGAAACCTTTTCTTTTCTTAGCAGGCTTGCATAAGAGGACAGTGTTCTGTAGTAGTGCCAGAATCATGGTGAACGGTAAAGTTGAGCAGCGCATTAACATCAAATTTCTGGTGAAATTAAAAAAAAAAAAAACGGAATGTTGTGCAAGGTTGAAAGAGGTGTATGGTGATAATGCTATGTCACGTGCGCGAGTTTTCAAATGGAACAAACGATTTTCAGATGGTGAGGAGGAGGTTGAAGATGATGAACGACCAAGCCGTCCTTTGAGTTCAAGAATGGACGAAAATGTTCAAAAATTAATGAACTTGTGCAGCAAGATAGACGTCTGAGCATTTGGATGATCGCAAACATGACGAACATTAACAAAGAGACAGTAAGACAAATGTTGCGTGACAATTTAAACATGACAAAAGTTTCTGCAAAAATTGTCCCGAAAAACATCTCTCAGGAACAAAAAGACATTCGAAAGACTATATGCTGTGACGTCATGAAACGACTCAAAGCAGAACCAGACTTGCTAACACGTGTCATCACATGTGATGAAACATGGATTTTCCAGTATGACCCCGAGACTAAGCGTCAATTCATGCACTGGAAGACTCCCACATCGCCAAGAATGAAAAAGGCACGAATTAGCAAGTCGAAAGTAAAGGCAATGTTCATCGTTTTTTTTTTTTTTTTTTCGATATCATCATGACTGAATGGGTGTCTCAGGATCAAACGGTGAATCAGACCTACTACAACGAAATCCTAATCAATCTGAGGGAAAGAATAAGGAAGAAGAGACCGGATTTGTGGAAGAACGATGCATGGATCCTCCACCAAGACAATGCACCTGCCCATAATGCCCTTTCTTGAAGCAATTTTTAGCAGCCAAGCGCATTCCTGTGCTTGACCACCCTCCGTATTCCCCTGACCTGGCTCCCTGTGACTTTTATCTATTCCCAAAAGTGAAAAGCGCATTGAAGGGAACACATTTTCAGTCTGTGGAAGAGGTGAAACGGAAAACGGCAGAGTTGTTGAACAGGGTGACATTTGATGACCTACAGCATTGCTTTGAACAATGGAAGGCACGTATGCAGCGGTGTATAGATAGGGGAGGGGAGCATATTTAAGGGGATAACAGTCAATTTTAACTTTCTTTGCAATACATTACATTTATGACACCAGTCTCGTTATTTAATTGCCATACCTCGTATATTTGTACAGATAAAAAATCGTGACCTAAAAGCTAAATTTTGTGACTTTTTCTTGACTTTCATGACCGTTTTCTGATTTCGTGACTTTCGTGACCGATAGACATCCTGTATCTCTACGTTTTATCTGTCGAACAAAACCAGATTCGAGTTCTTACAATTAATATTGAATAAAGACAAACTCTTCCCCAAGATGAGGGTTGATTAGGCTCATATAGAACTATTTTTGGGATCTCTAATGAAATGATATATAATATGGATTTCTTGTTTACAATGCAACTTATTTTTTTCATGGTACTTGAGTTTTTTTTCAAATCTTGCAACCTTAATTTTTTACAGGGCTACTATAAGTGATTCGTTTTCAAAAGGTTACATTATCAAAAGTACTGCCGTACAAACATGAGAGAAAAAATTAAATGAAATCTTTAGGTTTTACGTTCCACGATTATGCCCGCGAGGCTAAAAGAGATGGTGATTATGGTACCCCCAAATACTCCCCTACCACAATCATTAGTCGAGCTCTAGGAACGCATCGACGCTGCAGTGCAGATCATTGACAGGACGACGCTACAAAATGTGTGGAACGGGGTCGACTAGCGTCTGGACGTGTACCGTCTGACCAAAGGAGCACATATGGAACACTCGTAGTGTGTGCAGAAAAAATGAATGAGTTTGTGGTTATTTTCATATATATCTCTCATGTTTGTGTGTGTAATACTTTTGAAAATATAGCCTTTCGAAAAAGAAAGAATCAGTATAGTAACTATGTACAACACACTGATCGACAGAATTCTTGCAGCTTGTGTTAGGAAACTAAATTTCGGTCGATAACCTAAATGCCGAAAAAAAACGCAGTGATACGCTCCCAACAAAGCAGAAAAGAAGATAAATCAACAAATCTTGACAATCGAACATCATGAGGTAACAGAAAGCACCACTTTCAACACGCTGATCCAGCAAAAATCCGTGAAGCTACCCACTGCAAGGAGAACAATGTAATTTCGTGAGGGAGGCCAGAGAAAATCACCGCAGTTTACAACAAACAATGGAATACGACAGACACGTAATTAAGTGGAGCAAACTTTACCGAAGGACGAGGAGAAAGTTTCCGTTGAATATTTTAGGCATCTACAGTAGGCTTGTCTCTATTCCAACAATTATCTCAACTTCAATTTTCCTCTTCAA
This sequence comes from Thermobia domestica, assembly GCF_964235325.1. NCBI lineage: Eukaryota > Metazoa > Arthropoda > Insecta > Zygentoma > Lepismatidae > Thermobia > Thermobia domestica. Next base: position 76,140,239 of record NC_137467.1, on the reverse strand, counting down.
CATGAAAGAACAGATTAGGTGGTTGAGAGAAAAGCTTTGTTTTGAGACATCATGTAATCTTCAATATGGACTGCTTATCTTAAAAGTGAAAACACTTTGTACACTGATGGATGAAAACACGTTCTCGAAAGCAAGACATAAATCTCTTCCATTACAGTAATTCACCAGGCTCACAGATTAGTTACCAATTTTCACAGAATAACGGTAAGTATATGCGTCACTATTGGTACTGTGGCACTGTCGGTACCATTAGAAGAGAAACACATGATTTTGGTATTTAACAGTATATTAGTTTTACAAATAAAGTACATAGATAATATTATCCTGCAGAGTATAAAAATATCATGAAATCTTTCAGTTTAACGTCTCATGATTATGTTCTTTAGACTAAGGGAGATGATGATTAAAGCAAGTGAATGAAAATGGCAGAATTGCGGAATGAGAAACTGGTAGGAAACGGGACTACCTCGAGAAAAACCATGAATACAATGTTGTCCAACACAAATTAACTTAGCCGCGGATCGAACGAGGGACCCCCCACACCAGAGGTAAGCGCTCTACTACTGAGCCACCATATAAACCCATATAAAAATATCAATTGTTTGCAATGAACTACATACTTTTTAAACCCCATAAAAGTTAGTTTTCCACTATTCTCTTTTTACTCCACAAAAGTTAGTTTTCCACGGTTCGCTTTCTGGCCCGATGAAAGTTAAGTTTTCCACGCTTCTCTTTTTAGTCCCATAAGTTAGTTTTCGACGATTCTCTTTTTCGCGCCATAAAAGTTACTTTTCCATAGTTTTCTTTTTAGTCCCATAAAAGTTACTTTCCCACGATTCTCCTTTTAGCCCCATAAAATTTTTCCACGATTCTCTCGAAAACTTCGATTTGATTTATCGATTGATACTGTCACTTTTGGACATTATTATTATTGAACAAAAAGTTTAAAAGTTAATTACAATTTTCAGCTGTACATCATTAACTGCATTTGTACTGCTGTTTTGATAGTGTCATAATAAAATGTTTGATGAGGGTATATATATATATATATATATATATATATACATACATACCTGTATCAGTTTTATCTTAATAGTTAGGTCGGTTACCGTACAGCATGAATGTTTAGGTTTACGTCTTTCTCGAGAACCATGCATGAGGATTTATACTCTTTTATATCATTTTTTCTCATCCGATGATATATATATATATATATAGTGGCGGATCCAGGATATGATCAAGGGAGGGGCTGAACCATATTTTGCCGTTTTATCCAGTGTAAAGCAGGATTCAAGCTCATTTATCCAGTGTATATCTGAGCTTCAAGGGGGGGGGCTATAGCCCCTCCCTTAGATCCGCCCTTATATATATATATATATATATATATATATATATATATATATATATTGATTCATGTGTTTATTACGTGCTCCCCCCACAAAAAGCTACACAGACAGATAGACAAAAAAATCCAGGTGGTTACAAGATAAAACTACTGCCCCCTATAATAGATCAAAGACTTTCTTGCGAGTCGATGTATCTACCGTTGTTAATCGATAGGTTTCAACAAAAACATAGGTGCTGGTTTAACTTTTAACACAAACTGTAGCTGAATACATTTACCAAATCAACTTTAAAAATAATAAATTCTAGAACACAGCAAATATTACATTGAATTGTTGGCTAGATAGATTTTCTTTAAGTTCTAAATAGTCTACAATGAGTCTTTCTGCTGCGGAGTTCTTTTCTATTAGATAAAATACTACGCGCAGCGAAATGGAAATAATTATCGTAAATGAATGAATAATATGCTGAAAGCATGAAATCAAGGCCTTTCAATTTCCTTTTTGTTTCAAGTTCAACGCTCTTCCACCTGTATACGTCATAAAATCAGTAATACGAAGAAACAGTAATTACAGCCTTATTTTAAAGAAGTACAATTACTGTATGCAGTGAAAAAATAATTTGTTAAGCAAGTTGCTGAAGAAGTTGGAAAAAAAAAATCCCAAGGTATAATCTCTTAAGAGTGCTTATGTTTGTATGCTTATTAGATTTGCTTGAATGCTACTAATCCCATATAAATAAGAACTTTATACTCTCCACATACACAGTTATGTGACAATTTGAGTTTCCTTGACCTGTTCCAAGCTTGTATCGATCCACATCTACACATTCAACTACCAAAAGTTTTGTTCTGTGAGAGAAGGTAATTTAAGATGAAAATTTCCACATGTCACTGTAACCGTGTTCTACGTAATGTACAGATTAGAACTGTCTTCGTGTCTAATTTGAAACACTATGACGCTTGACTATAAAAATCAGAATAACCAGCAAAACCACTTATCAAACGTCTTTTCTTTGTAAAATACACTGTGCATATGATGCCAATTATTCAATCATCACTTAGCACTACAACAGAAAACATTCTTAAATCGCAAAGTACTTTTCAAAGGAGGAATATGTTCAAAATAACACTACACATTATGTTCCACTTGAGGCACTAAACGAAATACAGTATTAATAAAGATGGAAGCTACTCAAAAGGAAATTTTAAAGAGAGTTATACAATTCGAATCATGATTTGGCTGACCTTTATTTCTAACTTTAAAAAAGAAGAAAAACCAGATAATCATGAATATAAGCATTACTTCGGGATCTCTAAAACTGAAGAGTACACAGAATAAATCTACATGATCTGAAAAACAAGGATTCATTATCTATCTATTAAAACGCTACAATAGCAATTAAAAGCGCCCGAAGCTCCAACGTATAACTATGGCTTTCAAATCTTTCATTTACGGTTATGTGTGATTTCACGTTTAACAGAGACAAACATTTTAAGTACGAGTACTTTAAATAAATCAGTTAACTAGATCTTTTTCATAAAGTTTATGATATAAAATTGTTGTTCAAAGCCTTTGTATTTTAATAAGCCTTCTCTAAAATCAATGCTCATGAATTGTGCTTTCATCTTCCGAGTTCTTTTAAACTATATGTTGTGGAAATTTATATGTTTGTGGCCAATCCTTTCGACAATGATATCTCGGAAACTACAGGCTCTAGAAAGATGACGTTTTCACTGATCGATTGGAAATTTTGCGTCAATTGTCCAGTTCTAATTGAATATTTTAAAAACATGGCCGTTATTTCTTTATTACATTTTTTAGGGTATGCATGGAAGCTTTGAAATTTTTTTAAAAAAACTAAAGCATCATATCCTATGCGCTATACATTACAACACCACGCTGTTGTATATAGGGGTTGCATATGTCTCAGGCGTTTATTTCATGGCCAAATAATAATGAAAAAGGAACGATAACCATTTCTCCAGTTTAACCAGTAAGACGAAACTATTTTTGGAGTGATTTGCTCAATGAACACCATATATACGTGCGATTATAATTAATTGCGTATGTAATGTATTTGCTTATTACATACTGAATGGAAGAAGAAAGAAAACACTGGTCATGCATGAATTAGAAACTCCAACCGGAGTAGGCTCAGATTTTTCAAATGGTGCGAAATATTAAGATCCCCTTTATGATACGCCTTGCCGATTTTTTTTTTTTTAAATCAAGACTTTTTTCACTTGTGTCTGTAAAGGGACATGTAAAGATGTGAGGAATGAGGATATTTATGCTCATATGCGAATGATGCGCTGTGTAGAGAGCGCAGATTCAGCTAGTCTATCTATTAAAATGCTACAAAAGCTATATAAATTTGTACTGACTACCTTCTGAGAATTCGAAATCTTTTTTTTTTTTTTTTTTTTCAATCTCTTCGCGGAGTACAGTTCAGGAATCCTAATCTCGTAATATTTAAAAATAACTATTTTCCAATCTCATTACATAATTTACAAACAGAACCTGAAAAAAAGAATGCTGTTCCTCATTAACGGTGGAAAATGTCATTGCTCATTAAAACTGCACCTACATGTGGGAAAACCTTCACTGTCCAATTTACCTATTTGTTTACGACAACCAGTCAAATACGGAGACACAACTACACTATTACGAAGAAGAATATAATTGTCTTTCATTTCACAACGAAATGACATCACATCTGAAGGAATCACATCATTATTTCCATAGGCCTGCATGGCATCTACTGCAGTAGTCTCTGGATAATTTTATTAAAATAAATTATTATATCCACAGAAACGGCCTTTCGCTCACATCATCTTTTCAATTAGATTGTGAACAATGAATTTTTCCCAATCATTTAAACAATCGTTTACCGCTACACGCATTTTGTTTCTTCAGTGTGACTATTCAGAACAACGATACAGAAGCTGCTATGTTTTAAAATGAAAAGGACACGAAGTCAATTAGAGTACTTCCGAAAGTACGTAACATGTGAAGTAACAATAGTATTGTCAAAAAAACTGGCAACAATGTATCAGTTAATTTCATCTTTCACAAGCACAATATGAGGTAATGTTTACTTGCAATGAATGTGTCTTCAAGCAAGCGGAAAATTACTTCAGAACGGCCTCGTAAGAATAATGATTTATGAACGGTGAGACGAAACGTCAAGATTAAGTCCGGTACTTAATGCTTCAACTATGATTCTTACAAAGGAAAAGTTCGTGATTTGACCAGTAGGCAAAACGCATATTATTTTTGCGAAAAATTCAGAAGCTGAGCTTCTAACCACCTAGTTTAATGTCCATTCATGTCAAGTTAGGAAATAGGGCATGGAGAGGAAAGCGCGATAGAATCGGTAAGTTTTCCTCTTTCAAAAACTGTTATACATTTATTTGCAAGTACGATTCCAGAAACACTGTCGTGTGTTCTTCGTTCCTAGAAGATTCTTGCAAGCAAGTGTATTCAAGCACGTTTGCTAGAAGTGCAAATAGTGCACAAGCAATAGGAAGAAATTGTTCACTATTACTGAACATCGGCTGGCTAACAACACTGATGTATCTTGCTTCTTTCGAAATTAAATTACTGCCAGTTTGAGATAGTTTATGATCATATTTATCACTTCACAAAATAAAGCACCTCAAAACTTAATAGTAACAATCTTCTAGGACTTCGAAGGATTTGGCGAATATCAAAATATACTTTTACTTAAATCGACAAAGCGATGTCTCTCAAGATAACTCAATTTCGAAAGAAAGAGAAAAAAAAGTTTACGTCACAATGTCAACCAGCCGACGAATGCGTCCATTCACGTTCAAAATTACGTTTCTTCTGATTTACTACAGTATTATACGCATATATTATATTAACTTTCAATAGTACATGGTAATAATACACATACTTCGTTTTAGCGATTTTGTTGTGTCTTTCTTACATTGGGAAATTTCTGATGAACAAAATATCAGTTTTGGACAACTAATTCATCTGAGTTAGATCCATTTATTTATTTATTATACTTGAAGCGAAATACAAAATTAATTGACATTGAGGGGAAATCGTGTTACTCTGCTGGCACATCGCGAGTATTCTGCCATCTTGAGAATATCAAAAAATGGGAAGATATTCTCAGAAGAAACTCTGCAAGAAATTAGATATTGCTATTCACCTGTTTGGACTCACAGTAAGACGAGTCTCAATCAGGATGACCGAGCACGGGATTCGAGTCGAGACTATCCGATTGTAATGTAATATGATGCTCTTTAGTATAAGACATATTGCAATATTGTTAAACATCACGAAACAATAACTCTTTCACCAATAAAGTACGAACTGTCTTAATACATAATTCAATACTTAAAACAGTAATGTACACGTTAGTGGCGAGGCTTTCGGTTAAGTTGTACTTATTCTGATTATACAGATTCAGTTCATACTTTGATTCCAAGCATCAAGGTACACTTATCTCAAGGTTCAATGTATACGCTGTGTTGAAAAATATCATGAGAAAATATATAACATTTAAATGACTTCATACTAGTTATCAATACTCAGCTGTCTACATTAACGCTTCCGCTTAATTTATAAATACGTGACATTCCTGCTACAGATCACTCTCAACACAGACTTTGCTATACATGTCAAAGAAGGCTTCGCCAGTGGCATGTACTCATTGAGTTCGTCCGTAAAATACGGAAATCTCTCTGAATTTCATTAACCTTTAACGATTTTTATTACCTACAGTTCAGTGGCTTATTTTATGAATGAAGAAGCTGGCAACATCTTGGCATTAAGAAGTGTCTGTGTTGCCCAGCCTCCTCTTGGGAAGACCTGCATTGGTCACGATGTTGTCTTGCCTAAAGGAAAATCCCACTCTTGACCTTGACTGTTGAACGAGAGGTAAAAACATCACTTTCCCTTCTAATCAGCTGACGAGACATACCGGAGATTCACTGCCACTTACCAATGTATTAACAAACGGCAACAATGATCCCATACACGACGATGACATAACGTATTGGAATAATGAAGATGTTTTGCACTTGTTAACTTCCAGACCTACAGAATGGACATTATGCAACTAATAATCAGTAATATTTTAGATGTCTTTATGTACTACAAATCAAGGTAGTTTCTTTAATACAGCTACAGGATTGCAGCCATGGGAGCATTTCCTCCGAAATTTTCCCTGTATTTTCTTATTTTATATATATATATATATATATATATATATATATATATATATATATATATATATATATATATATACTATTAACTGCGTGCCGCTTCTTATTCTCTACTGGCTGCGGATAATGGGAAACATTATTCGCAAATAAAATCAACCCATTTATATCAATATTAAATTATTCCGTGGAAGCAATACGTTTAAAATTACGAATCCCTGCATTGTAAAATTGGATTTATTAACTACAGTCGCTAAAACTGTTATCTACTAACCACATAATGATTGTCTGTTAACAAGTCTAGGGCGTAAGAATTAAGTAATTAGGACGGCGAAAGAAAGAAATCCTCTGTACTTACTGAAAATAGCATACATACTACATTTGTTTGTTTCGAAATTTTAAAAGAAAGCGTGTTTTTTCCTGGTGACTATATAAGAACATTAAACAAAAAATATTTCTCCACCTTTAAAATATGCAGTAACAATTACTATTAAGTTATCAATGTACGTAATATTTCAAGGATAATTCACAAAATATTTGATGACAATAACCTTACAATCACCTCAATGTTGAACTGAAATTTATGATGCCACGGTAACTGTATTACACAATGAATAAGTAATGCTTCTATATATAGAAAACAAAACGAAATTACCGTATTTGTATTTCGAAGGACAAAGAAAACCAAGGGTAGATAAATGAACGATGAAACAAACTGGTGGCACGAGAAAAAGTAGGAAAAACAGTCGATCCCCGAAAATACTACAGAAATCGTGTCTATTATCCCAAATTCAGAGATATCGAACCAAGAACCTTTCCTCATTCCTTTTTTAAATGCCTTACAAGAATACAGAATTTTAATGAACTTGACCGATAAATTGTAAAATGTTATTTCTCTCATCAAAATAAGAAAAAAAGTTTCTATACATGTCTACGGGGAAAATTGCAAAAGTTACGGCGGTTCAAAAGCGTGAAAAAAATGCATCGTAACATGTGTTATTTGGAACACGAGGGATCACTGAACTGGCGGTCCATAATGCTTTCGATTTTCCACCGATGCATTCCGTGTTCAATTCTGTTACGAATTGCTTTGTGCCTACTTTAAGTTCAAGCATGTTTATGCCTTTAGCTGAATCACTTGTACACCAGACTGCACCCACACAAATTGCTGAAAATATGCGTTTTTCGAAATTATGTGTAACTTTCCTTACAATGTCAGATCCATGGTTCTTCGTGGTTGGAATAATAGTTGCGTTTTCTTCTCTTTTTTTTTTAATGCATTTTTGGGAGGTCCTAACTCCGAAATTATGCAATTTTTCCTCACAGGTCCCCACGAACTTTTCTTTCTTATTTTGATTAGAGCAATAATCTCTTATAGTATTTCGGTCTTGTCCATTAACACCCTGTATTTTTCCCAAAGATTGTAAACAAAATTATCTTACAAGACCGGCAACTTTGTTGTTAAAGTTCACCATATATAGACAAATTTGCTGCAGATACAGCGTAATGGAATCAATATTTTGTCCTTCAAGTAAAAATATTTCAGTAACTACATGTCTAAACATTTAAACACAATTAAACCTCATCAATTTCTCTCTAATCTCACAAAATCTATATTCTACCTATCTCAATAAGCACTACAACTTCTTTACACTACGACACTACTTCTCTTCTTCGATAACTGGATCAGATCGTAGAAACGGCCCAGGCCACAAAAGTCTGTTACGAAAAGTGATTTGGTTTGCGCCACACACGTCACTTATCTATGACCACCTATTATGAATAAACTAGTCATGTATCTATCTTGACAACATATTCAGAAGAGGTATATAACTCTAAGTGAGCCACTTTCCGTGATATTGCAATTAGCTGTTCATTTTTCTTGCACCATTCATCCAGCAACGGTAACCTCATATAGATGACTCAAAATTTTGGATGTAACAAATATTCCAACTTCTGCAGAAAATACGGTTCATTTTGTATAGAACATCAGAAGAATTCGCAACTGAGCCATTAAAATATACTCTTTGCGGTCGGAAAACACATACACAAAGGTGATTTTATAATATATATCACACATTCAATTGCGTTAATTCTTTATTTAAACAATTCATTAAAAAAATGTTATCTCTATATGTTACATCTCACCTTTGATTGTATTAGTTGTTACCGTTAAATGGACTCGTGTTTGTAAAGACAAAGAAAGAACATAATCACTTTTATTCTCTCTTCATTCTTCATTAAACAATAAATAATAAAAGTCGCAAGAAGAATGTAACTTGCGCTAATTGGTTATTCTTCAACCTTGACAGATCCTTGGATAAACTTCAATTATATCTCATTGCGAAACAAATTCGAGTTTTTGTTTTTTGTTTGCTTATAGCACACTTTGGCTATTTTCGTTCTCTTTACATTATACTATAGGAACCGCGCCGTATATGAGTTAATAACAACAGCAACAGTAAATATTTCGATAACTCAGAAACAACCCTCTTGCCAGTTAATTTCAGTAAAACTGACTTTACTAGAATAGCTTGTACATATTAAAATTATATTCCTATTTTCATACCAATGGGAAGTTAGAAGCAACAACAAGTAATTGGCGCATGCTGTTTAATGACGAAAATCAACTTCCAAAATATGTCGTGGTATTAGAATCCTGTACACTTTAGCTTTGGGTATATTAAGTCACCATTAGCGCTTAATTAAGTAAACTGATTTACCAAATGCGTAGGCTGTATTAAAGTTTAATATGGTTTCATTGAAAGCTGTCACTTTCGTGAGTTAGCAAATCTTTGTGCAAAATCCTTTTCGCGTACCGGGTTCGATAACAATATCTCCATTGCAACTACAAATAACGATCGCTAACCTGTTGCACATTTTATATAGATATTAATGAAAGAGGAAACAACCGATCTTTTTTAACACACCAGATGTTTTGTACATGAATTCTATAACACAGAGTGAAACAGTGACTGACTAGACCGGGACTCGAACCCGGACCTCTGGTATACCGTGCCGATACGCCACCCTGTCTGCTTCCCAGAACAACTACCTACTCTCCCACTCTCGAAGTCTGTGCTCTCTACTCGGGCTACGTAGGTTGCACCGCAGACCACGGCTATGCTTGAACAATCTCTGTGTCCATATATCGAGCACCTATGGCAGTTATAATTTCATATAGATATTAATGAAAGAGGAAACAACCGGTTTTTAACATCCCAGATTCTGTGTAGATGAATTCTATAATACACAAAAAGTGAAAAAGGGACTGACTGGAGCAGAATTCGAACTCGGAACGTCCGGCATACCGTACCGATGCGTTAACACGCGTGGAGTGTGTGGCTGTTCTGGGAAGCGGACTGGGTGGCGTGTATGCCGGAGGTCCCGGGTTCGAGTCTCGGTCTAGTCAGTCAAATTTTCACTCTGTGTGTTACGTACACATTTTGTACATCTGAGTTTAAGTTGGGTATGCTGTTGTTTTCCTTCCAATACACAAATAGTAAATATCACATTTGAGTTGAGAAAATAATTACGAGGACCTTTAATACAGTATTATATAGAAAGCACTGAAAAAAAAAGAAGTAAAAGAGTTTAAGATATGTACTCTTTTTCACAGACTTCTGATAAGTTATTAAAATCTTGTACTTTAAGCGTGAAATTTGTATATATCTCAATTAAATTTTTTTCTTACGATGGATAATACACGTTGATCTTTGTGAATAGATTTTATTATTGTGAAGTAATGCAATTTTTTATTATTTTTAGAAATTAATTATATATATTTTTATGTTAATGAAGTGTTGTTCATATGCCTTTTGTTTATTGTTTTTGATTGTTGATTATAGATCCCAATGTTTATACACTTGCTTTGTCTAAATTCAATCTTGGATTTACATTCCTAACGAAATATGACGTCGAATAAGACGTTTCTTTCAGCTAATGTAGTTTTGTCTGCGACTTTTATGTCCTTGCAGTAGGATTATGTAAATTAATTATTTCAGCAATAAACAAAAGGCTTATTAACAACGCTTTATTAACACAAAAATTTACGTAATTAAATTCTAACAAACTAAATCATAATAGTAATACCATACAATAATGAAATTGTTCATAAAATCCAACATGTAACATCCAGGGATGAGAATCAATTTTGTAACAAACCCACATGTTTAAATTACAAGATTTTAATCAGCTATCAAAATTTTGCATGGCCACAGTTAGACTCGGCAAGTAGCAACGTTGACATATAGGACCTTATGCAGAGTCGTTCTGACGAGTAATTAGTGCCATACTAAAGAGTTCGACTAACATATGTTTCCTGCAGTAGTCTAGCCTTCAGTATGGCGCTAATCATACGTCAAAACGATTCTGCATAAGGCGGTATGTGTCCAATATCATGAGTATGTAACTGTTCTGTATAAAGTTCTGTTATCTTAAAACTCTATTTATTTGTTTTGCAGTGTTTTGTATATAATGCTTTATTGAAGATTCCCTACAATTATAATCGTAAGTCAAGTATGATATTTACGATTAGTGTTATTGGAAAGAATAAAGTAGTATACCCAATCTGAGCTCAGATAAAAACAAAACAAAAAAAAATGTTTATACTTGCAGCAGATTATGATCGTAATTTGTAACTGAAATGAAGATATTGACCTACAAATTCAAGGTGTGATAATTCGCGAAATGAAGAAGGTACTACCGTTCACTGAAACTAATTTTATCAGTTCATATACATTATTGTAAAATTAATGAACAAATAAAATTTAAACAAAATATTGATGAGCAACCCCAATAAGACAGTGCATGAGAGAAATATTTGTAGGCGATTTCAATACTACATTGCAAGATCTCGTACAGTGTCTCATACAATGAGTTAACGCTCAGGAAACGGATTTATCTGCAAGCTAATAGTGACTATTATAAATACTTAGCAATCACACTAAGACAATCTGAGGAACAAACAATTTAAACAAGTATTTTAGGAATGATAAAAAAAAATGCATCAAAAGACTGTGATCTTGGTCAATAATTAGTTTTTGGATCAGGAACCACAAAATTTTTGACCCTAAATCGAGTTTTCTTATTTTCTACGGAATGAGCACATCATGCTGAGTTAACTGCTAGTTTGGGTTTGGCTACACTACATGTAATTCGCCAGATATAAGGCCTACAAGAAAATTTTGGATTAATATATATATATATATATGATGTTTTGGATCAGGGGCCACAAAAATTTTTGAACAGCCTCTAAATCGAGTTTTCGTATTTTTTTATGGAATAAGTACATCATACTGAGTTAAGTGATAGTTTGACTACATTGTATGTAGTTCGTAAGATATAAGCCTACAAGAAAACTGATTCAAATGTTTCTTAAATTTTATCAGGGGCCACAAAATTATTCAACGGCCCCTAAATCGAGCTTTGTTTTCTTTCTTTCGGAATAAGCACATCATATGAGTTCAGTGATAGTCTGAGTTTGACTACTATATGTAGTTCTCAAGATATGGGGACTACAAGAAAATTTTTTACTCGAATATATTGGATCTTTTGATCCAAAAAGACACAATATTTCCTGATAACAACACCTTTCGAGTGCACCAAACGGATAATTTATTTTTAAATCACCGCCTCCGCCTTGATTCTAGAAATTACGTATTCACAGAACTGATACGTCACAATATACAATTTTATTGAAATCACAGTTTTTGCTCCTACACGACATAATTATTTTTCAATATTTCAATCTGTTTTTGAGAGTTCTAATTTGCCTTCACTTGATTAGTGCTGCACGACCTTTTCTTCTATATGACTCCCTCCGTACAAAGCTTTCACTGAATTCATCAAAAAGAGAGTGAATTTCTCCTTCAATGAGAAATAAAACCGGGCATAGCACGTGAGAGAATATCATGTATAAAATAAGCATAACTGAAAGAAATTACAGTGAAAGGATTTGTTTAATTTTCTCAGAAAGCAAACAAAGTGTTTCACATAATACAAACAATCCTCAATTGACATTTGTAACAAAACGCTGGGCTCAGACACAAATGACGAACCAAAAGAAAAAAAAGTACACAAAGGTTTATCATGGGCTTTATATACGAGAAATGTCATGAAGGGCCACTTTCTGCAAATAAAGGGGTGATTGTCCGCTCTCGATTATTTCCCAGTCAAGGTCTGAAATTCCATACACTAATTATTACTGGAAAGACAATGATGACCATCCAAGGCCAAGGGAATACAGCAAAACTTCATATCTTTGAAAGCGAGAGTTATACATTTTTAGATGCTTATCAACGCAATAAAACTAGCTTCATTTTTGTTTCGTCCTCAATCGGTACTAATTCTACTACTACCTGCAGTCAAAACTAACAATCCTTCCATCTATTTTCTGCAACGCTGTTAACCTTTTAAGGCTAACAACAAAAGTTTTGATCTACAGCAATAAATAATCAGTATATACACTTTTAATTCTTTCGTACAGTACCCGCCTGTTATTTAATACGAAACACAATGCCTCAGTGATGATGAATTCTTTACATCTTATACCATGGATAATATTTGAGTGTGTAATCAAGTGTGAAAGTTAACAAACAGCGAATGACAAGAAAGACATCTCACATGGCTCAGTTCTAACCTAAAATCAATTTCTGCAGTTTCTCTTCCAGTATTTGGTCTTCACGTAAATAAACGTAGAAGGCCTTTGATCCAGAAATACAAAATGAAAAAAATTAAATTCTCGGGAGATAAATGTCAGTATAACACCTTTAAAAGAACACGTTAGAGAAGTATTAATCAACATGTGCAACTAACAATCTATATATTAAAATGCTAGAAACTCAAGTGTTAGAAGCATGCCGTTTTTGCTGGTCAATTCCAAATTTTGTGTAGATTTGCCAGTTCTCATTCATTAAAAAAAAAAAAAAAAAAAAAATCTTTATTTTTTTATTCCACATTTTAGGCGTCGCTTTGACCCTAATATTGCTACTAGAACGTTAAGGGTGAAAGGCAACCAGTATAACGGTTTAATGGACATTTCAGATGTTTTGCTTTAATCTGAATGACGAAACCCATTGCAAGCTGGCAACTTTGAACGCTTGTGGACTTACAATGAGGCGTACTCGGATATGGAATTATAAGACAAAATATTTGCATTTGGTATCATCTATTACTATCCAAGTTTGCCACAAGCTTCCCCCAACATGCTATATATTAAAATACTACATTTAAATGTTTGTCTACAGCAAATCACTCCTTTTGAGAGTCTTCCTGTTCTTTACTTGTGTTCGTAAAAAGATTTATAGTGAGAAGTGGGAAGAGATTCACGCTCATATTAGAAATGTGCGCTGTGTCAATAGCGCAGGTTCAGTTAGTCTATGCAAATAAAACCATAAGAAGTCGATTCTTTGTACATGTGGTGTCCCTACCGCTAATTCTCAACCTACCTCCCCTCTCCTGTTTCAATATGCTTTTTGAATCACAAGGAAGGAAACTGATCAGTGGCGTAGCAGCTGCCCCCGCAACCCCCGCAGTGCGGGGGGGCCCCGAGGTATAGGGGGCCCCGAAGTCTTGCGATGAGTAAAGATTTAAAGAAGTAGAACCTCAACCTTTCTTCTATCGGCTTTACAATTAGGGCCCCTTCTCTATACTTTGCGGGGGGGCCTGCAAAAGTGTGCTACGCCACTGAAACTGATCAACTATATTAAGTGGAGGAACAAATCATTCCTCCCCGATACTCTAATAGCTGGCACGCGCGCCTTTAATGCATGGAGTTCCACGCTCGATTTTCGGTTGTAGCGCCTTCAAAACTCTGAATGCATTACAATGGTTCAGACTTCAATTTAAACTGTAGGTCCACATCTCATACAGCTTCGGTACTGGAAAGAAACGCTAAATTCCAACCAATCAATAGGGAAAAACATTCGGACAAAACAAGTTTTTTTTCTCTCTCTCTCATTTCCAACACAAGAATAGTGTACGAATTAGTTCGCACCTACGAATTCATTCTCTTGAGAAGACTTAAAATTGACACGAAAGTTGAAGAATCTCTCAATATTTGTATCATACAAATACTAAATGACACGCGCAAAGATGTGCTGTGACCACAAAATGACCTCATCCATTTTGCAATAAAACACTTTTCAATGGCACCTCAATAATGTTTTCTGCTTTTGAAACTTAGTCATAAAATAAATACAAATAACATCTGGGTCTATATATGAATAACCTTCAATGCAGATACTGCCTTAAAAGAATTCAATGACAACTTTCAAAACCTTTGACAACAAAATCATTCTCCTGTATGGCCCCCATATAGTTCTGCATATGAATAAGTTCAATGATAAAATGGATGGTTTAATGTCACACAAGAGAAAACATGTGAAAAGCGAAAGTTTTAGGTCACTGCAAAACCACAGTCTATGAAGAAGCATTTCGCTTTTATTTAATGGTTATTATATTTTACATGTGATAAAAGAAGCTAATGTATATGATACAGTGAGAAACAGTTAAAACATCTTTTTTGTAATGTCATTCTATTAACCACATTTGAAAGAGCGATACTTCTCACACTTAATTTAACTTTCAACTACACAAAGTTCTCAATGTATGTGAGATTCAGAATTTCATAAACTATTTAATGTACGAATAAATGCATCGTTTCTCATCCTGGAACATCCAAAATGAAATAATACCGAGAAGACTAGCGTGTACTCATTGTTGGAGTTATTTATATGCGAATTATAAAAGCAATGAAAGTTAACGCAAATTAACACGAAAATTACCAGAAAAGTGACAGTGAAGAAATTCACAAAATATTAATAACCTATTCAACAGAATTATTCAGTACACACGGCAAGTTTTATCTATGTAAATCGCTGCATATAACGATGTTCGCAAATAATCAAATGCACGACTAAAAACACATTTTTGGTTCTTTGCCACCCAACATTTAAAAAGTACACCATAGATCTCGTATATTTACTGTTTAGGACTACCAAACATATGCCTTCCCTTAAAGCGAATTTCCATTCAAACAATACAGTTTGAACGACCCCTGGCCAAGTGAATTTGTGGTGATCATCATCATCCGTCTCTTTTAGTCTGAATGGTAAAAAGGATGATGCGCATTTGTCATAGACCACGTCCCCAGCTAATTACTACGCGCGTTAATTATATATATATATATATAATTTGGAAATAACATTATCGTCTATGGGAAAGTGCAAAAATAGAAGTAACTCTTTCTTAAAACCCCCAATATGTGGATTTTTATTATATATTTCAATAGTACGTAGTAAGACTTTTGAAATGAGCCTACACTCGCCTTGGGGAAGTGTATCACTGGCGACCTATGTCAATCAAAATATAAGGTTTGAACTTTTAACTACTATTTTCAATATGACAAACTGTTATCTGCATTATACAAACAAAACAACTTACGAACTTGCATAAAAAATAAGTATTTTATAACCAACCGATTTATTTGTTTTGTCGATTCAACTGATTTCAATAAGTTACATGTCAACTTATGTACTATTTACATTCGAAATATACATTTACTAATTTATCTTATACCATGATACAATGTACACTACTCATTTTAGTTTTCTTCCGACTCGCAGGAAGGTAGTCCTTGAGCGAATGAGTTGATTTTGAGTTTAACGTCCCGTTCAGCTGCGAGGCTATATGAAACGTGGACCTATTGATTAACGTGGAATCCGAACAAGTGACTATTCACTAATTTTGCTAATGTTTTCAACTGAACTTCGTATCTCCCAAAACTTTGATACCAGATTAGTGACAATGTATGGGCATAACACTGTAAAACTTGCGCCAATTTGATTGGCTATAAATCGCAATGGCATATTTCCCTAAGGTGAGTGTAGGGTCATTTTAAAGGTCTTACTAAGTACTATTGAAATATATAGTACGAAACCAAAACATTGTGATTTTAAAAGAACGTTATATCTATTGTGCTTTTCCCCATAGACGATAATGTTAATTCCAAATTCAATTTCCGCGTTTCTGTTTGCCCTTTGCTCAAACTACGTTTTTCGTATGAACTCACGTAGCACTTTAACATATACAAGTTTCATTGAATTATCTGCCGGTATCATGGTTTTTGAGACACGAGCCTCATCCTTTGGATATTTCTCTCTTCAATTTCACTGAACTAAATTTATTTTGAATACTGCCGCTCTACGCAAAATACACTGGAAAAATAGGTATAAACGTATTGCAATCTGTTGGTTAATAGCGCTTCTTTATACACCTTAAAGAGAATTTCAGTATATATATATATATATATAATGCACTTTCTTCTCTTTTAGGCCCTATACGACTTTCTCTGATAGTTTGCTACAATATCTAGTGCAACGTAAACCCCGTAATCTTTACTTTACCGGATTGTCTATTATTGAAGCTTTCTCAACTGTGAAGGAATAGCCCTAAAGTCCACACGTGATGCAGAAGTGATATGTCTCCAACGAGAATTAACATTTAGAAAGAAGATGAAATTCATCACTAAATTTTATAAAGTACAATATTTTTTAAAAAGAAATGGCAATGAAAATATAAAATCTCTGTATAATATGATGAAAGTATCATGAAGTATCGTAGCAAAAGAGAAAACATGTTATACACACAACACGTGGGAATAATTGTTGTGTCTGTAAGACAAAAGGCAAAACAGTGAAGGATTGTTCCATTTCCCAACGCTGAGAAATTTCAAGTTCATTACCTCGACGAAGTGACTGAAGACTCTCAAGTGTTTTCCACTGAGCAAACAACGGCACTCGCACGCAGGTAGCATTTGCAAGAACAGAATTTATTTCTCTTCCAATCATACATCATCAGCTTAACAATTCTCTCCCAATACAACAATCACCGTTTAAAAATTACTTAATATCAAATTTCGTTACAGAATTTACTTAAGTACATGAATAAGCTACTCTCCATACGGAGGAGAAAACAAAAACGGAAAGGAAAGGTAGTGCATCCATAAAGTCCAATTTTAATTTGTACTCTTTCTCTCTCTCTTCAAATTTGATTAACAAATAAGGGAGAGTGAGGTCTCAAAACTGTGGCGACTTACTTCGCGAGGTACTGTATCCGCCGGCATGCACTGGTACAATGCACCAGTGTATAAGGTACACGTAAGTTTTTTGTATTCAATTTGAAGATAGAATACTCTCATTATATATATATATATATATATATATATATATATATATATATACACACACACACACACACACACACACACACACATATATATATATATATATATATATATATATATATATATATATATATATATATATATATATATATATATATATATAGTGACATTTTAGCGAAAAACATGTGCACAGTTAACAATGCTTAAACTAAATCAATCGATGATTCGATTGAAATATTAAAGAAAAATATATAAATCTCTTCAATGACCATTTTTCTGCACTCAATTTGTATTTCAACATTGTATTTACAATGTTGTGAAACTTTCGACTTCTGTCTTTTCTATATAAAAAGTTGCATATATTCCTAGAGAATCGGAAAATATTGATAAACCAATCTCATAAACGAGGTTACTCAGATTCTTTTTTGTAATCATAGATTCAAACATAGACTCGGACGTGCGTATATGCGTATCGTATGTGTGTCTACCATATGTGCGTTCCATGGAAAGCATACACATTATGAAATATGTAGACCGACTGTATTCAAACACTACTTTTACTGAGTCCTGAATTGCCCTATTGTATACTGTAAGGAAACGAAGGAAGATATGAAGAAACATAGAATCGGGACTACTTATTAAAATGGAAATAATCAAAATCTCTATATTGGTGTATAAGTCGCATTTCATTTCTGGCCTGGAGCCGCGGTGTCTTAGTGGTAGAGTTTACCTCTGGTGCATGGTGTCCTTGGTTCGATACCAGTCGCGCCAAGTGAGCTTTGTGGTGGACAAAAACCGTGTGCGTGGTTCGTCTTGGGATTCTCCCTTTCCTTCCACTTTCTTCATTCCATCATTACGTTCATTTCTCATCACCACCGTCTCCTTTAGCCTAGCCGGCATAATCGTGGGACGTACAACTAAAAGATTTCATTTAATTTTTCCACTTCTGAACTTACGCTTAAAGAGGAGAATGCATCTTTATACCGACAAATACGGTATTTTAAAATAATAAGGGATGTATTTGGTTTTATTTTACGCAGAAACTAACCACCCATTATATATATATATATATATATATATATATATATATATATATATATATATATATAACCTTTACCAATGTCTTTATAGGAAGCTCAAGATATTTATCGTATTTAGATTACACGGATTGGTCAATAGCACTGTGGAGAAATGTGTGTGAAAAATTGAGTAATATCTTTCTTTTCATCTTCTTAACACTTTTCTCCATGCTGAAATGAGGTGAATTTGTCGTTTTCGGGTGTGAGAAAGTGACGCGATGTCTCGATTCCAGGAAAAGTAACTTAAGGAAATCACGTGTTTATTTATTTATTTATTTATTTAATATGGAAAAAACGGGCGCAAAATGTGTATCTATTTATACGAAACTGGAGAAAAATCGTTGGAAAGGCTTCTTACACACCCAGATACAGCAGGATAAGACAATCGAATACTTATGAGAGAGGGAGAAGCGAAGGAGGCTACAATTCATGAACGATATCAAAACAGAAAAATCCTACGTGAACAGGTTGGCGGAAGACTGTGGAGGATGAAAGCTTCTCAGTTGCAGCAAAAGACTTTCCAATAATAGCAGAATGCCTATGATGATGATGATAATGGACAACTGTATCACTTTCGGATTTGGCTAGTTTTGCTTGAAGACACTCCGAGACAGATTTGGCAATTGGGGTCACAGTATCTGGTACTGCGATAGATACGAACTCCATCAATGAATTCTTTTGCCAAAAGAACGGATACTCCAGTTAGTTTTTTACAAACATTTAATATTTACAGTGTACAATTTTGATCACAATTCCCGTACTTGTTAATATTAACTCCGAAAAATTGTGGTGCCCATTTTTCGCACGGGAAGAATAAGGCTTAATAAATATAACACCAGGAATGTGAACATTACAGAAATTGTCTTATTGCTCACTTTTTTAAATAAAGAGTTGATAAACCAAACTTCATTGAATCATCACATTAGGTATTTTCTAAATAAATAATCTGAAATTTGAACATAATAAAAATTGGCCGCCTTTCTCCCTTTACGAGCATCGTTTTCAGGGATGCTGAATCATTTATTCCCTTTTTATTTTTTTTATTTTATTTTTTTTTTTAATTAAGAGCGTATACACTGAATTTCATACCTCCAACTTAAGCGAATCCTCGCACTCTGCATTTTATGAATACAAAAATCAGAAATTAAAATATACTAAAAATTGTTTCCCTAAGCTTTGCACAAAAACACTGAAACACGTAATTATGTGTTTTTAATGGACAGTTTATATGCTGAGTTTCACCAGGAATCACGAGATAATTATTATTACTATTAATAATAATGTTTCCCTTTTATCCCCTAGATTTGTATTTCAAGAAATCCTTCTTACCTCTTGCTTCCGTGATAAAAAGTGTTTCTGTCAAAATTCCACGTTTCTCATAATAATAGTATACCCTAACGGCTTGGACATTAATGAAAGTCTTCTACTTTTTAAATATAGATTCATCACAAATTGATTGCTTTCTTCAATTCAAGATTTAGTTTCGGCACAGAAACTGAATCCCATCTGGAACACGCTTATAAAAGGCAAATAAAAGCTAGCATAATAGTTATAGGAGTCGTGTCAATAATATGAAATGCCGTGTAAAGCACATGAATCTACAGTGTTCAAAATTTTAGTTGAGAAAAAATTTATATTATATATATATATATATATATATATATATATATATATATATATATATATATATATATATATATATATATATATATATATATATATATAGCATATGCAAAAAATGTAATTTAGAATTAAGTGATGCAAAGACACATCCTACAAGGAGAATATGTACGTGAATGGAAGCATGGACAATAAACATAGTATGTTGAACGTCATGGTTGCCGCACATAACCTATCACTTGAAAGCGTCTATTTATTAGAACACTTCCACAATCACTTTCATTATTTACTGTTCAAAAGAAAAGAACAGAACAGAAAGAAAAAAAAGTTCGAATGGGAAGCAATTGCACTGCAGATCAGAAATAACAGCTGCTTGAAATAATTTCAGCTCGGGTTTTCTGGTTTCTATGGCATTGAGAAAAAGTGGCCACCAAGTGTGAAAGTGTTGACAAAAACTGTTCTATAAAAACAAAATAGAAATGAATTTGCCCTTCGGATATACGTTTTCCGAATAACTCATTTACTGTTTTTCCACCAGTCATTCCAATTCTAAATCCCTCATCTCTTCACACAAAACTGATTTATCTCTTATCGTAATTTTTTTTCTCGTATTTTTTTTCTTGCAAAGGAAAAAGTTCCAAAAATATATTACAATGTTGACAATCATTGATATACTTTTAGTTTTTCTTACAATTAAATTTCGAATATGCTTACGCTACATGATACCGGTTTATGGCCAAGGGGTAGAGACGAATAGTGGATGATGATGTTGCTAATCAAGAGTTTTCAGTCCTTCAATCAATTATTCAAATTTTCCCCCAGTCCCACTAGGGAAGTATTAAGCGAATGCCTCTTAGTATACTACCAGTTCTCAGTAACTTCTGAAAATTCCTTTCCGCTTACTGTTGTTTCCAAATGAAATAAAATTTCTAATTTAACGTTGCACACTTATGCCCTTTAGGTTAAACGAAAGAATAATTAATGGAAGCGATTGATTATGAAATAATTGGTGGAGAAAGAATGTGGGAGGAAACGAGATAAGAGACAATCCACACATGATGATGTCCATCACAAACTTTCGTGACCGACGATCGAACCAAAGACCCCTCATGCCAGGGGTAAGCAACCTACCACTGAGCCACCGTGCTTCTTGCTATTGTTTCCAGTACAAGGTTAATTCATATCAGTTGTAAAATGAAATCTTTCAATTTAACGTCCCACGATTATGCCTGTTAGGCTAAGGGAGATGGATGATTAAGTAAAGTGAATGAAGATGAAAAAAATGGTGGAATGAGAATGTGGGAGAACGGGAATACCTGAGAAATCCCACGGACACGATGTTGTCCTCCACAAACTTGGACGGGGATTGAACCAGGGACCCCACGCATTACAGGTAAGCACTCTACCACTGAGCCACTGTGCCCCCTTCATATCGGTTGGATTTCAATATCATAAAAGTAAAACCTTAATTTTATAAATCAAGTGTAGCTAATTATTTTTTGTCTCATATTTTATTTCTTAAATTACTGTTTAATACATCACTTTGATCAAAACAACACAATATGAAAACAGGAGCATCAATACACTCTCAGTAAGAATCATATAATCTTGTGTCAATAATCTTTATTTCTTTTGGTAGTTATAACAAATAAGTACTTCCTGTCTCTGACTTAGTCACTACCAAGGTCATACTCATGAAAAATTATTGTGGTTAGAACCCTCATTAAAGACATATACAGCATTCCAGCCAGTTTAAGCTCCAAAAGCTGACCGAATGTTCTGACACAATATTTCTTCCTCCATTATGTGAATGTATTGATTGTTACTTTTTAAGGTAAAGAAAAGAGAAATATATTTTTTAAAAGTCTACTTTGTATGAAATTTTGTATGTCGCTAATATTATAACAAATACTCATTTTTATATTTTTTAAAGATACGTTAGGTAAAAAAAAAAACTTTTTTTTTTACAAAAAAAAAAAAGAAGACTTTTGAATCCTAAAATTATGCTGAACAAAAAGAAAACTCGCCTCTCTAGCCTGAATAGTTTTATAGCCTGTATTGAAGTGAAATAAGGATTATGTGAAACAGACTTCAGAAATAATAAATTAGCTCCAGATAAATCTAAGAAAAATTGTTTCAATTAAAATTAGTAATTTGATATTGAAGTTTATCCAAATACATGTATGTTTTGACGGAATTTATATGAAATCTAAAGAATAATAAACCTTGCTATAATTTGGTACTGTGCAGTGTTCGAAGTGGAAAAAAAGCAGAGACGATATGTTTTATTACGATTTTGACTCGACATACCGGCTATCTAAACGCTGAAATACAGAGGGGGCATGTTGTTTAAAAGATTGCATTTTTATTCACATAATCATTGGAGAGCTTCTCTGTAGTTATGGGGAGGAAGATATGGAGAGTCTTTGATCACCAGTGACCAATTTTCTGAAAATTTATATTATATTATATTATATTATATATATATATATATATATATATATATATATATATATATATATATATATATATCCCTTTATGTTGTATTAGAGAGAATTAGGCACGAAAATGCTCAAAAACCTAGTTTTTTTTTTAATCTTAATTTCCTGCAGGAATGTTCCAAATCCCCGGAAGATCCGCCTCCCACAGCAGACAATTTCTAAATCCGCCCATGCTTAAAAGACGATATTTATTTGCATTAAGACAAGACCACACACACACATAAGAAGGGACATCAAAATATAAACTAGACGAACTTCTTTGAAGATATATAGAAAAAAATAACAAAAATGTCGGTATTATCAACTTAGAAATTATTTATTAAAGTTATTTAGCATCTACATTCCAGTGACGGTATGTCTTGATCACTGAAAAACCAAAGGGGGTATGCCTTCATCACTGAAAAACCAGAGGCGGTGTGGCATACCACCGCATACCGTCTCACTTCGACCACTGGTACTGTGTACACAGGGAATTAGTAACACTTACTGAAACAATGTGGGCACGGCGGCTCAGTGGTAGAGCGCTTACCTCTGGTGCGTGGGATCCTGGGTTCGATCCTCGGCCGAGTTAATTTGTGGTGGACAACATCGTGCTCGTGGGTTTTCTCGGGGTACTCCTGCTTCCTCCCACTTTCTCATTCCACCAATTCTTCCATCATCATTCACTTGCTTTAATCATTGTCTTCCTTCGCTTACTTGTTAGCCGCATAATTGTAGAACGTTAAATTCAAAGATTTCCTTGTGGCTGAGGTGGCTCAGTGGTAGACCATTCCCCTCTGATGCTTGGGGTCCCGGGTTCGATCCCAGCCCCCGCCAAGTGAACTTTGTGGTGGACAAACACCGTGTGTGTGGGTTTCCTCGGGGTTCTCCCGTTTCCTCCCACTTTCTTCATTCCGCCATTTTCATTCATTACTCATCATCACCGTCTCATTTAGCATAACCACGGGGCGTAAAACTCAAAAGATTTCATTTCAAAGATTTCCTTACTGAAACAATCTTATATATAAAAGAGAACGTACAAATCCTTTGTTCCCTCATCACGCTAATACGGCTGAACCAATTTCTTTCATTTTTGGGGGGTTATTAGGATTTGGACCCTAGATGGTTTTTATCATATCACTTTAATTTTCAATTACCAGTGTCTTGAGATAATTGACCATTCAAGTGTCCATAACGTACAAATCCTTTGTTAGTTCATCATAGGTAAAAATAAACGTATTTATATGCAACCCGCATGACCGTGTCATTCGGCGGGTTAACATAAATGACAGGCGATATAATGTTAACATTAGTGCAATCTACTATGGTTTTTATCATATCACTTGAAAGCGAAAAAGTAAAAATTATCTAAGTAACAAAGTTTATTGCGTTCCGGGGTGACCGCAGCGAAGCGGGGCGGGTTAACATAAATGACAGGCGATATAATGTTAACATTTACTGCAATCTTCTATGGTTTTTATCATATCACTTGAAAGCGAAAAAGTAAAAATTATCTAAGTAACAAAGTTTATTGCGTTCCGGGGTGACCGCAGCGAAGCGGGGTGAACGCTGCTAGTCTTAAATAAGGATATTGTGTTAAATATACAAAGAAGACTTACATATAAGTCAAAGTTTTTATTATAATTATATGGAGAAAATGAAATCTTTAAGTTTTACGTCCCACGGTTATGCCGGTTAGGCTAAAGGAGACGGTGATGATGAGAGATGAGTGAAATGGTGGAATGAAGAAAGTGGGAGGAAACGGGAAATTATATGGAGAGTATGACTACGTATTATGTATAATGTGCCTATTTTACACAGAGAAACAGTTTACTCACAATATTATCTTTCTAAAATCTATTGAATATATAAAACGTAAAATTCCTAAATTCCAACTAAAATAAACCGTTACTACTCTTTATATAATTACTGTATATTGAACTGGACACTGAAAGCTTGTTTCATTATTAAGATGTCATTGTTTCTAAGTCTCCCACAACTATGCTCATCTCTCTTCAATCGTGAGTCAAAGCTAGTTCATGTACTTGATCCTGGATAAAGTAGAGTAACTGTCATAAATTTAAGAACCTTTGAGTGACATGCTATATAACAGCATTCTATCATTGGAAATGATATATGATTACACACCAAGACCGAACGTGTTGGCAATTTAGTTCTTAATACATTACAAAGTTAGTTGAAAATTGCATGTGAAGTATTGAAAAAACCATTCAGGTATAAGACTTGATTATACCGTGCACTAATTTAAGATCTTATTCCAAGAGACCATTTAGTGAATGTAAATGCAATCGGAAATTCCTATCTTGCCACAGAAATAAGAAAGATGAAGGAGTGATGTCCTTGAACTTAAATAACTAGCAAACCTCAAACTGTTTAAACATTATACTCCAAGGGATAGAAAAGTTTGTGGAAAGAAGAAATGGGAAATTCTGCGGTCACTTGATATTCATCTCCACGTGTTTTCAAAAACGCTATGTGCAAACGTCATCTTGAAAACAAGCATCCGGGATGATGGTTATTACATCCGCGAGTCATGTTTGAGCAACGAACCCTGCTCAGTCAGTATTACATTGTTGACAGACTCACATAATCCCTGTAAAGTCGGTGCATCCTGGGACCAGCTATAATAGCGGTAAGTTTGACACTGAATGACTTTGACATCCACAGCCGTATACAAGAGGTTTATAGCCTATGATCTCTGCCTTTGAAACATTCAACAGTCGTCTAGTCGACCTCATTTCCATTAGCTCTTGGAAACTCCGCCTTCACGAATACTTTTTCCTCGCTCTGCCGAGACTGAAAGCCAGCGCGTGCTGCTAGTGTTCTGTCAGCGACCACAACGCGAGCAATACCTGCCGGTGATTTCAACGATGGGGTAAAACACAAACTCGAGTTTAGTGAATGCACAAATATCGGTGCTTTAGACCGGTAAAGCATACGAAAAATGATTTGTGCTTGTGTTTGTGAAGTGAAACTGAATTCTTGATCGTCAATTTTGTTCATAATGGCAACAATGACCGGGAGCTAGCTTCTTCAAGTTGGTGTGAGTACTAAAAGTAGATCTCCAAATCATAGTATTTGATGCATGTCCAGAATCTTCTGAGTTCGTAGACGGGCATGGATGGATAGATATTTATTTTTTTTTTCTTTAATAAAATGTATAGTACAGCTCGAAAGAGCACAACACTGTCTGCAACAACTATAAATTTATAGCGCACACAGTCTAGATGAATACCTCAGATTTAGGGAACTTTCAGATACGACCATATTAATTTATGCTATTCTAATTATGGCGCAACAGTGAACAGTTTGATAAAATAGAAAATTACAAAATTGCTGTAATACTTAAACACTACATAACTGTGACAAGATTCACTTAATAACTAAAATGTTCTTATAAACATATCCTCCCTAAAAATTTAGGCACTGTAATATGTGGTTAAAATGCAGGATAACTAAAAGTTGTTATAGAGAACAGACACAATGCTAAACTACATATAACTACGTACACTACATCAGAACCTTCTCGTACGCAAGAATGAATATTCCCAACTATACTTAAGTACGTTAAAAGGCATTTACGTCACACTGTTTCTATATAAATTGAGATAAAAGTATAAGATAAAATTATAAGGCGCGCTTTACTTCTACAATATTCCCATTGTAGTGTGAAAACAGTCGACTGCTTCCCAACAGAAGTTAGTTACATATATTAAAATTTCCTTATTATATTTATCTAGAAGTAGCAATGAAAATACTATACCGATGTCATTCGAAGAGAAACGTATATAACAAAACAGAGCTTTAAAAGTCTGTCAGGTGTGTCAATTGAATACACCATTTCTTTACTGTAAGTTACATTTTACAAATACGTTTCGTGCGTAGTGGAATTACGTGAATACAAATAAAACAGAATCTCAAAGAGTTATCTGTACAGCAAGTAGATAAATACACACACACATACACACACACACACACATGAAGATTGTAAGAAAAATTAATGATTTTGTACAATTAATGTTTTTTATAATGCAAAATTAAATATTTTGTATTAAAAAAAATATACTAAAAGTTAGAAACTGTTGTCACAAATAAGGAGTTCAGGCGTCAGATCTCTCTCTATATATATATATTTTTTTCCATCTTAGATTAAACCAAACATGAAATACTAGATCAATCTGTCGTTGAAGGTTCTGAATCAACCCATAAGGTTCGTCATCTTCATACATAAATATTGACTACACTTTATTTTATTCAAAATTCTTTGATTGAATTCCACGCTGATTTAGCTAAATGTGTGGAATAGAGTCAAAAGAAAATGCAAATGCATTTTTATCACATAATCCCTAAAACAGGCGAGACAAGGAAGCCTTAAGAAAAACAATATATTACACTGTGAAATTATCCATGGAAGTACACACCTGTACAGTACAGAAACATATGACATTCATGAAGCACACATACTCTGTGTTGTGTACAAATCTACGTGTGTTTTAGGTGACCGAAATTTGAAACTGATAAGTAACAGATTATGCTTGATTTCCTTCAAATCACAATATAAGCTTAAATTTAAAACATGAATACGAACACATAAGTCGAGCATATTCACCTCGGCAAAACTAACATGGTTCTGCGTTCGATTTCTAATGGAAAAGCATTATGATCGTTCGGATTCAAATTTACTTCTTTCATATCTGATTTTAATTGTTACGAAATATTTCTATATTTGAGGAAGCTACAAGGGATGTAAATAACACAAGTCAAGCTACCCTATTAACAACATTGTCTAGAGCATTGATGGACAAACTTTTTCAAGAGGGATCGAAGAACAAAGAAAACATTTCAGACGGGTCAATGTAATTCACTAAAAACAACAACGGAACATTTTATAAAATTCTCGTGATAGTGATTAAATGATTAAAGTTCTTCATTATCTGATTCGAAGTGGGATCCACTAATTCTTAGACGTGAAGTTAAATGCTCATCTGTCAGATTAGAAATCATGTCGCGGGATGGACAGAACCTTTCAGGGTCCCGCATCTGGCCCGCGGGCCATAGTTTATCCATCACGTATTAGGCTACTAGATGCTTTAATCTGAAACATTTCGTTACACGATTACTGCATGTTCACTGGAATGGATACAGATTGAAAGGACTGAACTGTAGATGATCATTTCATGTATAGCGTTTATGCTGAAAAGAGACGCTCAACTTGGAACAAACAAACGCACAGCACGTGCTTAAATCCCGAACTCGCAGGTACGTGTGATCGATCTTCAAGTTAAACTATAGGCCCTCGGATAGAGAGAGAGAGAGAGAGAGAGAGAGAAAAAAAAAAAGCATACAATCAACTCCAATAGAACAAATCAATAAAGCTCTTCAATAATATGCTACTACATTCTAGTCAGCAGATAAAACCTTCATGCTCTCATATGTTAAGATGACAATCTTTCTTTACATGCAGTCAACAATGTCAATGCTTGAACTTAAAATACTTCACAACATTGAATACATATAAAATGTATATTTCATTGCAATGTACAATCCAGGTATTAAGAATAACTGATTATTATAAACTATACAGTAACAAGTTCGGCACCTGGAGCGAAATATATTTTCAATGACTAGTATGTTTTTAACTTTACAAATAAATAGTTCCGTTCATTTTACTATGAAATATTGTTCGTTTGCATATAAAATCATGTTTCTTATGTAATTATGTAAGCTGCTACCAATTAGAAAAGAACTTTTTTTCTTTTTTGCGTGTTTACGGAGAAAATTTGTATGCATGAGAATTAAACCCGAAAAGGATTTTCTTTCGACTGTTTCTTGACACGTATTTAAAAATGGCTTGAACTACAAGGCATACTATAACCAGGGGTAAAAGTGAGGGGTACGCAGGGGAACGCCGTCCCCCGACCTCGAGAAAATATGTACGGCGCCCCTTCCCCAGTTCCTGAAAAATTATAATGGGCAAAGATAGGCCAGGGGACGGCGTTACATCATGTTACTATATACCGTCCCCCTACCTTTTCAGATCCACTTTTACCCCTGACTATAACGATTGCCATCATTTATATCAACTTCCCGACACTTTCATTTAAGGAGTCAAGGAGCATATCGGAAACCGAGCCCAGAATCTTGTATACACAACGCAAATGCGTTAGCCAGTCAGCAACGAAACGAATTATCAATTTATCAAGTATTAATGTAGGCAAAAAGATTATTTAACATATTCTTAAAGAAAACGGATTTTTTATAGCACGGACCCATATTAACGTTGATCCAATAGCCATATTATTCCACCGAACGTAATATCTTAGCCTTGACCAATAAAATAATTTAATTTAAAGAAATATGTGCTACAATCTGCTTAAGTCTACACACATTACTCGTGTATGAATATATACTTAATACGTTTTTATTACGGAGATCTGTAATAATAGTAACACATTTTTTCTTGTAAACATTTCTGTGCGTGTTTTCTTAATTGTATGCAGATTATATCTGTCTGTATGTGTTACTACTGTGAACAACTCATCAGAACTGAACATCTGACACCATAATACAAGCAGTCAAAAATACGATCCTCCATTCCGCCCTTTAAATAACTACAGGCAATGATAAGTACTCACAGATGATAATGAAATTCTTAATGGAATGATGAGATCCCTAGTGAGTATGCGGATAGTGTACGCACCTTTGACGTGGGAGATCCAGTTCGATTCCCAACGGCAGCTCATGTCCGGATCCCACTTTTAACTGTATGTCCACGTCCCATATAGCCTCTCTGTTGAAAGAGACGCTAAACTCAAAATAATGATTTAAAAAATGAAATCTTTAAGTTTTACGTCCCACGGTCATGCCGGTTAGGCTAAAGGAGACGGTGATGATGAGATGAGTGAAATGGTGGAATGAATAACGTGAGAGGAAACGGGAGAACCCCGAGAATACCCACGAGCACGGTGTTTGTCCACCACAAAGTCCACACGGCGCGAGCTGAGATCGAACCAGGGACTCCCAAGCACCGGAGGTGAACGCTGTACCACTGAGCCACCGCGCCCCCTAATTTTACATTATATCAGTATACATATAAATTTTAGGGAGACGTTTTGGATTTTCGAGCATGAATGTAGTTAATCACGTCATATTTATCATCTTTGTCAAGGCAGAACTTTTGTTGCTACCTATTATTAAAAAAAAAAACTATAAATAATTAGAATAAAATGATAATTAGGTTCATATTTACAGATGACTGTCCCTGGTGCCAAACACGAGGACTCTATATTAAGTGTAACTGGTAAATAAGGTTAACGACTAACGGATTAACATGTATATCATCTTTAAAAAGGCCATTATACATATATAGCACTACTTTTAATGTGTGGTACACTACATCGATTCAGTTACGGAAAATAAGTTGGCGAAAATACATAACGGGGTTGGATGATTACGTGTAGTATTTGTTCATTTCCTCATACATATACAAGTTTTTATACCTCAACATTTGTCAGACTCAAGGTAGCTCTATATTGTATACAGTACACAGAATACAATACGAAACAAAGAGAAACAACTGGTTGTGAAAAACAATCTTTTTCTTTCTTTCTTTCGAACGCAAACAATTAAATAATAGTAACCAGGGCTTTTCTCTACTACGTGCAGGGCTCTTATTACCCTACAATTGTATCGTGTCACAAAAATGAGAATTATTGTTTTCCTTGCTTACATCACATACGTGGTGGAACACACGAACTCTTAATAAGCATCTTAGCACACGCTCCCGCAGGCGATTTTCATTTTCTGTGGAGATCTCTTCCTTGCATTAGGAACAGGTTGGATAAATCACTATTTTTTTTAAAAAAATATACCATATGAGCAGTATATATATGTATCGACTATAGTCAATACTTAACAGTTACGCGACCCACAACCATTCGGGGCAATGATTATGTACTTATCGATATAGAAAGGCATTTCTTTTCGGTTTCCCCCTGTACCTCCCGTAACAGGTGCAATATCCGAGCGGCCCAATTCTTGACGACCACGGCCCAGCCTGGGAGCAAGGCCATATCTGGGCGCGGCTACGGCGAGGAGAGCGGAGGGTACATAACTTCATGGGAGGAGTAGACGAGAACCAGAATTAGAAAGGAGGAAAGAAAGCCAGTAATCAGCATGTATCTCACTCCATTACGAACAGATGGAACGTAAAACACAAGATATTACCAAATAAAATTTTTATAAAAGTTTATGCTAATTTTAAATATAAAGATGTAAACTGGATTCCATGCTTGTAAAAGGACATTTTTCTTAGAACAACCAATGCAAAATTACAACAATGCATACTGATTATTGAATTTTACTATTGAAGGGTGTCAATCACATGTGTAAAATTCACGCTATAATCCTAAACATGTAACAAACACTCTAATTTATATTATTATTATTTCGTCACATGAACGCCGCCAGGCTAACCACACCAACTCACGGAATTTTGTTACCTTGAACATCTGCTCCATCCAAATTACTAGTTTCCAAATAAAATTACACTTGGAATGACATATTAATACAAAAAAAAAAAAAATCACTTGGATTTTCTTGATTTAACCCTCTTATTCTTAACTGGTTTAGTGTTTTATTCTTCGTACCAGGACTTTGTTAAGATGTGAACCTGCAGTTTAACATAGTGCCCCAACTTACACTCCCATCGGGATTACTCAAGACCTTATCTCAGTTCTTGTGTAAACTAAGAAAGACTTCAATATTTCATTATGGAAGAATAAATGGTTGTTTTCGTATTCAGTATTTAAATTAATCCAATATTAATATGTAAATACAAGAATGGAGATAGAGTAGTCTAGGATTTGAGTGGACAACCTTGGGCAACGAGATTTAAGTTTACTTAAGGATCACCAACACATTGGAATGTTCCAGTTGTCCCATTTCATACATTCGGACCTACAATTAAATGAATACTACAGAAAAAGGTATAAGGAGCCAGGATAAAATGAGGTCTCCGAGTATTTTCTGTGTTATTCACACATGAATGCTACAGACACAAAATGACATTAACCTGCAACTATGAAAAGGTATGCACATTTTACAATGTAACGTTTCGATACAATTCTACTAGCTTCAGACTTAAGTATTCTGTATTCTTATATCTGATCAAGAAATTGCTATAGGACTGAAACAGTATTCTCCTATACACTTCTTTTTGTTTCTCAGTGTCTGCACCCTGTTCACAATTAGGATAAAATTTTTGAATTTGATTAAGTTACTCTTATCGTATCGAAATGTTATACTACATATTTAATATATCTTCTCCAGGTCAAAGAGCTCTCCCCACTGGTCTAGTGGCTAGCGCGGGAGCCTTTGATGTATGTGGTTTTGGGTTCGATTTGCGGTGCTAGAGCATTTAACGCATTATAATGGTTCAGATTTCAACTTAAACTTAAGTCCATGTCTAACACAGCCTCGTTGCTGAAAAAAAAAACACCAACCTTCAATAAACAACAATTGCTAAATTTGTGCTAAATAGCGAGCGTTCAAGATGATGATAAATCCTTCACTGAAAACTCCGGGGCCATCCCTAGAAATCTGAAACTGTGAAACCGATTTTCCTGTTTGGATATATGTTTCACCGTTTCAGAATTCTAGGGGGGCCACGGAGTTTTTAATGAAGGATGTCTTACCATCTTGAGAGTTCGCTATTTGGAGGATGTATTACCATCTAGAACGCGAGTCTTTAGCATAGAGACTCGAGAATCGTTCCATCTTCTTTATTTCCGCAATACTTTTAAATGACATACTACTTGATTCCCCTTGCCATTCACAAATTTTGAGTTGGACCCCGCCGGGAGACCCTGGGGCAAATGTTTTTACCTCGATACGGGATACTTTGGAATGATGAAACACGTGCTTTCCGGTTTTGACATCTGTTTTGCTGTTTCAGACTTTTAGGGGTGGCAACGGACTTCATGGATACCATGCTTCTTTATTCGCTTATTTTTCGGATACAAACCTCTATATCTCGAGTTATATTAGGCGGTACCATGAACCGTTTCAGATCTATTGCCTTCTGGTTGGGTACTATATCTATACGCAAAATTTGAGCAAAATCGCACAGTGACACCTTTGGAGCTTGTCCTCTTTAGTACAGTCATTCATTCACTATATCATATATCGAGATTTGCGACAACTTTCCATCTTGACAGAGCCCAGTATGGTAACCATCATTACATAGGTCTATTCGTAAGTCTCTACCTTACGCTTACTTACAAAGATCTTACAAACTGATTTACATGAATAAGTCTTTTATAATGTTTGAATAACTTCATTCTTCTAATTAATCACTCACTAACTGTATACGTTCTAC
This sequence comes from Thermobia domestica, assembly GCF_964235325.1. Taxonomy (NCBI): domain Eukaryota; kingdom Metazoa; phylum Arthropoda; class Insecta; order Zygentoma; family Lepismatidae; genus Thermobia; species Thermobia domestica. The sequence goes on along the minus strand of NC_137467.1, from coordinate 76,106,932 downwards.
CATAAATGAGTGAGTCTCTACCACTATTAAGCTATGAGCCATGCATTTCGAAACGCATTAGCCTGTATTTATTCACATTCAGCGTTCATTTTTTCACACCCATATAACAGCCAGACTTGTTTTCGACTGTTAACTAAATTTTAAATTCAAATTATATGACTAAAAACGAAGTTGCGATCTTTTTACGATCCCGTAGTAAGTAAATTACGACTTACAATAATTGTACGCAAACCATCTGATTGTGAAGCTACCACGCTACTCTTGAGCCACAAACGAGCTCAATAAACGCCACTTCTAATAGCACCAATGAACTTGAAAAAGCGCATCAACAATCGATATACCAGTGAGTCTTAACACTCTCGTTTTTACTAATGCATTCAGAATCCCATTGAAGAGGCAGTAATGTATACGAATTAAGATGCTATTAACACCATTTTTACTTTTGTTTGAACTTTCCATTCCTAAGCTCTCACTGAAAGCTAATTTGAAAGTAAACATTCAAGTGTCTAAAGATAATTAAAAAAGAAGAGTTCCCCACGAATTTCACTTTATCTGACGGGAAGAAATTGCTCTTTGATGACTTTGTTATGCTCCGCTCAACATAATATTTGTCATTCACACATTTTTCAAGTCAGCAATTACAGACAAATAAAAAGGAATAACAAAAGTTTTCTTCCCAGCCATCTTGGAATCGTTTTTTTTTTTTTTTAACGTTTTACAGCTGATTTACTAAACTATTGAAAACTATTGAACTGTGCCAAAACTATTGAACTGTTGATGGCAAAGTTTCAATAAAAAATATAAATGGAGGATTTACTTTAGAAAGAAACTCACGTGTTATTGGCATTCAAAATGATTTCCTCTCGAAGATATATCCGTATAAAATCTAGTTTTACTCTACCTTGATACTGAAATGCATTCTACAAATTTATGTACTCAAGAAGAGGAGACGGTACAACGCCTCAGTGGTACGGCGCTTATCTCTGATGCATTAAGTCCTTAGTTCGATCCCACTTCGTGTCGGACAACATCGCGTCTGCGAGTTTTCTTCAACACCTTTATTTCACCAATTATTTCATTATCATTCACTTTCATTAATCATCCGTCTCCTTTAACCTAATGGACAAAACCCAGAGAAGTTAAACTTGAAATTTCATTTTTATTTTTAGAAAAAATGAAACAAAATGGTCACTTAATTACTCTATAACAATTAAGTTAACGCTTAATGCATTACCAGGGCCGGCCCTAGGCAATTTGCCGTCCCGTGCAATGGCATCATCTGCCGCCCCCTTTCTCTAGAAAGTACAAATCTTAAAAGCCACAATTTTAAGTATGCTACCCCATCATGAACAACGAAGGGGAAGGATATAGCACTCACACTCAGAAAGGCCTAAACACTACAAATACAATCTCGCTGCGTCAGTTTTTTCTCTTTAAATAATAATATATTATGTTAGTGAAAGATAAAGCAAACACGTCTACAGAAGAAGAATAGTATTCCTTTTTATAGAATTTAGTATAAAGCTTCAATCTCAATACATCGTTTGCAATTATATCAACTAGCTCTTTTATATTTATTTCTTGATTTTCCTTCAACATCTGCTTTAAAAAAAATACTTGTTTCCATCTTCTATGATTAAGGAACTTGTCTGTGTTAAAAGACAAGACTAGTTTTCATATCAAAACTGTGATAACTAAATGGAATAAGTGTTCGTTACTGTTCGAGAATTGAGTTCCTGTATTTGACAACAATCAAACAATTCATGCTGGGATTTGTTTGACCAACTGCTTTAGTCCATGTGACTAAACTAATTCAACCTAAACATGAGTTATGAATATAGTATTCAAATAGGTCAGCTTAGTAAATGTAACTACCATAATCACGAAGTCTTTTTCAACAAGAAATATTTATTTAAAATAATATAGTTATGACAGTGGTGCCCACCCCCCCTTATGTCCATGACGCACCCCCCTCAATTGTCTATCCGTAGGTGTTCTTCCATGAAAAAAAAATCTTTTCGATTAATTTTCACACACCGTCAAGCATATTTATATAGATTTTTAACCCCCCCAAATATTTCTATGACGCAGTTTGCGTCATAGCCCCCCCTTGTGGGCACCCCTGGTTATGACAAATTTTGCCGTCCCTCGAAACCTACCGTCCTGTGCAAATGCACGTGTTGCTCATATGGTAGAGCCGGCCCTGTGCATGATTCATATAACGGTTGATTTTTTATCATTTTCATGATATTTCGGTGAATACTATCAGCTAAGAAATTATTTCTCAGAACTTGACACCTGACATTCAACCAACTTACCTGATTTGTTTACTTTAAAAAAGTTCCTTAAAAGCATTTTTGTTTACCCTTCTTCATTTTTTTAAGTTACTATGCAAGAAAGATCTTCGCAAATTCCGTAATTCCTCAGCATGTTTCAGGGAAGGCAATAAACGCCAAGTAACAAAATTTAGTCCTCAAAATGAAAGAAAAATCCTTCCTAGAAGCCAATAACACCACGATTTGCCCTTCCTACATGACGAGTCAAGGACGCCGAAGGTGAAGGTACTTGCTGAACGGTTTCACTTACATCACCCACTAGGGCGTGTTCAGGCGTTGTCCACATTGTAACCTACAACCTTACGACAAATATAACCTTAACACAAGAAAACAAATGCACATTGTTGTTGTCTGTGATACAATTTCCCTTTCTCTGTTACTGTAACATACGCCCCATATTTAGATATTGAAAGGGAAAAAAAAACTAGACCAGTTCATATGTTAGTACTAGTTTTCCATTTCTTTTAAGCATGCCAATAAGCTAACGGTACATTAATTCTTATGCAAGTCTTGCCACTCTATGCGTCTAGACCCTGCGACATTTAACATGATCTGAATTACTGATCATAACCAAATTACAAAACATAAAGACATTGGCATAACCTGTACACAGTCATACATAAATATACTTCTTCAGATTAAGTACCTGAAAGAAGTAAAACTCTGGCAATACGAATTCCTTCACATACACACTACACAATCATCTATTGTCTTCAGGGTGTATCTCCAATATTTTCTTTTTGAGCTTAAGAACTTTCAGATACATTTTCAATGATTTCTGTAGTACTTACTGAAAGGTATCCAAAGGTCCCCAACGAAGGTCCATGACACATTTGGATGAAACCAAGTTTATATATTTTATTTTAATTTTATAGGTCGAAATCATATTATTGCTTCTTCTATCGTTTCCTAGTATTTATTTTTTACTATCTCGTCCAACTTATTTCAAATGAAAAGAGTTTTTGTTTAACGTCCCACGAATTTGCCCTTTAGGCTAAATATGACAAATGATTAATAAAAATGAAGTAATGTGAAATTAAACTGTTGTGCTCCGAACCTGAGATCATATGCACCAATGTGGGAGCACACGTACTAAGCCATTACATCAGTGAAAAGTGAAAATCTTATTTATACTGTACCATTTCATTTATCTCAAATATCATTTTTTCTATTACCAAGATTTTGGCTGTCCCCTTAAACTTTGGCAACGAAACAATAAAAAAGTAAATTTAAAAAAACAACTCCTGATTAAGATTTTGTGTGTGGGGGGGGGGGGTCGAAGTTTGTGGAAACATCATATTCAGGAAGCAGAATTTTACGTAAACACATGTTATAATATTCGGAAATTGAGAATTCATGTTGATTTTCGAAACTTGTTTTTTAATATATGAGAAATAAATGTTCGGTGTTTGTATGTAGTATCAACATCTCTTCAAACAACAGTAGACAATATTCTTTTAAGATGGTAATCCTTCTCTGACTCGTTCACATACTCCGTTCTTTGCCTTTCTTCAGCGGTATCTTCATCTTCCATAACAAGTCAGTTCAATCTGAACAGCGAAATACATGAGCAGCCATCATATTTCTTCTTTCTCTTTATCGAAGCCACGATGGATCAATTTTCGTATGGTACTTTCATTCCTCTCTAGTAACACCCGAAAATAAGATCACTTCCTGCTGCAATACCACTTACAGATAAAAGCACAAACCTACTGACAGGGAGGCTCTACATGTGTATGACACTTAAAGAGTTGTATTATGAATAAATAAAAAAATGTACATACATACTTTTCTTGTAGCTGTTTTTTTTTTTTTTTTAACTTTGTGTTTATGTTGTTTCTAAAGTTCGTTCTTCATTTTCTTTACAATGCTTTAACTAATTTTGTTTATTTGTTTGTCAAATGTTGCAACTTAAACTGCTCGCACACACTTCCATACTAACAAGAACTCTGAAATTTTTAGATACTTAAACTGGATGACAATATAATATTTTCACATAGTGTTCGTTGTAACTTATCGTTTAAATGTAAAATTACTAAAATTTAATTATTTAGAAATAATTATTAAGCGCCTGTTGCTTATACAACCCAAGTTCTTATTGAAATGGAGCTGGTTGCAGACAACGCGATCCCTTAACTTGGTCAATAGGTTTGAGTATTTATTCTTTCCCATAAATTTTATAAACTGTTGCAAGTTTTGTAAGATGTTCTTAGAAAACAAAATATTGTAAGCTCACACATTGAAATCACGAAGTATTTTTCAAGTTAAGAAAGCTAAGAGTAAGGGATTGATTGCAGGATAATTGAAGACTACAAAATATAATAATAATAATAATAATAATAATAATAATAATAATAATAATAATAATAATAATAATAATAATAATAATAATAATAATAATAATAATAATAATAAAGCTTTTACAAATGCTTTTATAAAAAGAATAAAAGGATTTGATGGAGAAAAAATAAAACTAACACTAAAAGCATTAGGCGCGAGCTCTCAACCTTAAGAAAAGAGCCCAATCCTTTTTGTGTTAGTTTCTTCATTTTACTCCACCAAACATTATCTTATCCTTTTCATTTTATAAAAGCATTGGATTAAAAGATTTTTTCGGTTATTATTTTTATTAATCCTAAATTCATATCTCTTAATCTCTTGGAAGTATTAAAAAGTGGTCGCACATTCATGTCTAAAATTATTGTCGTAATTGGGGGCTATAAATATGTTGTTATAGGAATATAATTTGATAACGATTTCGCCCGGTATTTCTTACGAGGGTTGCTATATATATTTCTGGCCTAGGCAACACTAAGTGTTGCCAGGTGCAATCTGACATTTCCATTGGAAAGTTTGACATTTTGTAGCATAAATGTACTCAGAACTTTTTGACTTACGACAATTTTTTTTTCTTTTACAGGTACTTGAAGAAATCAACTTGGCAAAAAAATGGAATTAACTCGTGAACATTTTCGTGCGATCATTTTTCACAACTTTCGACGTGGATTATCACGACAAGAGTGCATCGATGAACTTAAATCTTTGTATGGCGACGAAGCACCATCCTATAGCACTGTGAAAAACTGGTACAACGAATTCAATCGTGGCCGACGCTCGCTCAAAGACGAATTCCGTGAAGGTCGTCCAAAAACAGCCGTTGTGCCAGAAAACATCGATGCCGTACGTGAACTGATAATGCAAGACCGTCATGTGACTTACCGTGAGATAGAGGCATGCCTAGGCATTTCTTCCACCAGCATACATTCGATATTGCATGAACACCTGGCCGTAAAAAAGGTTTGTTCTCGTTGGATCCCGCACAATTTGACAATCGCTCAAAAGAAAGCTCGTGTGGATTGGTGTAAAGAAATGCTGAAAAAATACGATCGCGGTGCTTCAAAAGACGTTTATAAGATCGTCACAGGTGACGAATCATGGATCTATGCGTATGAGCCCGAAACAAAACAGCAATCGACCGTGTGGGTCTTCCAAGACGAGCCAAATCCAACGAAAGTTGTTCGTGGAAGAAGCACTTCGAAGCAAATGGTCGCCTGTTTCTTCGGCATAACTGGTCATGTGGCGACTGTTCCGCTTGAGCAACGTAGGACGGTCAATTCTGAGTGGTACACCACCATTTGTTTGCCTGAAGTCTTCGGAGAAATTCGAAAAATGAACAAGAGAAGACGAATCATTGTGCACCATGACAATGCGAGCTCTCACACATCGGCTCAAACCAGCGCATTTTTGACCGGCCAAAACGTCGAAGTGATGGGTCATCCGCCGTACAGCCCTGACTTGGCACCCAATGACTTCTTTTTATTCCCACACATCAAGAAAAAAATGCGTGGTCAACGATTTTCGTCGCCAGAAAATGCTGTTGAAGCATTCAAAAACCATGTTTTGGAGGTGTCTCAATCGGAGTGGAAAAAGTGCTTCGAAAATTGGTTTGAGCGCATGCAAAAGTGTATAAATCTTGATGGAGAATATTTTGAAAAACAATAAAACCATTTTCGTTGATAAATATTCGTATTTTCATTATTAGGCCAGAAATATATATAGCAGCCCTCGTATAATGTTAGTATGTGTATAATCGGCAAAGACATGCATGTGGCAAATTTCATGTTAAAAGGGCAGTAAATAAGAACGATAAAACTTTCTTGTCCTATGAAATTTACTACAAATATATATTTCCCGATTATATACACAGTATCAGTATTAAAAGTACCCTACAAAATCATTATCAAATTATATTCTTACAAGATAGTCATTGATATGCGACAATCATTTTAGACATGAGTGTACAATTGGCAAAATTTTGACAGCATTTCCAATTCAACTTACAGGGCAGAACGTAAATTTGTTGCTTCCTGTTTATTTATGACTAGCAGCGTTCACCCCGCTTCGCTGCGGTCACCCCGGAACGCAATAAACGTTGTTACTTAGATAATTTTTACTTTTTCGCTTTCAAGTGATATGATAAAAACCATAGAAGATTGCATTAAATGTTAACATTATATCGCCTGTCATTTATGTTAACCCGCCCCGCTTCGCTGCGGTCACCCCGGAACGCAATAAACTTTGTTACTTAGATAATTTTTACTTTTTCGCTTTCAAGTGATTGCAGTAAATGTTAACATTATAGCGCCTGTCATTTATGTTAACCCGCCGAGTGACACGGTCATGCGGGTTGCATATAAATACGTTTATTTTTACCTATGATGATCTAACAAAGGATTTGTACGTTATGGACACTTGAATGGTCAATTATCTCAAGACACTGGTAATTAAAAATTAAAGTGATATGATAAAAACCATCTAGGGTCCAAATCCTAATAACCCCCCAAAAATAAAAGAAATTGGTTCAGCCGTATTAGCGTGATGAGGGAACAAAGGATTTGTACGTTCTCTTTTATATATATAGATTACATATTTGTTCATTTTTATTACGTAATTATAATTACATGTATTATTACTATTGTCGTAAAGCGCAGTTATTGTGTTATAAACTAAATTCTCCTTTCTACTCTTTTCAGATGGATTGGTTACCAACATTTCTGCTCCTGGCCCAGCTTGCTAGTTTGGGATTTACAGAGAGACGACGAATAATCGACATAACGTCGAAGGTAAATGACGATATATCTAGTCTTCAACATGAACCATCAACATTTAGTCGCTCACCGGTTCAGATTGTACGTGCGAATAGACAAACATCTACGGATGATTCCGATGACGAGAAACAAGGAATAAGGAAACTAAAATTTATGCCGCCAAGATTCAAGCAAGATAACTTTGGATCTCGCATAGTACCTTTGTCTCGTCGACCTGAGGGAACTACCATTGCTCCAGAGGTTACTTCCTCGATTCCCAGACAGCGGTCAAGGGAAAGGAATCCCTCGACTGTTACCACATCTCCTCCAAGGTCCACAATTCATCGTGTCGTCGGTGGACACGTTAGGATACGTACAACCTCCACTACCACTACTCCGTTGCCGTCAATTACAGAAAACACAATACCAAATGCTGAAGAAACCAAGGAAGAAAATTCTACAACCAACGACGATGATGAATCAAAGACTCTTTCGCAACAAGTTGCAGACGGAAAATATGGTCTCATTCAAGAATTATTCCGTCATCACCCGAAGCGTCCAGGGATTATCAGCTATGCTGATAATGATGAAGTTCCCAATGATGTGATGGAAAATTTAGGAGGATTGAACCCGAACGAAATATGGCTATCTGAAGGGCATGTTTTAGTGCTTAAAGGAGGAGCGTTTCCTGAAAAAGAAACGTTTGATAACAATGTATGGAAACCAATTGATGATTACGAAGCACCTCCACGACAAGTCAAAATACCAGCAAATCCATCTGTTCCTCCCCCATTTCCAATCCAGCTGTATGACGGAGGTCCGACTGAATTTATTGGTGGAAATCCATATAACAATTCTCGCTTGCCTTTCTTACCTTTTCCACTATTTCCCCCGCCGGGAAACTTCACACCCGGGAGCGGTGGGCCGATGAACCCGCCGTTCCCGTTTTTCCCACAGGGTTTTCGGCCGCAGAATGGAACGAACTTGGGACAAATGCCTCCACTGGGTTATCCTCCGACAAACATGTCTCGCATCCCGCTACTACCACCATCTTTCTTCTTCCCGCCTGGTGGAAACAGAACCAAGATCCCTCCCTACCCACCACCCCTATTTTTCCCACCACCAAACAACGGAACACCCTTCCGGCCACCCTTCTTCCCAGGAGGACCACCCCAAGGATTCCCACCCCGACCAATTCCTCCAGAGAACCTAACGGATATAATAGACGACGACCCTTCAATATTTTATCCGCCGCCTTACGATTTCTATTATCCTAAGGACAACAGTACTGAAGTCCCACCAGGACCACTTGTGCCGGGAATTGTTCTACCACCACCACCGAACTTCTTTGCACCACTGGAAAATGATACAAGTATTACGAAAATGCGAAGACCAAAGCTGAGACCTACGTTCCGGCCAACGCCTCAACCACCACCACCAAACAAAGTGTTTGGAAATACAATAACAGTTTTAGATAGACCTACGCCCAGACCTCCTAGTAAGCCGCCACCTACAAAACGACCTTACTATAACTACAACTCAGTGACAACTCCATCACCACCACGAACAACATACTACATTACGAAGAATCCACATGATGTCAAATATGGAACACCAACTCCTGCTCCACCGAAACGTCCATACAGTCAATTTGATGACCCTGTCAGAGGAGGAAAGCACGGAAAAGTGAAGAGTCCTGAAATAACTATTGTAGAACGACCTAATCCGCCAGTGCAATATATCGTTACCACAAGTAAAAAAGTAGTGCCTCCTACACAACGACCAATATACATATACGATCCACAGAAGATTACTAAGGGAGGAGGTATTACAACTGCGACACCAGTAGTAAGTGTAAACCTTCCGGAAAATGTTCTCAAATCAAGACCGAAACCGAAACCATATTACGTTTATGAGCCTCCTCATAACAATTTCACACCAACACCATCACCAGTTTATATATATCCAGAAACAAACACAAAGCAAAATCTTGTTCCACCATCAATTCAACCATATTATATTTATAATGATCCATCAGGATTACGAAATGTTAAAGCACCAACAACTACACAACCTCCTTTGTTTTACTATTTGAATCCTGGCAACGGTAAGGAACGACCTTCGGCACGACCAGTTTACGCCTACCAAAACCCAGATCAAGTTAAAATTACAACGCCTAGTCCACCTGTATACTACTACAATACTCCAAGACCAATCGTTCAAGATAAATTAAAGCCATCTATGAAACCCATAATTGTATACGAAGATCCACGTGTGCTTCAACATGTTAGGGGTCAAAATCCAACTACAGCTCAACCACCACTTATTATTTACAATACTCCTGGAACAATTGACAACAGAGGAAAGCCATCACCACATCCATATTACGTTTACGAAGATAATCAGCGATATAAGAACATTCAAGATCACATAAATGGTGTTCAAAATCCACAGTATTATGGAAACCAAGGTTACAGTAGATCGCCACAGAAGGGTGGAATTACAACCACAATTACACCTCCCTCAATATACTACAATGGACAGCCTTCGCCTTCTCCAGCAGTGCCAATTGTTCCTACCAATCAGTACTACCAGAATAACGTATCACCCACTCCAAAGCCTATCTATTTATATAATGTACCCAAGGAATCTCCAAAAACAACAAGTGCGCCTCAATATTATTACGTGCTAACAGGAGATAACGGACAAAATATTTCGCCAAGTCCAGTGCCATCCTATGTATATGTAGACCCCAGTAACCAACAAAGCTACAAACAAAATATTGTATCACCAAAACCAGATTATCAAAACAACATAAACAATTTTCAATCTGTTACAGAAGCTCCAGTATCTTCATACTACACACCACAGGACGAAGCTCTCGACGATATAACAAAACATTACTTTTCTGTTTTTGGACAGAAACTCCAAAGTGCTACAACACCCCTACCACCAGTAGCTCTTCAAGAAACTCCTGTTACCGAGGTCCCAGTGAAGAAACCTGTCCAACCAACCACCTTCCTACCTTACAGAACATCAACCGCAATTCCACTTCATGATGACATCCTTGTGAACTACAAGAAACCACTACCTAGTGTTCACCCAGGAAGTGAGTACGTTAATCCTGTTGTAACAAAACCCAACAGTCAAAAAAATAGACTTCCACAAGGTTCTATAGTGTCATATGGGCTACCAGGAAACAATGGTGGACATTATTACTTTCTCACGCCCCAAGCGATACTTCGCAGAACAGCAAGAAATAAAAACGTAGATACAAATGTCCAGTCAAGACCATCTGAAAATTCTAACCCTTCATCCAAGCGGGATGTTTATTCTTCACGATCAAACGCACAATTTAGTGAATCTGGGAAGTGAAGCTGCAACAAAAACATATGAGTTGTGTTAACTATTTCCTACGGTGTCAAATGTTTCATCATTTCATCAAGGCTAAATATAATTTTTTTTTTTTTTTTTTTAATTCACTAAGATGTCCAAAGTGTGTCTGGACATAAGTGACGATATGAGAGATGAGATACAAATCTGTATATCATGATCTGTAAAGTTTTTAATAAGTGATAGTTTCCAGATGCAATTTTAAAATTAAGTGAAATATCTGATATGTGTAATTATTGTGAGTGTGTACTGTGCATATTACATGTACTCTTTTTTACAATGTGAGTGAGTGTGTGTATGATGTTTGCTCAATACTGTGCCACGTAATATGTGAAGTTAAAGTGAGTAAGAATTACAGGAATGTGAAATAGTAGAAATTCCTACATACACATCAGTGATCAGTGGAAGTATTGCTGTTTTCAGTAAATTAAGTACTTCTTTTTAATCAATCCCAGAAAAACATCAATTAACCGTTATGCAATTCCGGAATCATCATTGCAAGTGATCATCAGTGATTCTTACGACAAAAGAATGTTTGTGTTGTTTTGAAAACAATTAACTATTCAAGGATAAACACATCGTTTTAGACTTAATAATACATGACTAAAAAGTTTATCTTGTGTATCAGGAGCAAAGGATTACACATTTCTTCTATTATAAGAAGAATATATATATATCGTAGTGTGACGTTCACACGATGTTTAGAAGTATTTTATTTATCTGTCAAATGTAATAAGTACTTTTATTATCATGTTGTTTCTAAAATTAAAAGTCATTTATAATATAACGTTGAGTATGTCTATGTCATAATTCGTATGCGATATTTTTTTTTAAGTCAAAAGAATATGGCGCTTTTCAGTAAATAAAATGAAAACACATCCAAGCTTATTATTCCAAGCATAATATTAGTAAATTCTAATCTAACTACTAGAAAAACGAAAATGCTACTTCAATACGGAACTAAAACAGACATCACCAATTAATGGTTTACAATAAATGTCACTAATGTAAATATTTAAAGACTGAATATTACTGAAGACTAAAAATAATTCTCTCGTACCGATCACTATGTATGTTTTCTTAATGCTGAAAATTAATTTACATGTAGTAATATCGATAACGAAGAGAGAAAATCATGCTCAGCTTGTTCTAACTTCATTCAATCTTGTTTTATAAAGACAATTTAATTTACCTTTCTTAAAGTACTAATATTGCAAAAATTAAGACTGAGTTTAAAAAAAAAATAATTGCTTTCTTGCACAAAATGTTATTGCTTCGACAAAGATTGTTTTCTTGTTCGTGTACCGCGTTGTTGTAAAAGGGAGTCAATATATTACATGGTACCCAATTTTTTATAAGTAATTATACAAAGTATTTCCCTAATACTATTACTTGTACTTCTTGGTTTCATTTACTACTATTCCAATTAGTTTATACTTTGTAATTAATTCTTAATATGTACTCATTTTTAACATTCCCAATCGTAATATTTTTCATTTTGGCCATTATTCAGCTATTTATTTATTTTTCCCATCTTTTTCCGATTAGCTGTACAATACAACATAAAAACTAAACATCCACTTTCTCCGGCGCCAACTAGTCAGGATAATTAGTAAAATACTCACGGCTATCTACAACGGTAATGTAAGAAGGTATTTTTTTCTTGAACATTGTTGTATTTGAGTACGTAAATTACTAAAATGGATGATGGGAAAATAACAGTAATCCTCCTCTAAAATAAATAATAAAAAAAATGTATATGTGCGTATTATGAAAGAACTGAACATTTTGTATTTTCTTATCAAATCCATATCCTTCTATAAAAATGTCTTTACAATGACTGTCTGTCTCCGCATTATATTTGACATTACTGCAATTTTTTTTTTTTTTTTTTTTTTTTTACGAGGAAATGTATTGCCATAAGCAGAGCAGACAAGACTATATGCAAACTAATTTAGAAATTCTATAAAATGTCAAGTAGTGCAAATTCTGTTAATGGTCATGATGTTCATGTACGAAGCGAGAATACGGAGAACACTTTACTATTTTTATTTATTTATTCTCTTGTAATTCGTAACACACTCAACAGAAACATATTATTAGGTCCCATGTTCTTCTGTCAATAGACCCTCAACTTGGTTCAACTCAGCTCTAAATTGTTGCGAAAATTAAGTACTACCTCCTCATTTTCAAACACAATAAATCACGCAGACGGGCCACATAGATAATAATATTTTTTAATGTAACATTAGTTATTTCTAAAGTTAGTTTCACAAAGTTCGTGAGTTCAAATTAATATGGACGTTATTACAGAAGTATCTGGGATATATATATATATATATTTCAAAGTGATTGCAATAGCATGAAATAAACATATAATGCAGCTGTATAAAAAGTAAACAAACAAAAATATCTTTAAAGGTGTCACAAACTTTTAGGACATCCACAGAAACAATGTTTTAATTTTCAAGTTGTGAACGGAACTCCCTCGTGGCTATACATGATTAGAAGGTCTTTTCAAATGCAGATTTATAACAAACAATTACCAAATGGTAGGTAAAGCCGTATCTATCAATTTCAGAGCACGCTGTTGCTTATTTATTTACTTATTTATTTAATTTATTTCCTCTTACTATTCATAAGACATGAGATGTGTCTTTGAACAGAAAGCAAAGCTGAAACCATCCTTCAGAAAGAACAAGCCACCTCAAATAAATTCGCATAAAATCACATCACTTCATATTTATTATTGGGTTATGAAAGAAAGAAAAATCCAACGAAACGTACTTTTACTCTGGCAGTTATTTGCCCAAAAAAAGCTATCGTATTTAGTACAAGTAATCAATTAATAGTGTTTAGAAAAATGACGAAAATTCTTGTGTCTGACGAATGCCCACATATTCTTCATCCATCTGCAAAGAAACTGAAAACATATCTGTATCTTACGAAGTTCTAAGTAGAAATGTGAAATTTGGACGGAAAATTCATTTTGATACGAAAACAAGGATTTTTTTTTTTTTTTTTTTTTTTTTTTTTTTTTTTTTTGTTGGAAATACGTGGGTAAAGAGGGTTTAAATGTTTTGACAAGAACAGAGTACTTTACGAACCCCTGAAGTTAGAAGATGAAATTCGGCATATAACCTTATTAGAAATAACTGTATACGTGTTTCGGTTATTTCAAAAATCTCGCACCTAAAGAAGAAAAAAGGGCGGGGAGATTTCTATAAGATTCATATTTCAGATTTTGTATTCAGAAAATGCTCAATACGAGGATTCACAGAACGTGAAGTTGTAAAATTCGGTTAATAAACTATTTATTCAAAACCAATGAACACTTGCTGCGTTTTCGAAAATTCTGTCTTTAAAGTGGAAATGCTTCTATAGTATTGAAATATTCCGTTTTATATTCACTAAATCTCATTCTCACCATGCGAAGAACGGACATTTCTGTTAGCATCATTATATAATGCAAATTTCCTTTTCTTCGGTCATGTATTAAATTTCTATCAAATTACCACATTTGCAAATAATAATAATAATAATAATAATAATAATAATAATAATAATAATAATAATGTGTGCGTTTTTGAAATATGAGTGTATACACGTAACTGGAAGACCTACGCACGGATGGGAAGACAATATTAAGATAGATCTCGCAGAAATAGAAATATAAAGTAGAAACTGGATTCAGTTGGCTAAGGATAGAAGTCAGTGGAGAGTTTTTGTGAACGCGGCACTGAACCTCGAGATCCATAAGCCATATAGTTACTTAGTTAGAGTGTACACATGAGGGCATTACGTTCCAAATGTTCGTTCAATTAAGCTACTATATTAAAATTGACTTAATCTATGTTTAAAATCTCTCATTTTCCGGTTCAAGTCACTCAGCAGAGAATGAATTTTTGTAGCAAAACGAAAACCGCAAATACCTTCTGCTTTCAACGTAAGTAAACAATTCGTTTTTCATTTAGATATTTGTTCTTTCTTTTTGTTTAACGTCCGAATAGCTTTAAAAAAAAATCACTATTTACAATATTTGTTCACCATCACTGAAATGAACCGACATTAATGTATTCAAAACATTAAAAAAAAAAAAAATCAATTATTTACTCCTCTTCGAATTTGATGGAGAGTGGTACAAAATCATTACCAATTGTTTGTTAAGTATTTTTATTAAATCAGTAACAAGAGAGAATTCTTCTTTATTAAATACACGTGGCCGTAATACATACTAATAGTTTACGATCTTTCTGTTTAATTGTATTACTTGCTTTAAGAGGTTAAGTTAATGAGGTTCATATGCATTATTTAACAATTCTACATTCTTCGCTCATGCACGTGATTTGAAGAGCACAAACAAATCGTGCAGTAAAAATACAATGAAAACAAACATACTATAAAGCCTATATATTAAAAACATAGCTCTGGAAACAATCTGTGGTACCAATTTCTTAATTTTGTCCATGAAAAAAATCACAAACACAGTAGTCAAATTGTTATGCATAACCTATTTTCTAAAAGCTTACAAAACAGTTCGCAACTTTAAAAAAAAAATAGAAAAGGAAAAAAAAACTTCGTCAAACGAAGTTCTCATAGCATGGTCAGTACGATGTAAAACACATGGAGTGTAAAGAAAAAAGTTCACTAAGTGGGTCAACTGCATACTAATAAATGAAAATATTGTTTAGGCTCCACGGGTTGTGGGAATTTTCTGCATTATTTACGAAACATTGTGTTGTAATTGTGACCTTATAACTGACCAGTGGTTCACACCACACTAAAGAATGATTCCCTGTTTCACAATGCAATCTGTTATCCTTCACGCAGAAATTAATTGAAGGTTGTAAGCGGTCCTAGAGACCCGATCCGAGCTTAATCTCTCATCAACATGCAGCGTTGAGGAGGAAGACCGAAATTGTTTACAACAGGACTGAAACAGAAGATGAACTTAGGTCAGAAATCTTCCTGGTCTCAAACCAATGATTTACTACGTAATGTTTAATTCGTGTGCAGGGTTGTTCGCAACTACGGAGCGTACGATGGGTTCTACTGGGTTTTGGAAAACGATTCTGAGCGCGGAACTTTTAGGAAATGTGAGTACCAGTTCTAGAATCAACTCGATATTGAAGTGGGGCCGCGGTGGCTCACTGGTAGAGCGTTCATCTCTGGTGTTTGGGGTCCCGGGTTCGATCCCAGCCCCCGCCAAGTGAACTTTGTGGTGGACAAACACCGTGTGCGTGGGTTTTCTCGGAGTTCTCCCGTTTCCTCCCACTTTCTTCATTCCACCATTTCATTCATTAGTCGTCATCACCGTCTTCTTTAGCCCAACCGGCATAACTGTGGGACGTAAAACTCAAAGATTTCATTTCATTTTTTTTCGATATTGAAGTGGAAGCAGAACTTAAAGTAAATTAAAAAAAAAATGCTATAGATGGATCCCTCGAGTTATCATATCGCAGTTGCTGAACACTGTTTGCAGATTGGAACAATCTTGAGTTCACAACGTTTGCAACTAATGATATTAAAATATATATCTGTATTTCGATTCTCTTCCCGAAACATATTTAATTTAAACTTTTAATTAGCTTCCGGAACTGCTACCGGAACCCGAAACCTTTTCGGTTCTGTTACCATTAACAATCCTATCTTTAAGTTCATACCAACTGATGAATCAAGTAATTTCGTCACCCCGGATAAAAGTGTAAGGATTCAAAAGACGAAGTTTCGGTTCCAAACAATAAGCCTGCTAGGTAAAGACAACACAGACCGGTGTGTGTTTTACATTTATCATACTGCAGATACGTTTTCTTTTGTTCCTTAACCTTTGATATATTAACTTAACAAAGGCTCTAAAAAATCGAAATTCTCTCTTTCGTTATATTGTATTTATAGATCAGCGCCAAACACGACCACTTTAAGTTACACATAGAGTACATTTCTTTGGAACCCACCGAAAAGTACAATGTCAGAAGTACTGAAGGAAATACGTCATGCTTGAACCACTCATTACTATGGACCAGTTACATTCATCATACAATGTGCATGATGAACTGTAACATACTATAGTCTACTGTAATGATTATTTTATAGCAAGTAAATGAACTTGCATGTTAACTCTGACATTTTAGCTTCGTCTTCTCGACTGCACCTCTTTATCCTTCATGTAACCTGTTCCATATAATTTCTGAAACCGAAAGAAATCTCCACACTCTCTCATCAATCTTACTAACGGAGGACCAAATATCCTAATAATCAACGATACTGAATCTGTAAATATTGGTAGAAAGTAGTGAACTGGCGTTTAGGATATATATATATATATATATGAGTACATTTTGCAGTCAGAAACAAAGTTGGAGGTATAAGAAATTATATCTCCAACCTATATAATACTTAATACTGTTTCTGACTCTACAATACGTAAATTGTTTCCAAGAAATGTATGCGCTATGGAAAAACAGCATCATTCAAGGTCTATTTATAATGGATTTTAACTAAATTTACTCAACACAAAAACATGGAATAAACCACTTCAAGAATAAAAAAAAAAAAAAAGTATTTTTATAAACTAAATAATACAGAAAGTTCTTTGATTATATATATGAATTATTCAAAAAAGCAAAGAATAAAAAAAGAAAAAAAATGAGTATGTCTTTAATTGTAAATAAGAATGAAATCTTTCAGATTTGCGCTCCACAAATTCGTACTTACGCTAACAGAGACTTGAAAATTAATTAATGAAAGTGAATGATTATGGAAGGAAGAAACGGGAGAATCCTGAGAGATCTCTTAGACATGATGGCCCACCACAAACTTACATGGCCTAAGGCCCTCATTCTTTGATTGGTTTCGTCATAACACAGCCAATACTTGATTCGAATTTTCATCTATGTATAAATAGTGTCCATCACTGCTTTTATTGGTTTTTCTAAAAGTCTGAACTGGCAAACCTATCACCAATTTGCAAATATATGTAATAGTAAAAACCGCATTATAGCAAAACCCGCATATACAAGCAAATGTTAGCAAACATGTGAAAATGTAAGTACCAGTTACTAGTAAGCTAAAAAAAAACAATCTGTCCCTCTTGCCAATCTGTGATATTTTATGATCTGTTAAAAACAGACATGGCCGTATTACAAGGCTTTCATTTTATTGAAAAAAAAAAAAAATAATTCGAATAGCATATTTTTATATCTACTATTTTCAAAAACCAAAGGAGCACAGCTTCATTTAGCTCTATGTAAAAGTTTGTTTACCTATAACCCCACCTATCCTGGTTTTTAGTACTGAGTTACAGGTTATATGAGAATTGAACAAAACGCAATACTTTTCATTCTGGCATCTGTTTCAATGGAATTCATTCATTAAAAGAAGCTTTCCTTAAATTAAAAAAAAAAAAACTCCGATTTCAGAATCAATGAACGTTATACTTCACAGCATCTCCGGTAATAAAAAAAATTAAGAGGAAGAGAAATAACGAAAAGTAACAAAGTATGTTAGGAATGGAATATATATTTTGCGGTAAGCAACAACTTACAGATCTGGCGTCTTATAATCACACAAAGTAACGCCATAAAGCTAACTACAGTGCTAATTAGGTCGAAGTTGAATTAAATGAATACTTCTTTGCAAGAGCTATTCATATACAGGGTGTTAATGAACACCGTCATAATTTTAGAGGTGATTCCCTATATCAAATGAAAGAAAAATGAAGTTGTAAAAAACACAGGTCCGAAAACGCCTTTAGAGTTATAAACCGCAGAAAATATGAAACCCTGCGCTTTTAAAAGGCTTTAGCTTGATAAATACGGGACTTATCAAGCGGTTCAAAGCAGTACACAAGAACTAATACGAGTTTTATTTAAATATCCATGTTTCGGTATCCCCTGATACCCAAGAAAAAAAATAAAAAAATCAGTACTAAAAGTATATCACAATTCCCCAACTTACCTTATACAGTACAATTCCTTACGCCTAAAGAGGAGAATTGTGAAACGGATATTTCGGCGAAAATTTTATTTCGGTGAAACGGATATTTCGGTAAAGGATAAGACTATGAAAATCTCATTAAAAAACAATGCTCGCTTTTACAATACACAGTATCACTCTTATCTAAATTGAATTTAGAATTAAGATGCATAGGATCGTTTACTGAAGCAAACAGCTTAACAGAAGTTCATTGCAACTGTAAACAAGTCATTATCAGTAATGAATAATAATTATTGTTACATAAAAAATACGTTTTACACCTCATGAATGTAAAGAAACTTACACTTGTAAATGTAATGCAAAATTAATTCTAGTAACTGTTGATTGTCTCCTTGGGTGGGCTACTACGCATTTAATATATGTTCACATGTAGTCAAGAAGACGTAAGTTTGAAGAGAATTTATGTTTAATTTTTTAGAAAATCCCTACTTTATATTAAGTTTTCTCTTCTGAGAGTATCGGACTAACTTTTCTGTATCATAATTACTATTGAGATAAAATCATAAAATCTACGTTTGACAAAGTCTAGAAATTTCTTTACATATTAAGTTAATACCTAACTCGAATTACTTAGTCCCACCACTCAATTACGTAGTTTTGCGGTCAGAACACTGGAAATATATGTAAAAGAAAACAATAATTAGCAAAACTACTTGATCGAGTCTAGACGTTACGTTACCTTCACCTGGCGGATGCCCTTTACGGTAAAGGTGGCGGATGACTAAGAAAAAACTGGTGGAATGAAAATGGGGGAGAACCACTAGTAAATCTGTTCTTGTTCACTACAAAATCGCGTGGATGAGAATAGGACCAGGGGCCCTCAATAAGAGAGGTGAGGATTCTACCATTAATCCACCGCGACCCCTTTTCTTCTTTCGAGAATATGGATGTGCCATCCACTGGCATAAATTCAACAAAGAGGAAACTCAAGATGCTATTCATGTTAACATGCCAGGGTTGAATTTAACATTGAAGTCAGAAGTCTAACTAAATACGAATTTATTTTCACATAAAGATGTAAATCAACTATACATAGTAAAAATGGTGTATTAAGGAAAGAAAAATCCCTGAGAACACCGTGTCCACTACGAAGTTCACGATATGACCAATGTAATCCGAGATAGCATTCCCGAGATGAGCTATTCTAGTGAAGAACTGCGGGTCAGCTATTAGTTATTCTTCACTAAACTTTACGACATGGAATACTTTTTTTTTGGTCTTTTTTTTTAAATCGATTATAGCATGCACTTGTAAATATAGATACAGTAGCAGTACAGATGTTGGTCGAAGTCAAGAAACTTTCTTACATTAACAACTTTTAAACAAATGTTTCAATTTGAGTGGTTTTCTTTCGAGAAGACCAGATCCTATATAAAATGGTGAAAATTATGTCCTAAATAGTGGTTCATTTGGTTCAGGGCTTTTGATTTTTCGAAAAAATGCGGTGACCTTACTCTCTTTTGTTGATGACTGTATAAATAATTGGAGAGATGATCACAGGTATTTAGCGTTGTGTATAAATGATGCTTACTGGATACGTTGTTCCACTTAAGCTATTTGCTACACATGTAATCAAGATTATTTTCGCCACACACACACACACACACTCTCTCTCTCTAGACAAAGAAAAACCTAGTGTTTTATAAATAATACAATGATTTTTTATTGTGTAGAAATCAAGTGAGGAGAAAAATACATAGCAGTATATGACAGTGAAAATGAAGTTAACCAATGTAACTAAAGACATTAAGGGATTATAAAATCTATGAACAAAGAATGGAATCTAAAAATCTTATATATTTTGATTACTTTATCAGTTACCATTTAACTGATACCATCTAATTAGATTTAACATATGCTGATCCACTGATAACACCGATAACCTTATCTCTGATATAAATTCAGATATTTCAAACGCAAGTTGTAAACGTAACATGTCTACATTAGTTTCTATCCTTACTTTCTAACGTTTCCCCAATAGTGAAAAAACTGCCATCCTGTTCAATTTTTCTGGTACTTAAAACGTGTGATTGTGTTTGCTAAAAAGTATGAAATATCCAATATAACACTCGAAAACTACCTTTTTACAGTTCCTTTTTTATCCACGTTGATCCACGATGAGAACTTGGCATTGAAAATTTGTTGTTTATATATTGATTATTTTAATGTTCAAGTAATATCTAATGAAACTGTGTACAAATACATTATGGGATAGAATCAGGTACCGCCTACCAATTCACAATATGATTATGTTTTCTTTTCTTCATTTTCTAATAACCAACAGTTTGATTGTCCATAAGTGAACGCAGATTGCAGCACGCTACGAGGAGTGAAATTCAGTGGCTGCCGTGTAGAGGTGGTGGTGTATGTTTGGTTTATCTTATTTAACTAGGAAAACATCGATAAACTCGTGCAAGGAGGAGCGCTGTCACACTTTGCACTTACCACAGGGACCTGGTTAGAACACAATTTTTGGAGTGCTGGCTGAGATAACGAAAACCAAACAAATGGCCTGCCAGAAGACCGAATCCCACGCCCCACTACTTTCTTGAGTCATTCACTTTATCGGATGACACCTAGACCATGTCATTCTGTTATCCTATATATACCTACGCTCCTTGGCGAGGAATATACTAACAAGCATAGTTATATCGTCACAGCTGTTACGAAAATAAAGCTCTACAATAGGGTACTCTTAAAACTTTAGATTGCAGATAGTGTTTAAAAACAACGTTAGAAAATGAACTACGAAATTCAGCAAATAGCCTCATATGTAAACTACGACATAAAAGGAAATGTGTAGAAAAAAATAAAAGAATCTTTTTTAAAATTGGTATTCTTGACAAAATGAGTTCAAGAATTTTCATTAAGCAAACCTATTACATAAATCTATGTGGATACTTTAATTAGAACTAGGCCTTTCCTTGCATAGTATGATTATGTACTGTAAGCCTAAATGTTTCTATTTTTAGCACCGAACCTGACCATTTACACAGCCTTATAATACGTAATTCTCTGAAGCAAAGATGCACGGCAATTTTGCGGTCATTAATTTAACTGCATATATTACGGTCAGCTATTTGGCGTGATCGCTTTAGTCGATGCTACAAGGGAAACAAAAGAATATAAATCCACTACAAATGCTGCTATGTTGACACACAAACTACACGCAACAGAAACACACGAAAAATTACATACATAGTGTCGAAGGATTTTCAGAAATAAACCTCTCGAACATCTTTCGTAACAAAACATCATAAAAAAAAAATTAACTAAGTGACACGATGAGTTACGAGCTCAAAAATTTAGTACATATACGCATGAAACAACGAAAGTTACGTTTGAACAAGAGAATTTTTCTTATATGCAGCTTCCCGAAACAAGGCCAAAAACATTCCTCGCAGGTGTGAACGTGCATGCAAAACAATTATCCGGAGGTTAAGTAACTAACTCCTCCCAAAGTATATGCAAAATGGCAATACATTCAATTACAATAGAATTTACAAAAAAAAAAAAATGTGTTCTTAGCACTACCTCCAGGCTATTATACACAATGGAATTAATTCGATAGGACAGAGTGTACTTCTAATTGGGTTCTCACGAAATGAAATTTCTGATTTGACGTCCCACAATTATTATATTTAGGCTAAGGAATCGGATGATTAACGAAAGTGATCGATGATAAAATAATTGGTAGAATGCAAATGAGAGGAAAGGAAGAAACTGGAGAAAACCAGGCGAGCAGGAGACAAGTTTTCAATGAAAGTGAAATATCGTGGAAGAATCTGTGGAATGAAAATGTGGGAAGAAACTAGGGATGCCCAATTCTGGAATTTTTACTTTCCGGAATACGTACAGTAAAATCAGAAAAATTCCGGATTTCGAAAAAACCGGGAATTTGTAAAATTTCAGATTTCGGAAAAAATCCGGAATTTAAAAAATCCAATGTCGGAAATACTCCAGAATTCAGAATTCGGAAATATCCGGAATTTATAAAATTCCGATTTCAGAAAAATTCCGGAATTTTTCCGAAATCCGGAAAGTGAAATTTCCGATTCAGGAAAATTTTGGCCATCCCTAAAGAAACAGCACAACTCTGAAAAAAATCCACGAACACCACAAACTCTCACCTCTCACCAGAGGTAAGCATTCTACCACTGAGCCATCATGCCTATTTATTAACTGGAGTGCCATGTGTGCAAAGTTAAGACAGCGCTAGCCTGAGCTTGAGCTAGCTTAAATCTGAACTTGCATGAGCTCCACTGAAATTACTGAGCGCGAGTCCAATCTTTGAGTAAGCTACAACTTCAAAATGGCCATATTATCTCCTCCTAAATAAAGTGTATTAAAGATTTCGCGACTACAATTTTAACGAATTTCGTGAATGTCCCCAATCAACTTATTACGGACAACTTAATCACAAGAAAATGGTACTAATGCAAAGGATTTACTTTCACAATTTATACACTGAAGAACATTAATCACTGTTTTCTAAAATTGCTTAGTGATACTAAATTCACTTTTATAAACTTCAAACTAGCTACTCTTTTGTTATTTTAACAAAAGAAACGGTCACGATCTGCTACCATGGCCATGAAAGAACCCAATTTACCCAGAATGTGAGTTTTTTTCCCCTGTTGATCGCGTTGTTTTCAGTCTGGTATATCATTTCCAAGGCCGTACCAAACACGTATCACTCTATTACCAATGTTCTGGGCGAGGCAGAGGACGAAGACGAAGAAAAATGTGTGAAAGGATTGGGAAGGAGAGAGGTAAACAGTAGGGTTAACGGATCTGGAAAGTGGTCAAGCGCTACCAATTAGAATACGTTAAGTACATTCTACCACCAGCAGCAATGGAACAACAGCATTCGAACACAAAGAAAAATTACACAACCGTAAACAATTCTAGCGCACATACTCTCTAATTATAACGAAGTAATTCTAACCAGTTCAGTAAGGAAAGAAATGATCCGAAACTGCAATACGGAAGAACACAATATTACACGATTAGTTTTTTTTTCTTCGTGTTTCACATGTCTAATCAACAATAACAGAAACACTATTAAATCAAGATTATGTTCTAATACACAATTCTGTTCTTAATTAGATTTTATTTCAGTGCTAAAAAGAAAGAAGGGAAAACAGAAAAGAGCATAATTGAGTTTAAACGAACTTCTAGAATCATGTTTAATTCTTAAAGAACTTTTAAAATCTGCTACATGAAGTACGAAGATATACTGTATGTCAATGTGATAAAGTGTTTGATCCGCTTTCCTCTTTCACACAGTGCTTCATGATGTCATAGATCGAGAGATCGTTCACGGTACAAGGTGATTCAAATCTATCTATATTATAAAATTGAAAGTGACTATGTTACTCAATCTCTTGAACCACCCAATTCCGATCGATCTTGATCAAATTTTTAATGTAGATGGGGTTGTGGCCTGAGAGTGTTTTTATCTATTCACTCTGACAGAAGAACTTACCTGTTAGGGGAGGAGGAGGAGGGTGAGATATAAAAATAAAATAAAAATTAGTAATTTCAACCACCCGACCGATTCGATCAAATTTTCAGCACAGATGACGTTCGGGCCTGGGATGGTTTTTATCATATCACTTTAACGGTGGAACGTACGGAAGGGGGAGAGACATTTAAAAATGACCCGAAATGACCGATATTAATGTTGAATCTATAGCTTCGGGGTTGCAGAGATGAACAATGACACTTCAGATGACACTCCAAATTCAGCCCCACAACTTTGGAGAGGGGGATATATGACCGATATTAGTGTCGAATCAATAGTCTTCAGGGTCACTGAGACGAACACTAATACTTCCGATCCAGTTTAAATCTAAATTCAGCCCCGCAACTTGGGGAAGGCTTGGAGGATATATGTAAAAATGATCGAAAATGATCAATATCAGGGTCGAATCCATAGTTTTCGGGGTCGCTGAGATGAACAGTAGCACTTCCCATGGCATGCCCCGCAACAGGAGGAAGAGATATTTATATAAAGTCATCAAAAATGGCTGATATTAGTGCCGAACTCATAGTTTTCGGGGTCACTGAGGTGAACACTGACACTTCCGATGCCGTTTAAATTCAAATCCAGGAACGTAACTTGGGGGCAGGGAGGGATATATAAAAATGATCGAAAATGACCGATAATAGTGTCAAATTCATAGTTTTTGGGGTTGCTGAAAAGAACAATGATACTTCCGATGCCGTTTAAATCCATGCCACTAGAAACAAAAATAGCATATTTCACGGGTACCAAACACGCATAGGAATTGTGCATTTATAATTTTTACATACTGCATACAAGAAGCAAGAAAACACTGATCATACATGAATTAGAAACTCCAACCGAAAGTAAACTCAATATCTCAAACGGTGCGAGATATTGAAACAATAATCGGAAAAATCTCTCCTTTATGGTATCCCTTGCCGATTTTTATCAAGTCGTCTTGCACTTGAATCTGTAAAGGGCCATGTACAGATGCTGTGAGGAATGAACAGGAGATTCATGCTCATATGTGAATGATGCACAGTGTAGAGAGCGCAGGTTCAGCTAATGTTCATTAAACCTTTCTCTAAGCGTGGGATGAACGGGCATTTCTACTAATAAATACAGTAATAAACGCTTCGTCTGAGAATAAAAACCGATGTAAATATCAATTGTAACTTAAATAAGTTAAAGTTATTTAAAAATCCCAAAATTGATTTATAATAAATAACCTAGTTGATGATAAAGATTTTTAATACCGAGCAGGCATAGACTGATGGTTAAGCCTCTTGCTTCGCAATTGAGAAATTCCAAGTTCAAACCATGCGGACAACCATCTTAGCATTTCAATTAAGAAGTTTAATAAAATGCTACTTTAAAAAGTCAATCAGATAATTCTTCATCAAGCAGTTTTATGCTCTGAACATGACAAAAAGTAATGTTGTTCTGTTTAATTATTTTTTGCAGATATTATTAAATTCTAAACTACTGGTTAACATCAGCAAACAGTAAATAAAGATTAAAGTTGAAGTAAAAAGTCCAGTAGATGATTTTGCCAAATATCGGAACATACCGCAAAAGGAAGCGGTATTGGCACTAGAACTCTGCAGCGTTTTGTGAATAAGACAAAAAATTATGGTAAAAAATTACCTTTCACGAGACATTTACTTTTAAAGAGTATTATTATCGATATAAATTTCTAGAAAGATAATTACATATATACAAGTGGTTACTTGTTAGCCTAGCGTAAATCTCGCTCTTTGGCAGAAACACTGCGTAGCAGAAGTAGCTTTGCACGATGTTTGCCAACTTACATGGCGCAACAATAGGACACTAGCAATCCTGAAACTTGGGTAATGTCCAGTCACTTGTTTAGGATTATTTCCTTTGCTTGGCACTAAACCACATTTTGCATATGTATTTTTTTTTTCAAAGATTGAAAACAATTGCCAACGAAGTTTCTTTTGCCTCTGAGTTCTAATTAATGGTTTTTTTTTGGATCAGTTTACTTGAACTTCCTTACTCCGGAAATCAGCAATACACTTGATATAGGTTAAATTCACCACTTCATGAACATCTGTATAACAGTATTGTTTGTCTGATTGTTTTCGAAAAGAACAAAATAGACTATGCTCTAAATATATTCTCCTTTCCATCCTATATGTTCTACGGCAGAAGTCAGATGAAATGATATACAGAGTAAAATATACGAGATTGAATTAGGATTCGAACTTGTTTCTGATTTATTCTTCCTATAAGTAAACTACTACGCCACCCAGTCTGTTTCATGAACAGTGGCTGAATATCAACATCAAGAATGGAAGAATGAATAGTTGTTCAAGAAGTGGAGCAGGTAGCGTAATGGTTAATACTTCGGCACGGTAAGCCCCAAAACCAGGATCGAATCTCGATCCAGTCGTGGTTCTACGAGTCGAAATACGAGAGAAAAGCTTGTATACCAATACACGCTTTCCCCTCATACCTATTCTGTCTAGCAATACAAAACTTGGTACACATATTTTTTATCCCCTATACTATTATTTGAAATGCATTTGGATTGTGTGCTTTTACCCAGGGCTACTCCAGAGGAGTCCGAAGTTTATGGGAGGGATTTTCTGGAGAGAATTTTCCCGACATTCTCTCAATTTTTCCTGTTCAAGTATGTTATGGGCCCCAATACATCGCACCTCTGTAAAACTGATTTCATGCTGAAGAGAATGAACTATAAACCATGACTTTCTAAAGAAGTGTTGATGCAATAGCTATTTCACTGCAAATCTACGATTTTCTTTATACTAACAGGGTTAATGGGCCCCAGAGACTTACTCCGTTGTCCATGGCACCTAAGTTTTTGTGCATGAACATATCTTTGTTATGTTTATCGAATGGACTAGGTTTGATTCGGATGTCTGGATGACAGGTTTATGTCCTTTCCTTGTTAGTTCAAGGTAGTATTAATGTTTTGTCTGGTTAGAATGTAGGCAGCTCACAAGAAGTATAAGTTCAAGTACTGATAGTAGGCAAACAAAATAACATCAACGGTAAGCTGGGTTGCATAAGCTACTCCTGCAAACAGCATAGAAATATCAGTTTGAAAACCACAATCAAGATAGCCGCTCTTGGACTGAACATACGACTCACAAATATTGTATGCTGTAACTGAACATCCGACAGCCGCTCTTGGACTGAACATACGACTCACAAATATTGTATGCTGTAACTGAACATCCGACTCACAAGTATTATATGTTGTAAACATATTTTCTTAGTTCTGAAATATCGTATAGCACAACAAAGTTCGTAACTGGAAAGAAAATTATAAAAGCCATAAAAACAACTCCATCCTAAATAAGCCAGCTTTTTTCTATCTCTAGCAACAATGAGCTTCGAGTTTCTTAGGCCTTGTAATGGGATGGAGTAAAGTAAATTCGTTCGGTTCAACTTTTCACGTCAAATCAACTAATTTTCGTTTTTTTTTTTTTTTTAATTATTTTTTAAAATATTGAAGACATATATATATAAACGTAAATAACAAGGGACAGGCAGGTTCTGTGCAACCGCTATTAAAAAATAGACCAAAAATATTTGAGCCACTCTACTACTCTCTTATGAATACCAAATGAGCACGACCGCATAAACCACAAGTAAATGCAATGACTTGCAATGCTACAGTAAAGGTGGTTAATAAAAAACATTTTTAAAAAGCTTGGACAAACAATCACAATACTTTACGGTCCAATAAATTAGTTTCACCTATATTGTTGGCTTTATCTGATTTTTTATACATACCGAAACAAAGTAATTTTTCCACTATTTTCATTTTTCAAAAATTACTCCCTTACAGAGTTTCAGCCAGATAAAATTGTATGAAAATCTGTCCAACTGTTCACATGTTAGGTATGAAACACTGCTGAGGAATGTACGAGTATAACAGTGAATAGCTGATCTTTCCATGTTCATTTGGACCAGCGTAGTGCAACTTCCATTTCACTCGATCGCCATTTGTGTGTCTGTCCATCTATCCGTTCCACAACTCTCGTGAAATTTATCCGATGTTAGCGATACTTGGTAATGTGCCTCCCTTCAACTTACAGAAATGATCATATTGTTTGCAGTTGTAATTTACCAAGAACAGAGAAGTAAAATGGGATACAATCTAAACCTTTTTGTAACTAGTTGTTGATTACGAGTTTTAGCATCCCTTTCAGCATCAAGGCTATATGAGACAGACACTATAGCGTAACATGGGATCCTAACTACATGAACTCCCACACGGAATAGAAGCCGGGATTCTTACGACACAGTCTATATACATACAAGACAATTTTCCAATATAAAACCAAGTAATATTCGTTCTGTTACAGTTGTTTTAATCCAGATTACTAAGTGTTCATGTTA
Organism: Thermobia domestica; assembly: GCF_964235325.1. Taxonomy (NCBI): domain Eukaryota; kingdom Metazoa; phylum Arthropoda; class Insecta; order Zygentoma; family Lepismatidae; genus Thermobia; species Thermobia domestica. The sequence goes on along the minus strand of NC_137467.1, from coordinate 76,078,214 downwards.
TTAAACTAGTTTGTTGGTTGAATTTGGGTTTAGCGTTTAGTTCAGCACTAAGGTTATATAATAAGTGGACTTACACCTTAACGTGGGATCCTAACCACAACAAGCTCACGCCAGGAATTGAACCACGGTGTCCAGCGCTGAAGACGCGTACGCTAACCATACATACATGAACTCCCCGTATATTAAAATTCTAATTCGGATCCAGATGGTAAAATTATTCAAATGAAGATCATTATTACACTGTACTTGTAAAAAATACCAAAAAAAAAAAAAATTGTAAAACTATTCTTTCAATTTTGCAAGTTGAAAGAAAAAGTGAAAGAGGACCACTATAAACATTCTTAATTTTAAGCAGATGAAAGTCGTTAAGGCAGCATCGAATAACACTGCTACAGGCATCCTGAAAGAACTGAAAGCCGAGTTCTTTTAAGAAAATATTTGTTCTCATTCATAGAGAAAAATAATTTGTACTGACGCCATAGGCAATGACTATTTTTGTCACAAGTACCACTCACTCAAAATCAACGCTGAAAACGTTACTTCAACGTATAGGCATGCAAAAACACATTAAATCTCCGATAGATAATACAGCTGCGCCGGTAAAAGAATACCTAATATGTTTATCAATGAATACAGAGATTGAAACAGATTAGGTTACTAGGTCAGATCTTAACGAAAAAGAGTATTTTTAAATCTCTAAAAACACATACTTTAAGTTATGAATATTTACCCCCTTGTCTTCCGTGTTTTCTACTTTTTTTTTTTTTCCAAACTACAGTCATTCATGCTATCAGTCCTTTTAATCAGCTTAGCTTGAGACTCATTAGAAAACAAATCCAGGAAGGCTTGAGGAAATTTTATTTATCACAAGTGTAGTTTAAGCCGTACGTCGCTACTATCTCCCACAGGCAATTAGCATTAATTTCGACTTCTTGTTTTCAGTGAGACCTTGGTTTGTACATACTTTGTTAGTGCTACTATTACTAGCGGCTCCCTAAGGAACAATCTGCTTTTTCGTTGTCACTACATCAATGATAAGGGTTTTGAAATACCTAATTTCTCGAAAACCCTGATATTCATTTTGAAATATCATGAATAGATATTTGAAAAATTCGTAAGGAAATCTATCGTTTACGTTGAGTTTCTCCACAGGATCTGATATATGAATTGTTTAAATAAAGAATTAACACAATTGAATGTTGTATATTATATAATGAAAAGTGTTTATGTGCCCACGTTAAATAACAGCTCTTACTCCACACAAGGTGTTTCCACTCCTGCTCCCTCTTAATAAAATAATAAAAAAAAAATTGAAGAGTGGATCCATTTGTTACCAATAAAATATAGAAGTAGGTAGGGAGAAAATAGGTGTAGGTGACTAGTTTTCTATACCTTTGTAGTTTTATCAACAATGAATGAAGTGCGAACGGAAAATAAAAGCAAAGATAGGAAATGAAATATTTTAGTGTGAAGTCCCTCGATTGTGCCTTTAGGCTACGAAAGACGGACTATTAACGCAAGTGAATGATGGAAGAAGCGGTGGAATGAGAATGTGGGAAGTACTCACGGCCATGTTATCATCACAAACTTACTTGGCCGGGGATCGAACCAGGGTATCCACACACCAGCGGTAAGCACTTTACCAAAAAAGTAAGGATAGGAATGGCAAACGAAGCACTGAAGAAGAAAAGTCTATTGGATCTTTGAATAAGATGTTGAGAAAAAGACTCATAAAATGTTTCGTGTGGAGTATTGTACTATACGAAGCAGAAACAGGGACACTATGCAAAAGCAATGAAAAGGACTGGAAACTTTCGAAATGTGGGTATGAAGAAGAACGGTGAAAATTAGGATTGAACGGCAAACAAATGAGTGTTAGAAATAGTAGGGGAGAAAAAATTAGATGTAACTGAAAAGAGGAACAAAAACTGGTTGGAACATTGGCAGAGAAGAAACTGGATTATGAAGAACGTGATAGAGGATATGATAGCAGGGAAAAGAGGGGGAAACAAAAGAGGCTACAGCTGATATTAAAAAGAAAAATCGTACGTGAAGAGGATGAGAATAGGTGAGGATGGTGTGTGTGTGATGGTGTTATTAGTTTAGCGTCTCTTTCAGCAGCGAGACTATATGAGATATAGACCTACTGATTAACATGGAATCCGGATATGAACTCCTGCGGGAATCGAACCCGGGTCTCCCATGCCAAAGGCGCGTACGCTGTTTCACCACGAGGAAGCTCAGGACAGGTGAGGACTGTGATGCATTGAAGTATCTCAGTTGCAGCAAGAGAGTTACCAATAATTGCAGAATACCTATGATGATAAATAAAATACCTACGTTTCTGGTTTTGACGTCGAAGGTAAACATACGACTATACCGTCCTTTTTAAACATTCAAATATTGAATTTTCTGATTGGCAAGTCCCACATCAGTTGAGTTTATTTTCACTTTTTTACTTCAGAAAAAGAAAGAAGGCGAGGGAGAGGAAGATGGGGAAGAAACAATCTTGACGTAAATGCAAATGAACTGTTAACACGAGATCTATCATGCGCATTACAAATGTGATGTAAATTGTTAACACACGACACAAAAAAAAAAAAAACTTTCTACTACAATAGCAAATAGCAACCATGAGCAAATGCAATACTTTATGTATAAAGGCTGACAGGCAGGATTAGTGGGTGGAGTACTTCATCAGATTAGGCTGAAGCCGAAGTATATCCAAAACTGGAGCAGCCAGCATGCGAGTGCTGTGTTGTCTCACTGTAAAAAGCTGCGGCATGCTCTCTCGCCCCCACATGGACCACTTCGCGAATGGTACGCCGCAGTTTACGGTGAAAGTCTTAATGTCATTAATTCCTTTCAGGGAAAAGGTGAACAATGTATCACAACTATATATATAAACAAGTTTTTCAACACAACAACACATAACTGTTACGGAAACTCTACAAATAATATCAACTATTACTATCGCTTCCAGCAGGATCATATGTTGAACACGTCGAGTAATTATTTCCGGCAAAAACAAGATTTCAAAAATTGATATGCAGTATGAAGAAGTATCTATACACAATGAGGTTCTCGGCGCATTGAACTGTTACATGGCGTGACTATAAATATTTATAAACACTAATATTAACAAACGCTTTTTAGTTATTCAAGTACTCCGTTCTAATACGTGCGTTCGAATTCAAGTTCTACAAGCGAAAACAAAAATGAATTTTAACACAATAACCTTCGTTTGTCAATAACCTTCGAACGAAGTGACAGATTTAATTATGGCTTTATAGATCAGATTCTTTCTATCCACCGAAAAAGTACTGCATCTGATTCATTCGTTGCGTCAAATACATTGCAACTTGGTATAGTTTCAGTTTGTTGAACTTCAGCATTCTTTTCGATACCAAATGCTATATGAAACGTGGACCTATAATTTATGGTGAAACATGAACATAATAGTAAACATTCATCGCTTTCTCATCAGGAATCGAACCCAGGACCAGATGCACCAAAGGCGCACGGGAAGGGGAGGACTAGCCACTAGATCACGCGGGAAAGTTATAACTTGGTATAGTTTTAACATGTAGTGAGGTGTATTTTAAACGGTTCTACTGTTTTCTTCAATTCCTACTGATACCGTGGGCTATAAATGGTATTTATTTATTTATTCCACTTTATTTGCCATTGTAGGAATGCGTTCATCCCCTCAGCCGATTTTATACCCACGCTTGAGACGCTTCCAAGAAAGAACACGCAATGTTTCATGAAAACTTGGTTATTTTTAGGGAAATTATCAGTAAAGCTTTTTTTCTCTTTATTTTGGGGTAACATTCTCCAATCTCTTATTCTTGAACAATTTCAATCCCGAGCAACTTTTTTTTAAAGTGAAGTACATAATATATATGATGTATATACGTATTTTAAAGCACGTATATATATGTATGTACGTACATGAAAAGTACTTAAATTTCAGTGGACTTTAAGGCAACGTATTATTAGAATGATACAATACCGCAAACAAACAAACGACACTTACTCGCACGTATTTTAAACCACATGTGCCACGAAAAACACGCGTAAGTACAATGAATTATCAGACGAAACCACGTACACGAGTAACATCCGTAACTTATCTGTTCTGTTAAAAAAAAAAAAAAATTCTACTCTTAGTCTGATTTGATTTGTTTTTACACGGTCAACTCAATATTACATTTTATTTATTGCGTGGAATATGTCAATAATGCATTTACTTTACATCCAATAAATCTTCAATAATTTCGGAAACTTCAGATGAGTTTGGCTCTTTCTTTACTTCATCGTCTATTTCATCTTCAGTTTCTTCAATATTAAATGGATTGTGTTCTGTGTTACTCTTTCCTAGTCCTGCCTCTGGATAACTGAAAACCAGTTGAAACTGCAACCTTCTGCTCGTAATCTGACCAACACTAAAATTTCTTGTATTGTGTTAATCCAAACAAGAGGTTGAAAACAGAGGCGGGTCTAGAAGGTAAAAACTAGGGGAGCAACCAAATCCCAGACTATGATAGGTATATTATGAGTTTACTACAAACTTCCAAAAATATATTAGTAATAGCTTCAATTATTTTTGTCTCCCAAAAAACTGGGGGCGGGGGCTAGGTCTCTTCGGCCCCGATGGAGTAGTTAACAATTTATAAACCCTATGTTACGAAGAGAAGAAAGCAAAATTGCCCTGTCACCTGTTCAAAACGGGATTTTCTCTAATTATCCTTTGCATGACACTCGTTTTCATACTGTGCTTACATACATTTGAGTCTCACTGTATTATGATTAAATTCCATAATCGACATAACAGAACATAAACGGCATTTTACTTATTTTCACTTTAAATTATTTCGGAATTTGACTTAAATCAACGATTTTTATTTTTAAAAAATCAAGCGATTTAAACTTTTATTTAAATTGTGTTTTAAATCAGACTGATTTAAATCAATCCACCCTGTCATCAACGGAACAAGTGAACATTTATACATGAACAACTACATATGTAAAAGCTTTTTGAGAGACGGGTTAAAAAGCTGCGGCGTTTTTATAACAATCGACCAAAAATAGTAACATGTTGATAATTCAGAGAGCGGTTTGAGGCTATTTCAGCGTAATCCAAGTGAGTTTTTGCATCGATTTGTAACAATGAATGAAACAAGGATCCATCACCACCTACCTGAGTCATACGCAATCTGCAATGTGGCTGAACGGAACGACGGCGGCCATAGCGACCAATGAAGCAGCAATCGGCAAGAAAAGTCTTGCCTAATATTCTTTGAGATGCACGTAGCATAATATTTATCAACTATCTTCAGATAGGAAAAACAGTGAGAGAGAATAATATGGAGCATTATTGGACCGTTTGAACGACGAAATAAAAAAAAAAAATAAAAAAAAAAAAGAAGACAAGACTGTATCTGGCGAAAAAAGATGTTCTCTATGAACCAGTTCACATATCCATAAAAGCAATGGTGATGAATGAAACTACAATTTGCTCCACTACCACCACCAATGACTCGAGGTGATTCAAAGAGAAGAGATTTGCATCAAATGAGAATGTCGAATGCGAAACTAATGCGTATTTTGGAGCCCGTAACAAGTGTACTCTATAAAAAGTATCAAATTGTTAGAAAGCCATTGAAGTAAGTGTACAGATCTTAAAGGAAGGAAACTATGTTAAAAAATAAAATAAATTTTTGACCCGAAAAAACTTTATCATTACTAGTCCAGGGAGTTTTTACCCCATGTAGTATTAAAGAAAAAATTGAAATATACGTCCCACGATTATGCTAAAGGAGACGGTAATGGTGAGAAATGAATGAAATGGTGGAGTGAAAAATGAGAGCAAGAGGTAGAACCTCCACACACGGTGTTTAACCACCACAAAGCTCACTTGGCGCGAGCTGGGATCGGATCAAGGTCCTTATGCACCAGAGGTGAACGCTCTACTACTGAGCCACCGCGGCCTCTGCAGTATTAGAGAGAACAAGTGTAAAATCATCTCTTGCTTTCATATATACCACATGTTTTAGCTCTGGATATCATTTGTTTTATTTCCAAAAAAAAACTAAAGAAATACTTTATGCTGTTGGATTTCTCACAAAATAACTTGTTTAATTTTCGGACATCTGACAATTTACTTCGAATTTCTCTGATATACTGAAAAGAATGGAAGAGGGGAATATGCATCCTTGACCTGTATTAAAAAATTAAAAAAAAAAATGAAGGTGAAAATTTGGGAAACACGCGGCAGCATAAAAATAAATAAATAATCTCTGTAAGTCAATATAAATTGAATACGCTTGCTCATTAAATATAATGCGTGTTTTCTTTTGTGATCACGTTCTTAAAGAAACAAACAATGGGCAAAACGTAAATGACCCTGAAAGCAATCCAACTACTAACCACTTGTCAAAATATTACAACTTCACTCTTCTCCGAAGCGCTTCTTCTCTTCCGTCCACAGTAGTACTAAATTACCTATCTCTTTCTAATATAAACACTATGCAAGACTTGGATTTTCCTGATGCGTTATGAAATAATTGCAAGTCATGAAGATTATTATATGCATTAAAAGCAGGAAGAATAATTCAAAGAGTAAAAACAGACTGAAGGTAAACAATAGATTGTTGTCATATTACGAATAACAGACATGACTTAATAAGAACCAGGACTAACACACCTTTGTAGGAAGAAGCGACGAAGAGAAAAACCCTTGAGGGGAAGATTGGACATAATATACTAAGTGAAACTGACCAATTTTGTTATGTACTTGCTATTTCCTAAGACCACGAAAAGAAATCTTTCTGCTTTACATGACACGGTTATGCCCACTAAGCTAAAGGAGACGGTGATGATGAGAAATGAACGCAAGGCTGGAATGAATAAAGTGGGAGGAAACGGGAGAACCTCGAGAAAACCCACGGACACGGTATGTCCACCACAAAGCCCACTTGGCGCAAGCAGGTATCGAACCAGGGTCCCCACGCACAAGAAGTTAACGCTCTACCATTAGGCCACCGTGACACCCCCCTCCTAAGACCATGATTGCAAATGTTATTTTGAGCTCACAATTTTGGTTAAGCACAGAAAATGAAAACAAAAATCTTAGGTCATAAAACCGTTTACTGTTATGGCTCATACCAAAAATTTACGAAATTTCTAGTGCGCTATAAATTTTATCGAAACCCACAAATTGAAATTTCACTTTCTCAAATGCTCTTTATGATTTTCTAATACTTACAAAATGTAACTGAGTAAAGTAATCTTTCCGAGATGGAATTCGATGTTGAGAACTCGTAACCAAAGTGCATGAACTAAAATGAAATAAAACTCTAGACTGTAACTAGTTATAGTATCAACTTCTTCAAGTACTCATCACTGAGCGCTTATCGCTACCTAATCGATTAAGCACATATTCAACATATTTATGCCAATGTTATTTTTCACTAGTCACTACGTTCTGGAATTCAACTCGTCCTCGAATATTGCAGGCCTCAGACATCGCTTGATTTTCATAAATGTTAAAGACTACAGCGTTCAGTATGTGCGTATGAATGCTGTAATCGGCAACGACATAGAGAGATGAAGAACTTTGTTTATGCAGGCTATAGTTCTTTTTCTGTACTAACAACATCTACTCTTCTATATGGCTGGCAACCCCTTCACTTCTTTTAATACAGCTTAAAACCTGCTTTGACTGTGTTTAATCCTTCATTATCAACATTCCTCAGAATACACAATGAACTGAAATAGGGGGGCATACAATAATATAATTTCTCATTGACATCTGAACCAATTTGATGAACTGTCTTACAAATCAAAAGGCGCATACTTTCCTTGCTCTTATGCATCGTGTTACAGATTTATTTTTAAAAAATCATATCAAACATCGAACTTCCGCTGAGTGCTGTCAGCTTTATCAAGACATATATATATAAAGTTTTAGTGAGGATCGCATGGATAAGAAGCAATTACACAGGTGATAACTCTATTATATATATATATATATATACAATAGTAAACTAGTCGCTTTACAATTCCAGTGCGTATTTTATAGCACTTAAGTCATTGCGCTGCTTCTGTTGTGATTGGTGACGACAAAAAAGGTGACATTCCAGCATTTCTGCAATGCATTTATGTTGGAACTTAATCCCAATTTTTCAACGAAAAATGTCTGGTCTTAAGAACAGTATGAAAGATTTATCACTTCCATTTTATAAATGTTATGTTTTGTATTGCTTAGGTGTTTTCAACGACCCGATATTGAAGCAAGTTTGATGTCGCATGATAGCATCGGTATGTTCTTTCCATCTGTGGATTCCTTTTCGTCATGTCAATCTTGATACATGAATGGAACTTTATAGATACATTGAAATACAACGGATTAATGAAAAAAACTTCTATATCCTGCAAGTTCTTCTTTATGCTCTTTCCAAGCACTAATGCTGCCGTAAAACTATACATTCTGAAACTTTTTTGTAATTTGTCAGAAACCGAATTAAATAAAGATTTGCCCATCCATTTCTTGCCGGGAAGGGTAATGAGAAATAGGATAACGGAATGAAACGTACCAGGTGTCATACGACAGTTTTTTTATGGCTTTCCATTTCATTTAATTTGATTCCATTCCGAAGTTATTCGGTTATATTCGAATTTTCTGCTTTGTTTAATTTTTGACATTTTCCCCACCATTCACATTTTGCAACATTAACTACTGGACATGTTACGAAGAATGTGTCACTGTTTGGTGTACAAAGCAACCAAAAGTTGTTCGAAATAAATTGATACGAGGGCGAATCAAGAAGTAACGCACAGCAATTTATGAAAAGAAGAGTGAAATAGGTAAAAGAGCAAATATATACATAATGTAAAAGCTCATATTTTTTCAACATACTTTCTTTGTACTTTTCAACATACCGGCTAAGTTTCTCAATTCATTTTTCACCACCGTGGAACACGGTTCAAAATATTATGTTTGTACAAATCCGTCTTTCGAAAGTATAGCTATTAGCGCAGAATGGATTTGACATCATCATCGAAATTATGTTGTGCCAGCCACGAAGTTCTCCATTGGGCCAAAATAATCTGTAGGTGCCAGATCAGGACTGTGTGGAATGTGCGTTTGGAAGAAATATGGGAAACAAAGCAAACCAAAAAATTCAAATGGAATCGAGCGGAGTGAAATTGAAAGTAGTTCTGAGTAGGAAAAAAAAAAAAAAAACACTATTGAATGATTTAAAAAAAAAAACTTCATTCTGTTATCCTTATTTCCACTACTCTTTCCGGTTAGTGTCAATTTTTGATTTGATAATGGCCGTTTCCACTACTCTTTCCGGTTAGTGTCAATTTTTGATTTGATAATGGCCGATCTTTTAATCTATTTTTTTTATTATTCTTACGCCTTCACAATGCTCAAAACATCAGTAAAAATTCGACATTTACTATGATTTTTCGAATAAACACAGAATACAGAAGAGTACAGTGAATTAATTTACATTCTGTTTGATGCTTGCCAGCAGTATCCTAAGTTTACTTATACGGCTGCCTAAGCATGGAAATTTTATTTCGGTAATAATTCTCAACTGTATCTGTCTGTGTGACAACTATGACGAATTGTTTGTCTACATGTAATCCATGAAGTGACCAAGGGAAAAACTACTAGTCAAAATACACCTTGATATGACAATACAATAGAGCTTTAGAAACACTTAAGAAAATGAGTTGGTAACGTATGTGCCCATTCTCTACCTTGTGTTTTTATTTAACTTATGATCTCAGTCTAACCAAATATAAGGTCAGCAAATTTACTGATCACATAAACAAAAACGTAGCAGCTCTCTCCAAAATAACTGCGCAAACACTGAATTAGCAAGTCGTTTCAAATGATGGTAAAGTCCTTAGCTTCGTTTCCGTTCTTGTTGCTACAGCCTGCAATCTATTCTAATATATAAAAATGTATTTCTCCTCTATTTGTTGCTTCCGCCACGAAGCAATAAACAAAATTAAACAGTAATACAATAATACATGTACTAGATTGCAGTGACTGCTGGGAACAAAAAATCTTGATTATAGGCATTTTATTAGATAATAACGATAATCTACGGATATAAATTGAATAAAGAGTTGAGAAAACGACAAAATGCTTTGTGTGGAGTATTGTACTGTATGGGTCAGAAACACGGACATTACGCAAAAATGCTGAAAAACGACTGGAAGCTTTCGAAATGTGGGTGTTGAGAAGAATGCAGAGAATTAGCTGGGTCGAGCCGAAAACGAAAGAGAGGATGTTATAAATGGTGGGGAAGAAAAGAACAATTTTAGATATTATTAAGAAGAGGAATAGAAGGTTGAGACATTAACTACGAAGGAATTGTATCATGGAAGACGTGCTAGAGGCTATGGTGGCAAGAAAGAGAGGGAGGGGCGAAGGAGACTACAATTAATGAACGATATCAAAACAGAAAAATCGTACGTGAAGACGACGAAGTGGTTAGCGGAAGACCGTAGAGTATGGGAGCCTTTTAGTTGCGGCAAGTAACCTGCCAATACTGGCAGAATACCTATGATGATATGTAAATAGAAATTAAGAGTGATTTTGTTTGTGATCGGATCACAGAAAAACGACTGTACCATCTGAAATGGATTTTTCCACATAGTATCTATAACTGGTTTTTATCACGTCACTTTGATTAAAATGCACCTCCTAAGAGAGAAAGAGGGGACTGAGCATTTATGTCAAACATTCAGTATCTCACGAGTCCTGGAGATATGACCCAGCGTTTTAGAAAATTACGCTTCTAAGAAGGAGCAAAGAGGGCATTTCCACACATTTTTATTCTATACTCTCAAATCGACATTGGTTGTCACATCAACACGGGAAAATAGCTGAACCGTATGACAAACGGGCATTTCAGCTAGTCAGATAAATAATTCTATTATTGTCTTCAACCACTGTATATGAATATCTTAGTTTATCTTACGTGTTTTACACTAAAGCAAGTTCTAGTCCATTTATTTGTAGCAAGTTGTAACTCAACCAAAGGTTAAAAAAAAATGTGTATGTGCGAAAGTAACAAGGAATACTCAATAAAATGACAAAGCTTACTACCTTTGCATCCGTGATCCGTTGATATTTCGACTCGCTCTGGAGTTATATTCGCTACTATTTTTAGCTTTTGTAATTTGGAGCTCCATCATCATTGTTGTCTGCTTATGTCAGTCCTGTGAAGAAAATAAAACTCGAATTCCGGACTTCACTGGATTTCTTTACTCTTAGAGAATAAGGTTACAGAAACCCAGTGAAGTCCGGGAATTCGGATTCATTTTCTTCACAAGACTGACATAAGCAGACAACAATGATGTAGGAGATCCAACCTGCAAAAGATAACAAATGGTTACGAACATACCTCCAGAGCGAGTTGAAGTATCAACAAACTAAAGAGGAAGATCACGGATGCAAAGGAAAGGTTTGTGCTTTTATTAATTTAAGATGCGCCCATGGCATTTATCAGTAAAGGAATACTCACGTCTAATATTTTTCAGTGATCCTGTTTCCTTAAGTTTTCTCCGAAAAGAACTTCAACAATGTATTTATATGTAATTAGGTTCTAGGCGAATAATTGGTGTTGAAGGTTCCACCGCGAGCCATCATTCACAAGAAAATTCCCGTACGACACAAGGCAAGTTGACTATTATGTATTGGCATTCAAGTATTTGGGGAACAAATGTACTTTGAATGCGTTATGAACTATCACTAAAGGCAATAGCAGAAACTCCTAGTATTGAGTAGTAATGGTAAAAATAGGTAGTGTTTCCACAATTTTCGTTTCTTATAAATTAATTACGTGTGGTTACAAGCTATCACGAAAATATTATTCCCCGTCAAGTTTACATAATTTATTAACAGTAAACAAATATTGGTAGCTGAAGCCCAAGAATAACTGCAGTACTGGATAAAATAAATATATATATTAAAAAAAAGTGTGTAGGGTTTCCCAAAATATGTTTATTGTTAAGAGATAATCTTGTATTTTACTTGCATTCCATTTAAATTACCTACAAAACAATGTCGTAGACGGAAAACTACCTACTTTGTTTTGGTATTATTCCACAAAAAGTTCTACATGTTTTGTTTGTTTCAAAATGCTATAAAACAAAGAGTAAAACCAAAGATCACATAGTATTCTTGATAAAAGTTTTCCCCCCTTATTTTTCAAGTTTTGCGTCCATGTTAGGCATTGAGGCCACATGACTACATGGATATTAAGTAGTTAGGTGTCATATACAAAAACATACGTATCATACAGCGAATCGAAACCGGATCTCACATACCAGAAGACGGGAAAAACGTACATCTAGTCACGTAAAAGCACTCCCTAAATCTTGAGAAGTATTGCGAAATACAGCAATAAAATCTTCTTAGACTATGTTTGCAGCTAAAAAATATTAACTACGTAACAGAAATATAATGTGATCATGACTTACTATATTTGTGCAAATATAGGCCGCACTTTTTTCCTAAATTTTGGCTTAAAAATCATGGTGCGGCCTATAATCGAGATTTTTTCCCCTCAGATCATAAATCAGTCAGGTCACAAGACCTCCCAATATCTAAAACATATTCTGTTGGTGTTGAGTCGCCCTTAGTTATGCGGGAGTTGAAGAAGGGGAGTTAGAGATGCAACTCTAAGTATTGTCTAATTGAACTTTCTCGTAAATTTAGTAGTGCGGCCTATATTCGTTTTATATATATATATATAATCTCGTGTCAAAAGTTCAGGTATCTCCTATATTCGCGCAAATACGGTACTTAATCTGTAAACATTATGACCAAAGATATTATTCTGTTTCTTAAGGCTCTTCCCTAGTTCACTTTCAATTTTTTCTATTATTTTCGTGAATAACTTAGACAATGAAGAATATCAAAAATGCACAAAGTGAGCCAGATAGTATTTATAAAACGAACTTGTATTATATGAATTCTGAACTACGAATATGAACTAATTATTATACGACCTAATTGTTTTCAAGACCTTCCGTATAATATATGAGTGTGGATATCCAGCAATTATGACGTCATAAACTGCGTAACCGAATTTCTGATCCATGAGAAAAGGTTGGAAACGGTTATTAGTTTATTTAATAGCATTTGGTAGATACTACCTGGCTTGCTTTATAGATTTTTGATATTCTTCATTGTCTAAGTTGTTCATTAAAGGTTTAGAATGATTTGCTCTCCAAATTTTAATTTTGCCTTTTGTTCTAGTTAGCTTAGGAACGATTGCGCGAACTTTAGTCTGAAATTGATAAGCTGTGGTGTCTCCACTTTTGTAGGCCTTCCCTTGCTCCTTGGCCTCGTGCATTGCCGTGAGGTTCTGAGTGTTTACCTCATTGTAGTTTTGCATTGGTTGAAAAGTGTGTACACGATGGAAAGGTTACCAAATTGTAAGAAAACTTGTTTTAGAATAGAGACTGAGGGTAGTGCAATAATCGATTCTGACAAATTTATGTTACAATGTTTTTTTACATAACGATGGTATAGCATTCTACGAAGTATAGTGCGGAAATAAGTTTTCCCTTTCTTTTGTGTGTACTGGGTGAATTTAATATTATCATATAATAGGTACATTTGGCGAGTAACAGTTTTTTTTTTTTTTTTTTTTCTTTCTTTCAATGTGTTGATCGCGTAATAGTTGAGGAAAGATCTACAGAAAAAGCGTGTTGTCCATAATAGAATGGCAGTATGCTGCAATCCTGGTCAAATACGGAGGTGTACGAAGTAGTGCTGTATGAATAGCATGCAGAGCATAATGTCTACAAATCTGCACATGACTCGTGTATGTTTCTGGTCTCCATGTCAAATTAGTGCAAATGATAAAGTCGTAGTCTAGGCAGTTTTCCAGCGGAGGACCAAAAGGTCGTGGTCGAGGGGACAGACTCCACATTCATAAGCGCGAAGAACGCTGAGCGGATGAATGAACTTATTCAGGATGCTGACTGTTAATTAAACTGCCTGCAAGCTTAGTATTTTATGTGCACAAGCATAATTATCATTCATAAAACCAAAAACCCACCACTTGCCTCTTTATCAGGGTCCATGAATATTATCTTTTTACAGAATCTGCCGCATTAATAGAAAGGCGGACAAAAATTTCTTAGTCAAATTGTCACAGGAAACGATAATTTTGTCCATAACTACACACCCAATATTTGCATGATCCAAATCAGCAACCATATAGTAGAAACATTCCAGTTCACCATTCCGCAAAAGGTGCAAGATAGTTCCATTGGCGAGTTAAATGCTCCTCGTCGTCTTCTGGAACATGAGAGGTATTCCTCCGGTGAAGATAATTGAAAAAGGAATTGTCAATGCACAGCAGTACTGTGAAACCCTTACGTGTTTAAAGGCTGAAATCAAGCGAAAATGATCTGACATGCTCACATCACATGTCATGTCATTCTCGACGACATAACCCTAGACCTCATACACTGAGAACTATGGAACATGTACATAATTTTGGGTGGTAATGCAGTGAACATTCCCCTTGCAGTCCGAATTTTGCACCCAATAACTTTCACCTATTCGCTGCCTTGAAAAACTGGTCAGTCGGAAAGAATTTTTCAAGTACCGTAAAGGTGAAAACTTCCGCCCTCCAACTCTTCCATATGTAGGATACATCTTTTACAAACAGGTGTTCTTCTATATAGTGTAGCAGTATGACAAGTCAACGGTGACTACAGACAAAAGAGGAGTAACTGTTTTTAATACAGTAATGTTTTTAATAAAAACATAGTATTTTTTTGTTGATGAAATTATTTTCATTTTTAACTGGGAGAATAAATTCAACCTCATTATTTCAACAGTTAAGATTGCTGCAAAATAAGATCTAAGGTGTTCTTACCTGACTTTGCATTTGCTGGATAACTTCACAGTTTATTCACTTTGTTAAACTTACAATCTATTTTTTTCGACAATACACACAGCGGAACTCCAAACATTCTCCTTATGTCATCAGCCACTTACCTTCTTGTTACTTGTTCTGTCCCAAACTATTACCGGTAAAGGCAGAGAACCTTCTTTGGGCGACGATTGCTCACTACGACCGATTATAACCAGTACGGATTAATACTCCACTATGACACGATTTCAGAATCCTTTCACAGTAATTATTCTCCAGACAAGCGCCAACTGATTATCAGAGAACTATTTTATCATTTATTTAAAAAGACATTTTACCTTAACATCCCTGTATTAAATTATAACACATACAGTTTCACGGTTTCTCTTAAGCCTTCTTCGATATTCTGCTAATCTT
This sequence comes from Thermobia domestica, assembly GCF_964235325.1. NCBI lineage: Eukaryota > Metazoa > Arthropoda > Insecta > Zygentoma > Lepismatidae > Thermobia > Thermobia domestica. The sequence continues at coordinate 76,062,870 of NC_137467.1, read as the reverse complement.
ATGACAGATTAAAGTATTTTCCACACTGGAAAATTTCATAATTAAAAAAATGAAAACCTATATTATTCCACACTTCCAATTTATTTAAGACGTAAATATTGAAACGTAGCCCCGCGTAAGTGTCTCGGGTCGACAAAGTATTAACAGCTTTTTCAAGCCAGCCATTCTGAGTGTGGTTTCTTCCAATTTCCTCATTTACACCAGGCAAATGTCGGAGTGGTACCTAACATAACGGTCCCAGGCCGATTCTCTCCTTCCCCATTCCTTTCTTCCTCCCCAATTCCCCGGGTAATGTGATCGCTGAGGGACGTCATCCCTCATACAAAACAGACTAACATGGCCATAGGTGCTGAAAAACACGGAGACAGTTATTAATCCTAATCCTAAAAATACTGAAACGTTCCTCTTGAAAAACTATTACTAGATTTAAAAAAAAAAATAATGGACTAAAGTATGCTCAAATTATATATATAAAAAACTAAATTGTAGGAAGTCAGTCTGAACACACAATAACTGGTACGAGCAGCCTTCAAACTGGTGAGTTATAATTTAATACAAGAATGTTATGGTAACATGTCTTTCTCTTTTTAAACATAAAATTTGAATCCTACAGCATACATCACTAAATTTTCTATTTTATCCCCTTTGAGGTGGCAATTTCACTACAGATCAATTGAGATACTCGTTTTGTTACGACAATCATCTTTGGGATGGGTATGCGAAAAAAAAAAAAAATAGAAAACTAAACACACATTGAACTTTTCGTAAGTAAATGCAAAATTCGGTCAGTTTATTTATTTATTTATTATTTTTTTAAAAATATTCCGGATTTCTTCATTGAAATAGTAACAAAAATGAATATACGTGAACATACGGGAAATCTTCGGTTCCAATTCAATTTATATGAACAATTTAACAATATTATATAAACACATCAATATATTCCATTAACAACCAAACGGCCAAGATGCACCAATGCACAGGTTAGTGTAATGAACTTCCACAACCTTTAACGAAAATTTTATGCATTTTCCGTTAACTTAATTTTTAATTTGGTCCGTTAACTTGAAATTTTAGTAACGCCAAATGTAATTCTCTACAGAATTCAAAAAGTCAAATGTTCTGCTGTTAACGAATGAATATTATGTAAATTTAACCTCAAATCAGAACCAATTTGAAAACATATACGCTTAAAACGAATTCTAAGTTTTTACGTCCCACGGTTATGCCGGTTAGGCTAAAGGAGACGGTGATGATGAGAGATGAGTGAAATGGTGGAATGAAGAAAGTGGGAGGAAACGGGAGAACCACGAGAAAACCCACGAGCACGGTGTTTGTCCACCACAAAGTTCACTTGGCGGGGGCTGGGATCGAACCCGGGACCCCAAGCACCAGAGGTACGCTTAAAACGAGTTCCGGCCAACAGCCTTAAATTGTCACTTACACGTCTGGAGGATGCCCGAGCTAAAATTGAAGAAGAGCAAAAAAGGAAATATTCAACTTGCAGATTCCTTAAATGTTGACCCATTACCTGATAACACAGTATCCCTCTATCAAACAACTTTCCGAAATCAGTATTTTTTACAAACATAAACGTAATGGATAAAATACTTTTACTTGCCAACAATATTTAATTTTTTCTCGTACTTCATTCATTGTTACTGTATTTAAACAATATTCTGTTATTAATTACTAGATTTCATGTTAACAATTTATCGAATTTGTAACACTGATATAATGCCTTCTTCATAATTATTACTCTAACATAATGTTCATGAATACAACTGAAGTTTCAGTGTGTGAAGTTCAGTTCAGTGTGATGAACTATCGTAATGAGTTTTAATTTTAGGACCATCAAAAACTTTTCTGTTAATTATTTTGTAATATGCATGTATAGGGTGGTCCAAATAATGTCTAGCACCCCTGTAATAGTGTTGGCAATGACATAATCTTGTACATTATGTAGCAGCAGTGTTTTTACAAGGAATCCTCTCTTTGTATTTCAGATGGCTGACACGAGCTCCTACTGTTTAGGAGAGAGGCTAATTGCAAATACATTCAGGTACGAGCGTGAATTCTAACAAGAGCATATAGAATGTTAAGAGAATGGTTTGTTCTACAACTCCAGAGGTTGAACGTCAATCTGAATGATCGCTGGTTTCAACCAAATGGTAGTCCCCTCCCCGCCGCTATGCCATCATTGTCAAGGAATACCTGAATGAGATTTCTCAGGATAGATGGTTAGGATGAAGAGCATAATTTTTCAGCGTCGCTCTATTGGCCTCTACTTGTAAGAAATCCAGACCTCATGTCTTATGTTTACTTCTGCTGGGTAATATCGAGGATGGTGTTTCACAAGAGCAATGCCAGACAACCCACACCAGAAGGACACTATTACGGCAATCTTTGCAACTATCATCTCGGCAACGCTTCGTAAAATAGCATACAGAGCATGGTACCACACCATTTTGTACCACGCAAATGATGTTCGTACACATCTTCATGACTAGTGCTAGTGAATGACAGTGATAGTGATAACCTAAATCCAGTATGTGTGTCTTGATAACATTCTATTGTTCTTACACCCTTTCGTACGAGGATGACATGACATTTAGAATAACTTGGGCATATATTCTTTCAAAAAGTGTCAGTATGGAATACAGAATTCTGTTAATTAGTTTCCTTATCACTTAATCACTTACAGGAAGAAGAGCTTGACCTAATATATTCACAAGACTGAGTTTGTACAGTTCAAATTATTTGAATACCTTTTTCGAACAACTGTAATTTACTAAAACTTTACCAATATATTAATATTATAAAACACCCAATGTTTTGAGTGTAAGAACACTTTAGTAATCTGAAGAGTCATATTTTTTCCTCTAACTTCAAATGTCTTCTGTCGCAATGGTTTTACGAAAAAATCTTGGAGAAGTTAAAATATTTTAATAATCTAATGTTCTGTCTCTTTAAGCCAATTTTCTTTAAATACGTAAATCTTATATCTCTCAAAAAATCTACTCAAATCCTGAATGTTGCTGGTTGCTAGGTTTAAATAACTGTAAATTATTTTTGAGAGCATACCCAAAACATTCACTAGTTAAACATTCTGGTTATCAAAAGACATCCAAATTTTGAATAAGGTATTGAAACGAAGAGATGTAACTAGTATGAACTATTATTAACGTCCTCCACTGTCACTAGATTGATTAAGGTTTGTAATAGGGAGTCAGCAGAACGGATATTTGTCCGTCACGAAAAGGCCAAAGGACCCCACAGTAAATTTTTTTAAAAAAATCTTTAAAAAATGTGTAACTTCAATATTCATTATGACCTACCATATACTGGTGCAAGATACATATCGCAAGTGTACACGTCACACTGGTTTGACAACACTGTGATTTAAAACTGCACAGAGTTGTGGTTTAACTGGCTCGCCCATATTCCGTCGTTAATATTGCAATACGTCGTATGTCAAAGAACAATCATTTCCAGATTTCTCATAACTCTGTGATCAAAATTGCTGCAGTAGCTCCCTAAAAGAAGTCGTATGTATCGAACGAATAGAAAGAGTGATTTTCACACTGGAAATACAATGTCAAGGAATTTCCTTTACAGCAATGTGTTATCTTTCATATCCTGAAAACTTACTATATTTGATATACAATCTATTGTTGTATTATACCATGGTACAGGAGTTCACGATATACGCAGAGACAACTGTCCATAAACTTCCACTTACAATAAAGAATGTAGCCCCTTATAATGATCAGATAATGAAAAGAGGACACAGTTATTGATTGGAACAATGACGGCGGTGTTATTAAGAACGAATTGCACCTTCACTTTTTACATCAAATTTGACACTGTTTAACGATTAACTGGCGTAAATCTGCTAACGGAGTATACTGTTTCCAATGAGACGCAACAAAACAGTGGCTTACAGCATGTAGTTGTTTCAACCGGTACGACGTGTCCAGTGGTTTTATTTCATGAAAACTCTAAAATGATCAATATATTCTGGATAATTAATTGCGGCAGTTTTACAAACCACATTCGCATTGATTTATTTATTTTTCTTTCTTCTTTCTTTTCTAAAAACGATCCTTTTCCGATTACTGTCAGATTTACTAAACATTTTGGTATCTTCACTGATGCATCTTTGACCACATAAGAAACATGTCTCCACCTACCTGTATTCAGTTCCTGTTCTGCAGTCTCATCTTTAAGAGGCTTGTCGTATAGCCTAAGATACACTTCGATCGCACAATTTGCAGCCTTAAAGTAGAAAGGATGTGCCCGCAATACATCCTCAAGCCTGAGTAGTCCTACGTACGACCTTAAAGTCATCTTTCTCATACAATATGTATGGAAATCGAACTGGTCTTCTATAATTTCTGAGAAGTGCTGCAATAGTAAAAGAGTGCTTCGATTAATAATAAAAGATTACTATATATAATATGCAACATAATTTCCCAGCTTTTACTTCGAAAATAAAAACAAACTTTCAAATTTTATTTTCTCATGTTTCATGTAAGAGAACAAGTACTCTCTCATAAACCTTACCTTGTATCACGAATTTTTGTACTTCACTCAAGAGGTTTTAATGTTTTCTGGCATTTTTATCGATGGCATTTAAAAGCAGCTAAACTGGTTACACACTTATTCCTGTAAAACCATTCTGAGAGAAAAGTAGGTAACTTCACTTTTTAACACTAGAATAAAATTTGTTTCGTGAAAAAAGTGTGATGCACAGTTTATCGTATTGAAGTAATCTTAATTCTTTATCCTTCCTGTTAGGAATAATCATATATATATATGATTATCATATATATATCATATACAAATATATATATATATATACATAATACTTCAAAACATTCTTAATTGACTACAGTGATGTGTTAGTGCGGTTATGCAATCATAATCACGATAGAGAATGTCTAGTTGACTCGGAGTATGTTCAAAGTCAATTATTTTTACCGTGGGCAATCTTCTATAATATATTATTTTTTAAAAGGCAATAAATTAAATTGCAAATATATAGTTTTAAACAGTAAACTACAAACATGGACTTCGCTTTTCAGTTATTACCAGTGTAATACTTGACAAACTGGCTTCTTGAAAGCAAATTCTACGTTTTGATTATTTTTAAATACACTGACGGACTACTAAATTGCCGATCTTTCCCATTTCTATGTAAACTATGGACGAATTAACCACATTGCTTGACTGGCACAAATCTGAAGTTCTTTTAGCACTATAGCAAACTATACATTGTCCTAAACCATTTAGAGAGAAAAAAAATTAAATGACAAAGAACTTAAATACATTAAATATCACAGACAACATATACAAACAAAGATTATTCGGACAGTAATATACAGTACGAGTTGCAAGTGTTTCATAGTATAGTCCTGTAAGAATCACTAGTGTAAAAGAAACTAAACATGGTGCATTCTGGATGCTTCGAATCCGGGATAAAGTGTGAACCTTCGTAATATTTATATATGTAATCAAAAATATTTTTTTCTATTTTATGTGTACCTTTCTCTAACAAACTATGCCAAGCATTACCCAGAGGTCCCAATTCCCAAAAATGTGGCCAAAACTCGGAAACGCTCTTTACTCTGTAAAACTTAGGGCACACGGTTTTCTGAGATCACTGATTTCAAATTTGGCAATATTAATTGTTGGTATAAACAAAATGGGTATGAGATGAGTGATTTTGATTTTCATATTTAAAAAAAAAAAAAAATGGCAATCTTAAAAATAGTGGAATAAGAAAAAATATATTGAAGGTTTTTTCAAAGTAGCTGAGTTTGAATTTTAAACAAATTAATGACAATAATTTCAATAGTAATTTTCATTGGAAATTTCAATTAATTTTGAATCAAACAAACAGAAAACGGCAAAGTGTATCTAAAAATGAACTGTTTATATGGGGTCAACTCCCTATGACCAACCCTATGCCCTCCAGAGATCATTAAACTTCTGGTGTTGGTAGAACTGGTTCAAACTTGGCATACAAAAAATAGCTGTGTGTTTATTGGACTATGGCAAATGAGCATAGTCCACGTCAGTAGCGTAGCGTTTACTTTCGCAACGGGTAGACAGCACAGGCATACCCACAACAAGGGGGGGGGGGGGGGAGAGTCAACCAGGTTCCGACATCCTCAAAACTTCTTGAGTCAATATACTTTTATTCACTTTCTTAATAAAACTATACTTGTTTAGTAGAGAAATGATTGATGTAGCATGAAAATTTGATCTTACATATCATCTGTACTATTTCTCTTATAAAAACAATGTAGTTCCATATTTTTTTCTGAAAATATAGATGAAAGTACTTTACAATCACTTGTCTTGTCGAGTGCAAAATAGTATCCGTTCAATACTACATAAACATAGTGGCTTGGATTCCCCCAAACCATGGACCACTCCAGTTAGGAATTGTCTGCTGGGGCAGACCTTTTGGTCAGTCTCGAACCTGTAGAACGCTTTCTTGACAAATGTGGAGTTAGGCTATAGGTGGCATTTTATTTTTTGTTAAAAAAAATGAAGCAATGGCCCCCATGCTCCCATACTGTAGCTCCGCCCATGCTCTCCGCCTTCCCAACAAAAAAATTGGGTGCGTGCCTGGTATATATCATTTCTTCTTGAGTTCGAAACCAACATTAAGTTGTAAGGCCATGTCTCATACAACTTCGGTGTTGAAAAGGAATATAAAACTCCTGACCAAATTTTGCTACAAACTGATTTTTGAGAGGTTGCACTACTGTATATAACATATGGAGACTTAATTTTCATCAACAAAATCCCTAACAATTAAATCAAACAAGCATACCGATATTATTTCATTCTGAAGAATCTCAGTATATATATTGCATACGTTAAATTGGATTAATAATTTACTTCCTATGCATAATCTTACTTGCTTAGAATTTGTAAAGTGTGATCTCTGATTCAAAAAGTAAGCTCAGAAATTGGCTATTATTTAAACTTAATATTAATTTTCATACGACAGCTTAACATGCCATTTAATAACAAATGGTGCACTGGTGCAATAAATCTATATCTAATCATTTAGTTTGCACATAATACATAATTAACACACATATCCAAATTCACACAAAGTTAGCTAACGATTTTAAAAGCAACAACAGAACAGCAGACTATAAAATATCTTGCGCTCGCTTTTGCCTTTCGCAGTGTTAAAACACTCTGCTATTGCGATTAAACAAAAGCCGAAGCTAGATCATGGAAGATTTATATGAATTACAGGTATGGTATTCTTAAAACTTTCAGCAATTGTTCCGGTAGTTATTAATTTAGTTTTTTCTCTTCTATTCTTGAAATTTTCTTTGAAATATAATTGAATATCTAAAAAGAAGAGGAAAAAGTTTGTTGGATTTACAATAGTACAATTGCGCTGAGTGTGGTATCACTGCAGCTGAAACATGTCTCATCGCCAGGTTCTTTCAGCGAGCGAGAACCCCACACAGCCACATGCGCGCGCAACTTTCAAGTAGGAGCTCCACTGACTTCTTCAGCCGCATTGAGACAGATTTCTTGATGTCTCTCTGTGGCCTGTTTGACGGAGACAGAACTTTAATTCCCCAATTTTGAAAAATACAATTATTAACAAATTAGATTCTACCACTATTGCTATTAACCATGCTATCACAGACCATATTATTTCTATATTTTTCTACAACATGAAATGTATATTAATCTTATAATTAAGAAATTCTAAAACTATGTTCTTTCAATTTGAATGGGTAGACAGTGTCTCAGTGTCTCATAGCACTCTACGCCACTGGTCCACGTAACGGTGTGACTTCTGATGACCTCTGGAGGTCACAGGATTGGTCATAGGGAGTTGGTCCCATATAAACAATTAGCCAGAGGGTCCTCAGCTACAAAATATGCAAAAATCATCCAAATCAGAGAGACGAGGAAATGCAATGTTTTTTGTACGGTGTCCTTTACTTATTTTTACTCACTGACTTCATTTGAAAGAAATATTTAAAAAAATACAGACACAAGGAAATGGAGTGCAATTCAAAACCACGTTTCTTGCGTTCTGAGCACGATTCCAATGTGATGAATTGGACACTCAGGTTGAAATAGACAGCTAGGTATGTGCATGAAAATACGATTTCTGCGTTATCCACGCTTTTGGGGATCAGATACTTGGTCCAGTAATAATACAAATGGTAACAATATTTCTTAACTAGAACTAATCTGTTCATTGAAATTTAACTTGTAACAGTGAAATTCCATTATATATATATATATATATATATATATATATATATATATATAATAGTGCCTAATTCCTAAGCAAATACCAACCCTTGTATCTTTTAGTTCCAAATAAAGACAATATTAATTTCAATGCCTTAGCCGTTCTACAGAGGTTGTTCAGCCTACGTTTGGCCGATTTCGTTCCTTCCACCTCCCGGGCAGAATGGACTTACCCGACCTGTCTCATGGCGTCCTGCAGTGTTGTGCAGTGCCTTCCTGTGAACGGAGTTGTTTTTCCGCGCGGACGACAATAACGCACAAAACAGGACCACTGTTGTGAGTGTTGTGTTAAATTTGTTTCCAAATATGTGGGTTTCCGCTCTGTGACCAAAATGCCGCCCAAACTAAGCCGGTTTTGGGAAGGCTATGTTGCGGCTCTTTATCACGACCACTTTAGTGTTTCTGTCATCAGAAAACAGTGCAAGAAGAATGGTTGCAACATCAGTTTAAGTGGAATAAAAAAAAATTATTAAAAAGTACAAGGGCAACGAAGCTCCACCATTTGGATCACCAACGAAGTTGCCTAAAAAGCGGGAATGCACCAAGGCCACCTCCACCATGCAGAGGAAACTTCGCAAAATGGCAATGCAAGAAAATCCACTAACACAAAGGTGTATGGCTAATCGTCTTGACGTGTCTTTGGGGATTGTGAGCCGGACGTTACACCATCAACTCAAGCTGGAAGAAGTCATGAAACCTCGCGGCCATCTTCTAGCGGATGCCCACCAAAAGGTACGAAAGTGTAACGCCCGGAAGCTGTAGGAACGGCACCTGGCAAAACAAAGGTGGATGTACGTCGTAACGTTCGATGAAGCATGGATTTACCTTTCCGACTGCGGCAAACCGAGAGCTATCATGTACCGAGAGAAAGGCGCCAAGAACTTCAGAAGGTGGGTCCGTGTCTGTAAAGAATCCTTTCCAAAAGGGTTCATGGTCGTTACTGGCTATTGTTACCGAGGAAAACTGAAGATTCGTAGGGTGGAGAAGAACTGCAAAATAAATTCGTAATATTTTCAGGAGCAGATCATGCGGCCGATCTACGAGCATGAGATTCCAACAATGTACGGAAATGACGCCAATCTGGTGCGCATTCACATGGACAAGGCCTCATCACATACCTCACGATCGTCCCTTGCATTCTATAGGAAGATGGAGGAGGCAAGTGGTATACGGGTGATACCTTTCAATGAGGTACCTGTTAAATCTCCAGATGCAAGTCCTATAGACTACTGTGGGTTTGGATTGCTGACGCGGGCTTTGGGAAAACGGCGTGTGACAACTGTGGAAGGACTTTGGAAAGCTGTGCAAAGAGAATGGGACAAGATTCCCCTCCCAGTTCTTCAGAGAAGCCTATTACAGTGGAAATTACGATGTCGGGCTATTGTTAGGAACCAAAGGAAACACATCGAGCACTTACGGACCTGGCGGTATGGATTCTTCTAAATTTTTAGTTAAGTCGAAATGGGCCAAATGTAGACTAACCAACCTCTGTAGAATATCGCTTCTCGTGAAATCAACGAAATCAAGCATTGGCGGATATGGTCAAAGGGAACAAGTGACTATTCCTAATCATCAGATGGTGTTGGTATTGCGGTATCCATTCAATGTCGTGAGGAAGCTTGGCGAGCCACTTGAAACAAAGAAATAGCGAACTCCAGTTCAGAGATCCAGCATTAACTACAAGTGATCTGATGTGCTTACCATACATCAACCACAAAGGCATGAGTACCACAAGCAGGCTGATAGTCCCTGGTTTCCTACGTGCTGTTGCGCCAGAAGTTTAGTTTATAGTGAAAAGAAATTTCGAACCTTCAATTTTTACGAATGGAAAATGTTAACTTTCCGTATCAGTTCACCATACTGTAAGCTTAAGTTGACTATAAAGGAAGTCAAAGATGAATAAAATAAAAGCAACACAAAAACTTTGTAACTTACTCTATCCACTTCATGGCACTTTTTTAATGAGTCTCCCCATTTTTCTAGCCTTTGGAAAGCCAAGGCACATTCTGTCTGAAACCACATACATTGCATTTCATTTAGATTTTCCATGGCAGATACACCTTCCTATTTAGAGAAAGAAGAAAAAAGTTAAAATTAGTATCTAACATAAAATATTTTACATGCACAAAATATTGCACACAAATATAATCAAAAGTAAATGAAAACTGATACATTCGTCTTAGAAATATAGACTCCATTTAACTTCGCCTTACATTGATTCCAAAAACAAACTAGTAGGCTGATGAAGGACTTCCGAACTGGGGCTGAATTCAATTATTTACCTTTGATCGATATTAAAGCGAATCAATAAGAATTATTGATGAGATTTAGAGAAAACGCACGTCATGTGTAATATATTTATACTGTTACATAAAAGAACAGAAGTCATTTACTCATTAACACCTAGTCCACACTACTATAGACAGACACGTGAAAATTGAACAGAATACTCCTTTTGTTAAGGGGGAACGGTGGCTCAGTGGTAGAACACTTACCTGTGGTGAGCGGCGTCCCTGGTTTCATCCCCGCTTAAATAAGTTTGTGGTGGACAACATCGTGTCCGTGTGTTTTCTCGAAGTACTCTCGTTTCCTTCAACATTTAATTCCACCAATTATTCCATCATCATTCACTTGCTTTAATCATCGTCTCCCTTAGCCTAAAGACATAATCGTGGGACGTTAAATTGAAATATTTATTTTTTCCTTTTATTACGAAAGCAAAGGATGAGAAAGGATTTTTTAATTAAACATATAGGGTGTTTCAAAACAACACTGACGTTTGGGAGTATTCTGAGCTATCCAAAAACACATTTTTCGAAATCCAAAGGTACTCACGCAACATTTTTTATAGAGGGGGTTTGGCTACGGGCATTTAATTTGAAGTACTCACCAACTACCTCTCTTAAAATTGTTGCGGAAGGCCCGCAGGATTCTAAAACTTGGATATTTGGATAGGGCACATACTAATGAAAATGAAAAATGAAATGAAATCTTTGAGGTTTACGTCCCACGATTATGCCGGTTAGACTAAAGGAGACGGTGATGATGAGTAATGAATGAAATGGTGGAATGAAGAAAGTGGGAGGAAACGGGAGAACCCCGAGAAAACCCACGCACACGGTGTTTGTCCACCACAAAGTTCAGCTGGCGGGGGCTGAGATCGAACCCGGGACCCCTAGCACCAGAGGTGAACGCTCTACCACTGAGCCACCGCGGCCCCACTAATGAAAATGAAATCTCTGAGTTTTACGTCCCATGGTTATGCCGGTTAGGTTAAAGGAGATGATGATGATGAGTAATGAATGAAATGGTGGAATGAAGAAAGTGGGAGTAAATGGAAGAACCCCGAGGAAACCCACGCACACGGCGTTTGTCCACCACAAAGTTCACTTGGCGGGAGCTGGGATCGAACCCGGGACCCCAAGCACCAGAGGTGAACGATCTACCACTGAGCCACCGCGGCCCCCAAGGGCACATACTAGTTCCTATGTGAAGTCTTGACCCGACTACGGTAGGTCCCATAATTTTTTAGCTATGGACCTTTAAAGCTCATTTTTTCATGTTTTCGGCAGCCTAGAACTCCGAAAGGAAGCATTTGTGCATCCAGGTTGGTCTATACTTTTCGTCTTATCTTGGTGTCAGGAATCACCTCCCAAACGTTGTCGGTGTTGTTTTGAAACACCCTGTATAATATACCAAGAATAATTCAAGTTTTTTCCCCCAAGAATTGAGTATCTCGTGAATTCCTGAAGTTATCAATTCATATCAATTCATTAAAACTAACTAAACGTGTTTCAGATTTTCAAGAATTTCGCTCTTAAGCGGAAAAGGGGGCAATTTCTGTAATACTGAAATTTCCCTTTCTTTATATAGGGAGAGGCCAATGTGAGGATTCATTTACACTGAAGGTATGAAATTCAGAATGTAAATTAACTAAAATTAACGGAATAAGTGTGAGGATGTACATGTGATATTACAAAATTTAAAAGGTTTCTAGATGATCTTGTGTTTTAAGATTGCAAGAAAGTCCTCTTCGAAAATGAATAAATCAGGAAATGAAACCAGCTGGAAGAAAGTTGCTTACCAAGGGTCAATAAAGAGCTGGATTGATATACTGTATGAAAATTAATAATTTTCGGATTCAAGCTTAATGTTTGTTATTTAATTACAAATATGTATCCTACAGCGTCCATTAGCAAGTAAAGGTATGAAGTTTCAGAGTATTCGGTAATTCCAAACCTGAGTGAGAAAAGGGGGCAATTTCATATATATATATATATATATATATATATATATATATATATATATATATATATATATATATATATTATAATTATTATTATTATTATTATTATTATTATTATTATTATTATTAACAAAAGTCAACATGTTTCTAATATAAGTCGAAAGCTCAGAATTTCACATGAAATAAAGGCGTTGCTTCTTTTTTACTTTCGAGAGACGTAAGGAGAGAAAAAAAGTTTGGTGATCGTGAAAAAAAAAAAAAAATAGAATTCGGTATTAAAATGGACTTATACGTTTCATAGCCCGTAGATACCGAAGAAGTGAGTTTTCGACATCTGGTCGTCCAATTGTCCTCATGTATATTCCATTTAGTAGGCTATATTGTTTACCAAATTTTAAACGTAAGGTTTTTGTGTGATCCAGTTTTTTTTTCCTACCCCTTAACGTAAGGGAACTTTACTTAAGGTAAAAATAAAAAATACTTTTTTTTCTCAGAAACAGCCCCATAATATGGTATAAGTGATTTCTTTGAGAAAAACCGAGGAGGGGTGATTTATTCTTGGGGTGAGTTTTCTTTCGAACAATTCTCTCAAAATCAATACAGATGGTTCAGTTTATCTTATAAATAAATATTTCATTAACAACATAATATGACATAACTCATTTGCCCTGAAAAAATGTACGAGTAGTGGTTTATTTTGGGGAGTGAGGTCCCCCCCCCCCCAAAGAACAACTCCAGCTATTTTCTTCATATTTTATGAACAACTTGACAATACAGTATAACTCATTTGTGCTGAAAAATGTGCGAGGGTTAATATATTCTTGTGCATGAGTTTCTTTTTGGATGATTTTCTCAAAAACGACTCAGGTAATTTTTTTCACACTTCATAAATAAATATTTTATTAGTAACGTGACAATATGGTGCTTTAAAAAATCTATAAGAGGTAATTTATTCGTGGAGGTGAGTTTTTTGGACAATTTTCTCTGTAACGAATCATGTTATTTTGTTCATATTTAATAAATAAATATTTAACTAATAACTCTATAATATTTTGTAATTTCTAACGAAAAAAAATAACAAGAGGTTATTACTAGGGGCAGAAGTTTTTCGCAAGTTGAGAAATCGTGGAAGTTTTCCGACAAAAAGTAGTTGGTTTTTCAACGAACTACGTCAGATTGAGTAAGGAAATAGGTATTTTGAAGTCGCGATAAAATGCGAATTTTTTAAAACTTCAATTTCAGTTGTTAAAACACAAAAATAAAAAGTACAATTTTCCAAGCAATGTTTTCTTTTGGCAACTGGCAACACTGATTACTACTAACCTCCGTTTCAAGTTCATAACTGATAGTTGTGGAATGTAGAACATTCAGCATCGTGTTAAAACAGCAGAAATCCTCACTTGGGTGATTTTGTGGAACACGTATGCAAAAAGAGTTTATAATTTTATAAATGGTGAATAAAAATGGGACGGTACAAGATCGCGCAACTGAATTTCCCAGTAAAGGAATGCACGTAAGTGATATCTAAACGTTAATATGTAAATTTTGTAATTCACACATTGAATGGAAAAAGAAAGATACTGTACGAAAACACATGAAGTCAACAGAAACATAAACGTCACAGAGACGTCACAGAGTTAAATATGGACCAAGCACTACCAAGCGACAAATTACATTGGAAGGTTTTGCAAATGTGCAGATGAAGGCAAAAGTAGAAAAGATTGAGTTCATAAATGACACTATCGAGATGTTGCTGAAGTGCAATATACGCGTAGATCGCTTGCAAGCGCAGATTTATTTTGTTTCTGAAAATAGCAAGTTCTTGGTGGATCTCATTACTTTTACCGAGACAGAAAGTAAGCCATGTACCCAACTTTTGCATGCTCGTCTAGAATAGCTGACGTCTCGTTTTAAGTTAATCGCAAATGAGTAGTTTGGTTTTCGCACAGATACTTACGAAGTTATCAAAGAATAATAAGAAGAAAATGCCGATATTGTTTAAAAGATACGGGGGAAAGTTTCTTTTAAAGTCACAAACCTCGAGGAAAGAAAAGCAGAAATTGAATGAAATGTACGAAAGCCTTGAAAAATTATTTGACCCATCATTTGTTGGGTGCCTCTCAAATCCTGATATAAAGTCTTTGTGCAAGCTTTTTGTTCACATACCAGGATTTTCAAAGGTAACTGCAATGTATGAACCTTTATATGCTGATTTCCGTAAAAGTTTGAATGAAGTTGTGGTGCAGAGTCAAGATGGCAATATCGGTGCGATGGATATTTTACTTGCATAGAGAATCAAAGGGGAGGAAAATTTAAATTTCAATAACTTGTGCCTGTCTGCAATATGGCTTCCAACAACTAATAGGTATTGTGAAAGGCTTTTTTCGAAATACAGTTTGGTAATCAATGATAGAAGGATACAAATGAAAGAAGAAAATGTGGAAACGTGCAACATGCTGCACTTTTCGTCAGAGTAATAATTTGCAGACAAGATATACAAGAAAATACTGCGTTAATTTACTGTATGTATGTTTTTCCCCTTTTTGCATGCGTATGTGTTTTTAGTGTATAGCTAATACATTGTATGGTGTTTTGTGATGGCAATCCTGAAGATACTGTGCTAGTGTGTTTTAAGTTTTTGGACTTGTAAGAGAAGAAAGAAGTAATTTGTTAGTAAATACATAAAAAATAACTTCATTGTCCGTAGTAGTATTACTTATATTGGGCTTATATTAGAGTTTGAATAATAGAGCTTGTAAAATAATTTACTTAGCGACCAAATGAGAAATTTTATATCTCAAAATGCGACAAAATACACAATTTTTAATTTTAAATGCGAAATGTTTAATATCAAACTGCGAAAAACCCCTACCTTTAGTTATTACTCTTGGGGATGAGTTTCTCTTCAGTCTGGGGATGAGAGACTCTACTTTCTCAAAAATGATACGGGCGATTTTGGTCATATTTCATTAATAAATATTTCCTTATTACTCTTATCCCTGTGAGGCTAAGGGAGACAAATAATTACGGCAAGTGAATAATGCTGGAAGACCTGGTGTAATGAGAATGGGGGAAGAAACGGGAGTACCCCCCACGAACATGATTTTGTCCACCACAAACTTACTTGGCAAAGGATCGAAAGTTTCACTCTGAGATTAGTGCACTGAGTAAAGGCAGTAATATTTCTATCTGGGCATTAAGCAAAACTATCGTATTTGCTCGCGTTATTTGCGTATCCTAGTTTTTAAATGATTATTTTGAACTTCATGTATCCTCTACGTATATTTTGTAACTTATTTACAATTCGATTACTATCTATAGGATTGGTAGTCGCTTTGCCAAGGTCAGTTCTCTCATTCTATGGTATAGTTCATTTACCAGTACCTCCACTACCTGCTTCACAACGAATCATTGATGCCGTTACTTCAATACTAATGTTTGTTCCTGTGAATAAGTGGCTGTGATGATAATAAATGTTTCAGTTGATTGTAATGTGTTAACATTTTAGATAGAAAAGGAAAAGAAGAATTATACAGTGTCTCACAAACTGAAAGTAATAAGCTACGTACTGTTCAGCACCAACGTACAAAAAGAACTCGGAATTCTAGAATCCAACGTTTGTTTATTGAGAGAAACAAAAAAGATGTGAATGGAAGAATACTGATACTAACACAGAATGCTACATCTGTATGCTCATGTATCTATATACTTTGAATTCATTATGATCGTCATCACTTTAAGTATTGATAACTCGAGATTAGTCCTATATTACAAAATCATAATAAAATAGTAACAAACTTACTGTATTTTCAATTACCGTATACTAGAATAAAATCAACATCAAGACTTCTATTTAAAAATTCGAAATTTTACGTACCTAGAGGGAAATTAAGAATAGATTTCTGGGCTTTAGGTATCTATGGCTATGTTAGCCCGTCACGTATAAGAAATGACGTCCCTCGATGATCACACTATCCGGGGAATTGGGAGAAAGGAAGCCGCCTGAGACCGTTATGTTAGGTATCGTTCAGGCATCTGCCTGTATGAATGAGGGAAACACAGGAAAACTTTACTCAAGATACTACCCTGAAAAATTTTTACTTTTTCGATCGGATGTACCCAGCGGGAATCTAACCCGAAACCGCTCGCACCGGGCAACTTTACGTATCTCGATTTCTCAGGGCCAAATACATTTTAAAAAGTGTACAAATTACGTGGGCGAGAACAATACTAATCCCGAAAAGTTAATATATCCAATTAATTATACATTTTTTATACAAACACTAAAGCGAAGAAATATATCGTTCACTCACTCACCCTAGTAAATTTGGAACACGTTTCCTCAGCCTCTTTGACCATGTTGGCTCGGAGCATGTATTTGGCACATTTTGAATTTATGTACCTATCCGCTGTGTCTAAGCCTTGTGCTTCATCCATCCATTTATAGGCCTCTATTACATCACCTGCATGCTAAGGAAAAAGAAAAGGTAAGAAGAGGTTATTCATTACAATAATAATTAATGCATACTACCTTGTCGTAATCATGACTTAGCTTAACTTTATACTCCGAATTTTTTATAGAATGTTTTATTTTTAAATTTCATGAACTCAACAGTACTTAGCTTGCTCTTCTGTATTTTCTTACGAATTAGTTAAAAAATCACAATAATCGTTGTATTTTTGCTAACAGCTACCAGCATTGTCAAGATACGGATTTCTTAAAAGAAATAGTATAATGGGAATTAATTACATACAAAACATTTCCAATATAATTAATTCGGACTCCATATAACTTATTCCCATAATTCAGGAAGTTATGTTTGGTAGTAACGAAGTTGAGTTATTTTTCTACAGATAGAAATTTAGTTTATCAATGGAAAAATATATTCCGTAATAGGCACTACCAAGAATGGTGACAAGCATTCGTTTAAACATATACGAATTAGTTATAATACGGTCCATAAGTAGTTCAAAATTAGCAATGAATTATTAGCATTATTAAATATACGCATACCATTATTTCATTAAGTAATTTTATTCCCATATATCGTATCCCTACAAAAACCTACCTTGACAGTGCTTACAGTTGTCAGCGACAATCTGACTTTGTTTCATTATAAAAACAAACAAACTGACTGACACTTCAACCGGCCTCCATTAACTATCCATTGCTAAACTTACAAAAATCTTCATACAAGAAGCTTTCTGTAAGAAATTAAGATGGTATACAAGGTACTTTTACCCTTCATTAGCTCCAAAAGTGGACTTGCTGAACTTCGAGGAAGGTTGAGTATTTGTTAACTTTAATTCTTAAGAATTACATGAGGTACGATGGGGGTCTATAGATCTATCTCATTTTATTAGTACATAATTATATTATTGCCGAATATATACGCCAATGTTGTAGTTCTACTACTATTCATTCCTAGTAACGTGAAAAGAACTTGGAACTATCTAATTACGAAGAAGAAAAGTTATATTCCTTAGAGTGGGTTCGAAATTCTTTCCCCAAAGAGAATACTTGAGATCATATCGTCAGAATTTGATCTAAATGTAAAATGCATATGTGACTGAAATATGCTATATATTGTACTCAGTAGTTCAGACATAGACTAGTACATACTACACCAACTTAGCCTCCATTTGAAAACCAGTAGCTTTCTATACAGTGTAGCCCAAAAATAGATATACAGTCTAGTACTAATCGACTTATGTCATTTTACATAATTTACTTATTGTTATTTATGCAGGTTTAACTTAGGCTAGTTTTATTATTTGTATTTAATTTCTTATCAATTATACGCTAAAGTCGGAATAGACCGAAGCAAGTAACCTCATTATCTTAATAAACTATCATACTTAATACAGGGCTGTATACCTACTTTTGGACCACCCCGTATATATCATATAAGAAAATAAGAGAAATTAATCCAGTTCCATTTTCCTTACATCACATCCCTTATATGAGAGAACTCAATGAAAATTCAAAATAAGAAACTAATACTGTGTTTGAAATCGAACCTAGCTCTATCATGCACATTTTCATTCTGAATTTCCTCTATATATCAGTTACTGCAAGATATAGATCATTGCATTCCATGAGTTTGGTATTCATCTATAAACAAATAGTGTACTGCTAAAAAATCTCGCACTGAGTAATATATCCAACTGGATATGTCGAAATCAATCACTGGTGGTCTGATTGATCACATCAACCGTTCCAAGTGTTTAAAAATAGTTAAGACCACATTAAATAATCCTCACTGTAAAGTAGAGCGTGTTCTGCTCAGCTTACAGGCATCACTACTCACATCTGAGTAGCGAATGTACTTAAACCTCGCCACAACTCATTTCTTGTATCAGCAAAATTTGTACTGGTTAACTAACGGAATTTCATTTTGTTCAAGGATGTCAGAAACAGAATTAAAAGCAAAAATGGCTCTTCACTATCGAAATTAATAATGTCAAACTCATCATTTAACAGTGGAAGTTCCAGTTTCAGGATGTTTCAGAACTAATAGGGTTCTATTATTTCTATAGGTTGGTTCGATATGGTAGGAAAAAGAGTATACTGAAGAATATTTCGAAAAGAAAGACAGGAGAATGATTAGATACAGTATGAAACATGAAAAATCCCGCTATTAGATATGGAAAGAATGGTAAAAAGAAATATACCGACAAAAAGGTCAATAATGAAAAACAAAATACAACACAAGATACCTCTACACATACAAGATACAACACAATAATTACCTATAAGAAGAAAAAGCACAGGAAAATGGAAAGGGTGGCTCGGGATAGGGAAGTTGCGTCAAAATCAATCGAAAGGTTCCTGACTTAAGAAGAAGAAAAGGAGGTAGTGTTGCGTCAGCAAGGCCGGATTAGTTCTGAAACTTAGTGGAACTGGAACTTGTAACTTTTAAATAATGAGTGACACTATTCGATGTCACTACTAATTCAAAAGCATGTAACCGACTTTGCCTAGCTATTGACTGGCAGAACTGAATCTACTGGATACGTTCTGAAACATTCTTTACACGGAGGATGAACCATCTCAAACGAGCTTAGTTAATTATGGAAACCGAATGTGATTGGACGAATACATCTATCAAACGAGGAGCATCATCTTGTAACTGTAGTTCGGACTAGTCGCGTGTTCTTGTAATCCAGCTGTCTTGAATGCGAAAACATGGTGGAAATGGCTGGAGCCTGTATCGTATTCCTGAAATCCAGCTCTCTTAAATGTGAAAATATAGTGGTAATGGCTGGAGCCAGTAGCGTATTCCTGTAATCCAGCTCACTTGGATGTGAAAATGTGGTAATGGCTGGAGCCAGTAGTGTATTCCTGTAATCCAGCTCTCTTGGGTGCGAAAATATGGTGGTAATGGCTGGAGCCAGTAGCATATTCCTGTAATCCAGCTCTCTTGGATGTGAAAATGTGGTAATGGCTGGAGCCAGTAGCGTATTCCTGTAATCCAGCTGTCTTGGGTGCGAAAATATGGTGGTAATGGCTGGAACCAGTAGCGTATTCCTGTAATCCAGCTCTCCTGGAGGCAAAATATGATGGCAATGGCCTACACTGTGAGGCTTAATCCTGCATAATAGTCTGTGAACCCACATACTGCACCAGTTACAGGCGCTGGTTCTAGAAGATCCGGTTCCGGAACCGGTTTTTCGGATCCAGGTCTGGAACCGGTTCTGAAAACAACCGGTTCCGCTAGAACCGAAACTTTGTGACCATCCCTACGCTAAACCCGAGCTGCTGGCAAGCTGTGAACAGTATGCTAGATGAAATGGGGGAAGCAAGAGGCAGGCGTCCAGGCGGCGGCAGCTTGTCTCGTTTGACTAAATAAACTCGGTAACTGGCAAACTCATTTGGCTAAACACCCACTGGTGGACCAAAATTTTTTTCTGGGGGCACAAGCGGGTCTGGGCGGGGAAGCCACAAGCGCATGGTCCTCTTTGCATTATTTTTGAAGGTGAACTTAGTGCCTCCTTTACGGGTCTTTGGGGGCTTTCGGATCCAGGTCTGGAACCGGTTCCTAAGATCCGGTTCTGGAACCGGGTTTTCAGATCCAGGCCTGGAACCGGTTCCTAAGATCCGGTTCTGGAACCGGGTTTTCGGATCCAGGTCCGGAACCGGTTCCAGCACCGTTCTGAAAAGCGGATCTCCGAGAACCGGTTCCGCCGGAACCGGAACTTTGTGGCCATCCCTAATAATGGCTGGAGCCAGTAGCGTGTCCCTGTAATCCAGCTCTCTTGAATGCGAAAATATGGTGTTAATGGTTGGAGCAAGTAACGTATTCCTGTAATCCAGCTCACTTGGATGTGAAAATGTGGTAATGGCTGGAGCCAGTAGTGTATTCCTGTAATCCAGCTCTCTTGGGTGCGAAAATATGGTGGTAATGGCTGGAACCAGTAGCGTATTCCTGTAATCCAGCTCTCCTGGAGGCAAAATATGATGGCAATGGCCTACACTGTGAGGCTGAATCCTGCATAATAGTCTGTGAACCCACATACTGCTCCAGTTACAGGCGCTGGTCGTTGTTCGGAGCCCACATTAATAGTAATCCCAACCTTCATAACCTCTGTTCTGTATAAGGATGCAAAAGAACAAACACTTAAAACTCAACTCTTGTATACTGTATGTCGTGCAACAGGCCTTCAACTGGACGAAGATAGTAGCAAACAAGTACATTTTAACTAGCAAACAAGTACATTTTAACTATGTCACTATATAAGCGAGCAAGTAATTGTAAACATTAAAAGTAATATGATGTAGCACGCACTTGATACAAATTCAGTGAATAATGAAAAAATCAATTCTTTACTCAATATACCGTATAATTCCTACTGCACAACAGTAATCGTAGATGTTTTTGGTATCAAAGACAACTGGTATTTCTTTTCTTTTCTCCAGAGACTTGAACTAATTCTACGACCATCTCATGCAATACGACTTACATGATGCATTGAGTTTTAGTGTAGAATAATTTGTAAACGTACTCTTATTTACTAGGTCTAATATTTAATGTACTGGTGATTTTCCGTGACACCTTTCTCAGCAGATCCGACAAACAAACGCGCAATCTTTTGTAATCGATTTATCACTTCTCAGAATTTTCTTCTTTCACACTATTTTGTTAATGTAAGAATGCAAATTGCCAACGCTCTAGCCACACTGGAATATCGCTTCTCGTAACATCAGCAAAGGGTCAAGCAGTCTCAGATTCGGTCCGAGGAAGATAAAGTAACCATCTGTATTCACCAAATAGTGGTAACATTGTGGCGTCCACCCAGCGTCGTGACGACAATTTGGGAGCTACTTGAAAGAAAGAAGTAGCAAACTCTTGTCTAGAAAGTCAGTATTAATGGCAAGGTGACCCAGTGTGCTGATCACACATAATCCCGAGTGCCACAAGCTGGCTAGTAGATCCTAATCTCTAAAAGCTGTTGCGCCAAGAGTTTAGTTTTTCACTTTAGATAACGTGAATATCTTGCATTAGAATCTTCTTCTGAAAATGTTATTGTTATGGCAAATTTATGCAGTTACGCGCGGATCTACTGAGGAAGGTAGTAGGGAAGACCGTAATAGTACAGTTAATAATCTATTTAAATATTAGACACAGTAAATTAAAAGAGGGTTTACAAATTATTGTAAACATTTATCAATCCACATCCTTAAATAATTACTGTTAAATAATATTTCATTCTTTATTAACAACAGTCCTTACCTTATAAATTTTGCCTTTACATACAAAAAGTTCTATTAACGTGGGTGTGTGATCAATCGCTGCATCGATATAAAACAAGGCTTTTTCTGTTTCGCCAAGAAAGTCATAGTGTTGGGATAAATAATAGTACGCCCACAAAAGCGCAGACGCTGGTTCAGGAGGAACAGTTTCAGCTTCTACAACAAAGAAAGAAGAAACATAATTTACACAATATGACTACTTTTATGGGCAATACACATTGACTTATCAAGTTTTTATACTGCTCATACTATGTACTGAAGATGCGAGAGAAAGTCTATTTTCATCGTCTTACCTTTTTGACCAATTTCTTTACGTTCTATACAAATCAAAGAATTTTTACGAAATTTTTGTGGAATATTTTTTTAAAATCCTCATTACTGACTCATGTTAGCCCAAAGCTGTAGGATTTTGTTACATCCTCATAGAACATACATACTACCTAGTTATATCGTAAATACTGTTACAAAGTTTGGAGTGGTGCTGTAGGCATCCGAAGTGGCACAGTGCTGCCATCTGTGTATAAAGCGGAAGATGCACATAGTGTGTGTTTGACTGTTCATGACATACGTTGATACTGTACTGAGTTCTGATGGAGTGGGGCGATTACGAAAATCGTGTAGCAGTAATTGCACTACACAAAGTCGGGAAGACGGCAGGTGATATTTTCAACCTCCTGAAACCCCTACAAATCAGCAAGAGATTCGTGTACTGGAACGGCAGCTGACCACGCAAGGAGTGGCAGACCACGAATGGTACGAACCTCGCAGGTCCAGAAAGCAGTCGCACCAAGAATTCGAAGAAATCCTGTTCGAACACAAAGTGTGATGGCTGCTGACATGAACATCAGCAGAAATTCCATGTCTCGTGTGTTCAGGAGTGACCTATATCTACGGGCGTATAAGAGGCGGACTGGTCACTTTCAGACCCAGACATTAATGTCGCAGAGGGTGCTTAAATCAAAGAGACTGTTGCAGCGTTACGCCAACAAATCTGCACAGAAAGATTCTGTTCACTGACGAAAAGGTGTTCACAACTGAGCAGGCCTACAACGCCCAAAATGACCGTGTGTATGCCACGTCATCTACTGCAGCTGCTGAAGTAGCTCCAAGGGTTCAGAGGGTACATCATCCTGCCTCACTGATGGTTTGGTGGGGAGTGAGCTACTCAGGCACAACCCAGCTGCATTTTTGCGAACAAGGTGTTAAAACATCTGCCAAGGTGTACCAGGACACAATGCTAACACCTATAGTGAAACCACTGTCTGCTACCATGTTCCCTGGAGAAAGGTGGACCTTCCAGCAGAATTCCGCTCCAGGCCACAAAGCGAAAACAACCCAGGACTGGCTGGCACGGAACGTCCCCGACTTCATTTCTACCGCTGATTGGCCTTCTAGCAGCCCGGACCTTAATCCGTTTTACTACAAACTTTGGGCAGTCTTTTAGGCAAAGGTCTGCCATAAACGGCATCCATCTCTCGACAGCCTGAAACAATCCTTGACCCAAGCAGTGAACAATTTTCCCATGGACGTGGTGCGTAATACCACTGACCAGTGGCCGGACAGACTTCGTGCCTGCATCAAGGCCAAGGGGGGACATTTCGAAAAATGATTCGTGCGTCAGGTGTACAACATATCAATGTTAAAAAAAAAAAATAATAAAAAAAATAAATTGCCTTGGTGTTAATACTCTCTGTGTTATTCACATTCAAACTTGTGACAGTATTTATGATATAACTAGGTATATTTTATCAAAATCGAATAATTTATACGAAAATTGTCGTGAAACTTTTCTTCAGTTGTGGAACGGGGTGACTTCACACCCACATTCTTGTCCACTTTTAAACCCAAACTTTAAGAATGACTGCGAAACCTCAAAATCTTTAAACGAGTTATCGTCGTGGTTTATTTTCTTAATTGGGGTAGGGGAGGGTAAATCCAATCTCTATTCTTCACTCATTTTACACCCATGCAATGTGGATCACTTAAAAGCTCAGAGAGTATACGTGACTTATTCCTTAAAAAATAAATATACTTTGCTTAAATTATCGCAGAACGTTTCACTAATGTGGGAGCGGGAAAGGATAAAATTCACTCATTCAATCTTGAGAGGCTTTATCCACTAGCAGTGGGGGCTGGCTAAAACATATGTACAACTTATAATATCAAAATTAATAATAATTTTTGTGAAAGTTGTCGAAGACAATTATTTTCCTATTATACTATTTAAATAAAGAAACTTGAAAGTTCGGGAGTACTTAGAACCAATGGGGCTGACCGAGATACCATAAAGAAAATATACACTGTTGCAGGTAAAGGACCTTGCTTTACCTGCAGGATCTTGCTGGAGACTCAAGACCTGGCCATGAAAGAGGGAAGTGCTGAGATCCGTCACTAGTCTGCCGGTATACTTTGGCAAGGGTTTTGACCACTTGCTTACGAAAATGGAGCTCCGTAGTGCCCACAAAACTGACCCCCACGACGCCATGACTGAAGCAGATGATGACCCCTCCGAACCTGTGCAGCGCTTTCTGCAATTTCTGTGAACCTGCGGCTTAAACTTTATCGTTTTGGACATTGAACGCCTCAGAGAATTAGTCTGACAATTTGCTGCGTAATGAATCAGCAAGCCCTTTGCTTTAAAGACCCTCTGACGGTTAATTCATTAGTAAAAATTTGTCCAGTTCGGCATGCAAGATACAGTCCAAAGTCAAGCCGTAACACTGACATGTTCTATAATTTTGAGCTCACAGACATTAAAGATTACCTTCGCATCGGATTTCTTCACACACCCACCGCCACTGCTTTCACGATCTCTGGAATTCTCATTATTCGTGGCCTTCTTTGTCTACGAGGTCTTTCATAGTTCCTGTTTCAGTGTCACTGGATGATGCGATACACGAACCTTCTCGAGATTTTCAGCTTTTGGTGAAGTTCGAACATCTTCTCTGCTCCCTCTCCTACTTTATGTAGCGCAATTTACGACAATGCAAAGGTTGTTCAGCCTACGTTTGGCCGATTTCGTTCCATCTCCCTCCCGGGCAGAATCGACTCACCCGACCTGGCTCGTGGCGTCCTGCAGTGTTGTGCAGTGGCTTCCTGGGAACGGAGTTGTTTTTCCGCGCGGACGACAATAACGCACAAAACAGGACCACTGTTGTGAGTGTTGTGTTAAATTTGTTTCAAAGTGTGTGGGTTTCCGCTCTGTGACCAAAATGCCGCCCAAACTAGCCGGTTTTGGGAAGGTTATGTTGCGGCTCTTTATGACGCCCACTTCAGTGTTTCTGTCATTAGAAAACAGTGCAAGAAGAATGGTTGCAACATCAGTTTAAGTGGAATAAAAAATGTTATTAAAAAGTACAAGGGCAACGAAGCTCCACCATTTGGATCACCAACGAAGTTGCCTAGGAAGCGGGAATGCACCAAGGTCACCTCCACCATGCAGAGGAAACTTAGCAAAATGGCAATGCAAGAAAATCCACCAACACAAAGGTGTATGGCTAATCGTCTTGACGTGTCTTTGGGGACTGTGAGCCGGACGTTACACCATCAACTCAAGCTGGAAAAGTCATGAAACCTCGCGGCCATCTTCTCACGGATGCCCACTAAAAGGAATGAAAGTGTGACGCCCGGAAGCTGTACGAACGGCATCTGGCAAAACAAAAGGTGGATGTGCGTCGTAACGCTCGATGAAGCATGGATTTACCTTTCCGACTGCAGCAAACCGAAAGCCATCATGTACCGAGAGAAAGGCGCCAAGAACTTCAGAAGGTTAAGAATCCTTCCCAAAAGGGTTCATGGTCGTTAATGGCTATTGTTAACGAGGTAAACTGAAGATTCGTAGGGTGGCAAAGAACTGTAAAATAAATTCGCAGTATTTTCAGTGGCAGATCATGCGGTCGATCTACGAGCACGAGATCCCAGCAATGTTTGGAAATGACGCCAATCTGGTGCCCATTCACATGGGCAAGGCCTCATCACATACCTCACGATCGTCCCTTGCATTCTATAGGGAGATGGAGGAGGCAAGTTGTATACAGATGATACCTTTCAATGAGGTACCTGTTAAATCTCAGATGCAAGTCCTATGGACTATTGTGGATTTGGATTGCTGAAGCGGGCTTTGAGAAAACGGCGTGTGACAACTGTGGAAGGACTTTGGAAAGCTGTGCAAAGAGAATGGAACAAGATTCCCCTCCCAGTTCTTCAGAGAAGCCTATTACAGTGGAAATTATGCTGTCGGGCTATTGTTAGGAACCAAGGGAAACACATCGAGCACTTACGAACCTGGCGGCATGGATTCTTCTAAATTTTTAGTTAAGTCGAAATTGGCCAAATGTAGACTGAACAACCTCTGTATGATTTTCGTATTCGACCCACTCCATGACGATTGTTTACACAACCATCTTTCACTTATACACCTGAACCACGTGACTCGTCTCCCTGAACTCCGCAAAAAGATCGATATCCTTATCCAAATTGTGTACAGAATGTCCAAAAAGCTGTGATGATATTTATGATACTACTACGTACATGTGTATATACTGTACAACCTCCTATTTATCAGTGGTTACATAATGACATAAGCATTTGTGATCATGTTTTCACTGTTTTCTGGTAAGGAGTTCAATTCTTATTCAGTTTCGAGATTCCTTTTTTCCAACTACCGACCAATCTTCTGTCGTTTTCCGTACAGCAGTGATTCGTCATATTTAGAAATGTAATAAAATATCAAGAGTCGCCCGATGGTATGAACAACCAAGTTGCGTATAATACGTCTGGTGCCTCCAGAGACCGTATTTCCCCTTCTATAGTGTATTAAAAGTACTCAGTGAGGCTGAAAACCGATTCTCAGCTTTTTCTTTGTTCTTTTAGTCTTTCCCTTCTCTCTCTACTCCTTTTCCTTCCCATCTTATACAGCATTTTAGCGCATAGCACAGGCTAATCAGTTTTCATCCGAGCAACTTGCACACAGAAATACCTGTCAAACCGGGTTTCACACAATACCAAAACTACACGCATATGCGTATGTCTCTCAGTTGTTGTGCAGCAGAAATAAAATGATGTAGTGGGCAAAAATCAATTTTGGGAAGGGTAGTCAATTATGGCTGTTTCGCATTTAAACTTCGGTATTTTCCGCACAACCAAAGTGTGTTAGAACGATGGCTTCTTGGTAGAACGGATCTGTTAATGTCTGTGTGAATTCAACACAAATTGTGGAACTGCACTAGGACCAAGTTTCAAGTTACACGGACAAAACTCGCTGACCTACCGACGCATGGAACCTGCAACTATTACTCATGCTAATCCATTATTCGAGAATATTGCCGTTAAAATTAGTGATGCTAGTCCCATGGATTACTGTGCTTTTGGACTTCTCAAACGGCATTTTCATCACTCGGGTTCGCACGGAAAATATTTCTACGGAAAATCTGCAAGAAGAAGTGGGACAACATAACCCTAGTACAGCACATTGGTGACTATCACATCGAGCATGATCATGGTGACTGGGTGGAATATCTTAGATAAGCAACTTCAATCGGTTCAGGTGGAAAAGGATAAGCCTCTGTACACCTCTCGTGTCGTAATTGTGTTTACACAATATTTTGGGAAGTAAATCATTTTTCTATTTCTACTTCAGGACTGCTTTGTTCCAAGGTATAAAGTCTTACGAGAAAATACGTCAAAGCGGTATCTCTCTGATGAGTTTGTTGTGTTTGTCTGTTTACAGAGTTTACAGACAATAAAGTTCAATTAAAGTTGATGAAGCCCTCTCTATCTATGAATTATGAATGTAATAATAACGGTAACTGTGGAATAAAAAGTCTGAATGAAGTTATTTTATATCATTGTTAAGCCTAACTGAGGCTGAGTAATGATCTCACTTATTGCTAGTTATTATTATTGCTAGTAGTTATTACTGCTATTTCTGTTTATGTTTTACAGATACACTAACTTCTTGTCCACTGAAAAGTCAAAACCCGAAAACCATTAGGTGTTCAATGTAGTACAGCTACTTGCTTGAAGACTGAAGTTATGATAAAGATCATCTTACTTACCTTCTTCACTAAATCTATTCACAGCTTTCAGTGCATCTACATACTGCAACATTAGCTTTTCTATGATGTCAACCTTTTCTTGTTCTTTATACAAAGATCGCAAATCTACGAACAAGGGTGGCACTCCTTTATGTAATCCTTGTCGGAGATATTTATCAACTAATATCCTAAACTGTTCACCTGAAAAATAAGTAATCTTAATTGTTAAGAAGTTCTCATTCTTAACTTCGGAATTATTACAGCAAAAGAACCGAGATTAAAAAGGTAAAAACAGAAAAAAGTATAAACTGTTTTTACATGTATTACTATATAAAAAACATTATGTAGACTTTCAAGAACTTTACAATATGCAGTAACATTAAGTTTTGCATTTCATTCGCAATATGCTGCTATCAAAACTAAAACAAAGTCTACTTTCTTGTTACTCTACGCACAAAACTTGGCCAAAAGTTCCTTCAGCATATGTATGATATTCACTGAAAAATTTTATTCATTATTACCGAATATACCTCGATTCTATATATATCCCAAAGGATAAAAACTAAGATGATTCAGTGATAGTGAAGGTAGATACCACTATTATTTTCGTATAGCTATTATATGTTCAGACTAGTTGGCAGCCTGATATAAGTTATAATACAAATTTAAATACCGAATAAATTCAATACCGAAGGAATAAACGAACAATAGAAAGGAAAAGCTTTGTCCTATATTCATTGTTACTTGACAACATCCAGAAACATTTTCATCTTACGTACAGGTTGCAGCTGGTATTTTAAAGCACATTATAGGTGACACAGTATCTTATACGTCACAGTTACAAATCCTTTCTTTTGCAGGTAAACATGGAATAACCTAGGCTATCCCAAGAAATGAAGAGGCATACTATCATGGTATCCTTGGCTGCAGGACACACTGATTCAAAGACCGCAGCATTCCTTACTGTCGCCCGATCATTCGTCTTCTAAGTTCGGAGAAAACAGGGGTGATGTGGCCAACTTCCCACAGGAAACAACAATGTCGGCTCGGTCCTATCGGTCATTACCAGGAATTCATCCTATCTGTCCAAGCTGTCATCGACGAGAATCCTGAGAAGTCCATGAGAGCACACGTCAGGAAGCTGCAGATTGACGAGACCACCATCCGACGTGTGATTCATGAGAACTTTTATTGCAAGTAATACGTGATGCAGAGAGAACAGTTCTTGTCTGAGAGAACTATGGCGAACCGACTGACCAGAGCCAACCGCCTCATGAACAAGCTGAAACATACGGAGAACCCGGAATGCTCTCGCTTTCCTCCGATGAAGAAAAGAAAGAAAGAAAGAAACTTTGTCCAGAACAAGGTGAACCATAAAAATAGTCTGTGACTGTATAAAAGGCACAAGAAGGTTCCGACTATCCTTTACACCTCAATGATGGTTTCGGCAGCTCGTAAGCAGTGAAGGACACATACTGACTCCAAATTTTTCATCAGGTTCAGAGTCACAACCACTGCTTACGCAGAGGTGTTGAGCACGATTGTGAACCCCTGGTACTACTGCAGCATGCGGGAAGCCGTATTTCTTTTTCAGCAGGGCTCCGCTCCACCCCATACCACCCAAGAATGGCTGGCCGACAATTTTCATGACCATGTAATTCCTTACATGTGCTCCTCGCCCCAGCTCCTCAGATGTTTTGGATACACTGGGTTCACACTTAAAAAAAAATAAAAAAATAAATAAAAAATAAACGTCATGTAACGTAAAATATTCTGGTTAATTGCACTGGATTTGAGTTTAGCGTTCCTTTCAGCAACGAGACTATATGAGGCGTGGATTTACCGTGGGATCCAAATCACGAGATCACACCGGGAATCGAAGTCGTGTTGAAAATGCGTTCTCAATACGCTGGTTAAATCAAATTCGCAAGTACTGTAGCTATCAATATTACTGATTTAATGATTAATTATCCATGACTGAATAACGTTTTCAGCACTATGGCAACATCAGATGAAACCTGAACAAAGAACACCAATAATAATAATTTGAGCAGACATATCTGTAGAATTAAAAAAAAAAAAAATGTCCAAATTATATAACATTGAATCAAATCTATATGTTTATGCGTATTTTTTAAAAGCATGAACTTCCTGTTTGTTCATTTCTTAACTGGGCAGACAATGCAAATTAATCATTTAAGGGAATCAAAAACCAAGTTTTCCACTTTTGCTTTAAAAGGCGGTGAAATTCACAAAGCAAGCACAAAAAAAAAAAAAAAAAAAAAACGTTAAATAAAACAGTTTCCACGTGTAATTAAACAGAACAAAGAAGCAATATTCACTAATATTGTTTATGTAGTTATATTTGTAAATTTGAAAATAAATGGATATTAATCACCTGTGGCAAAATTCAGAGGTAGCCTTTTAGGAGCCTGTGCTCTAGGAAACTGTTCTTGATACACTTGGTACAGTCTTAGCTTTTCTTCTGTAGACTCCAACTGTTGAGCTTCTTGCAATTTATAATAGTAAGTAGTGTTTTCTGGGTTTCGCTGCAGAAGCTCTTTATACACTCTTTCTGCTTCGGAAAACCTCTTCAGTTCCAAGTACAAATGACCTGTAAAAAAATATACAAATACTGTAACTCAGTGTAAACTATAAACTGCATCATACCTAGAGAGCCTGTCTATCTCATCTATACCCTCGGAAAGTATGCGAACTATGCTTCGGCCCCACTCCTGCCATCCCTCTTACAGAGGAAATTCTCCGTTTGCTTAGGGAAAAGAAATGAATGACCTCAGCTGCGTTGCCAATTTGTCATTCAACCATTTGGTCTTGACGAGTGAAGATCGTAGGCTACTTACAATGGCTAACAAGATAGAGGACAGCGAAGTCCGTGAAATAATTCATTTTGGCAACGCTTCCGCATCTAACAATTGAAAGATCTCGGCCGCTACAACTTCTCCCTCCTCTTTTGAGGGAGGTACGGGAAAGCACACATTAACTACAGCGTCAGAAGAGGCACAGATCAAATAGAAAGGCTCTAGTTTCTTATTAGAAGAGGCACAAGCTTATCGCATAGTCAAAGAAGGCTTCCGAATTTTATTAATTTTAATTTCCTTGGCAATTTTCGTTGTTTCATATGAAATTAGAGCCGTTCTAATCTACGAGGATAAGTCAAAAATTATCCGTAATGTTGACATAACGCTTCTTATATTGTTCTGAATGCCACTCATTCTAGCTTTGGAACTTCTTTTATAAAATAACAGACAAATTCTGACCAAAGCATATATTAACTAATAAATAATAGCGTTACAGTTTCGGCAAATTAACTTTGCCTTCATCAGACACATTATGAAATACAATTTCTAAGATTACAGCTTATATACTTCTTAAAGTGAGAGGAGGTATTCCATGAACCAATCATATTCGTCCTTTCCTTTAACAATTTTTAATTAATACAAATGCAACTTTTAATGATCAACTTTCACTTAAGAGCTAAACTTTTAATTGGCACACCTGTGTATGAATAACTTTCACTTTTGAAAAACATAAACTTTTAATTGTCTATCCGTTGTTCAACACACCTGTTTTAATCTCTTCTTTCTTCTCTGTTTTATCCAATATCTTTCTCCATACCTCATGTATATTTAGTCCGCTATTCCAATTCATAAGTTTCTCGCTTCCTTCCTTTCTTATCCATTCTGCCTCTTTCCATTTTCTTATAATGCTTCTTTTCTCCTTTTCCAGCCCCTCTACGCCTTCCCAGTCTATTTCATGTCCTGTCTCCCTTACATGTTTATATATAGCGTTACTATCTCTTTTCAATCGAACGTCGTCCTTGTGCTGTTTAATCCTTTCTTGTAACCTCTTTCCTTTATGTAGGAGAAACAGGAAAGAGGTTACAAGAAAGGATTAAACAGCACAGGGACGACGTTCGATTGAAAAGAGATAGTAACGCTATATATAAACATGTAAGGGAGACAGGACATGAAATAGACTGGGAAGGCGTAGAGGGGCTGGAAAAGGAGAAAAGAAGCATTATAAGAAAATGGAAAGAGGCAGAATGGATAAGAAAGGAAGGAAGCGAGAAACTTATGAATTGGAATAGCGGACTAAATATACATGAGGTATGGAGAAAGATATTGGATAAAACAGAGAAGAAAGAAGAGATTAAAACAGGTGTGTTGAACAACGGATAGACAATTAAAAGTTTATGTTTTTCAAAAGTGAAAGTTATTCATACACAGGTGTGCCAATTAAAAGTTTAGCTCTTAAGTGAAAGTTGATCATTAAAAGTTGCATTTGTATTAATTAAAAATTGTTAAAGGAAAGGACGAATATGATTGGTTCATGGAATACCTCCTCTCACTTTAAGAAGTATATAAGCTGTAATCTTAGAAATTGTATTTCATAATGTGTCTGATGAAGGCAAAGTTAATTTGCCGAAACTGTAACGCTATTATTTATTAGTTAATATATGCTTTGGTCAGAATTTGTCTGTTATTTTATATTGTTCATATTACCACTGTCCTTGTTTATTTTACTGTTATGCTATTGCGGTCATGCTATAAAAGTTTAATTCTAATTCCTCCTTTTATTACAGATGGATCATGGACGCTCCATTAGAAGTTTGTACCAAAGAGAAACAACGAGCAGTGATCCGGTTTTTGTGGTCGGAAGGTGTATCAGGGGTCGCAATCCATCAAAGACTTTCGGCAAAATACGGGAACAGTGTCTTGCCGAAATGGTTTTTGGCAGATATCCAAGCGTTTGTTATACAACACTGAGTTATTTTAGATCCCATCTTGCACAGACTTTATGAAACCCAAGACTGTTGTGGATGATTTCGTACACTGAACTATGATTAATTTCCACTGCTCCACTGTATTATGCCGACAGTCTTTGATGGATTGCAGACCCTGATACACCTTCCGATCACAAAAACCGGATCACTGCTCGTTGTTCCTCTTTGGTGCAAACTTCTAATGGAGAGACCAATCTACCTGCAACAAAAGGAAGACAAATGAACGAATTCGGATCAAACTTCCATAGCATGACCGTAAGAGCATAACAATAAAATGCATGAAGACAAAGATCACTATAAACAATACCAAAAGAGTTATGTGAACTTGCAGATAATTTTTCACTTATCCTCGTAACAATATTAAACGAAAGAGTATTGGGTAAAAATATGAAAGAGTGAAATACAGCAGTATATTCCTGATTTCACGTTCCTGCATTTAACGAAAGATTAATTTCATTCCGACAAGTAACGCCATATACATATTGCATTTAAACCCGCATTTTAGGAAAAGGAAAACATTAATAAATTTCACGTTTTTAACGATCAAACAAATTACAGAAGAAACTTAATGTAGTGCATTTACATACACGATATATATTACGGATTTTATTTTATTTTATTTTTTGGTACTTGTGTTTCTTCTCAAATTAGTGTTTAAATATTACATTGTATTGAATATGTTTCTAGGATTCTCTATATGCAACACTCTAGGTAAGTTTATTCATATTTGTATTACTCTTCTGGACTCAAAAATGTTCATGTTTGTATTCTTTTTCCTCAAGTTTTGTTAGTTTTCACTTTGATATGTTTGAATACTTTTGCTCTGGATTTCAGTACGATATTTTTCAGTCTTGGGAAGGTGAAAACTTTGACAAGAGTACATGTCAAATTACTCTTAATTTCTTTTACATAAACTGACAATCTTAAGATGACAAAAAAAAGCTTACCAGCTATTTCAGAATAACGAATTCTACTAACAAGAAACTTTAAAATAGCACACATTTTCAACTTACAGCTATTATTTTTTTTTTTTTAACTTTTAACAGCAATGTCCAATAACCGAAAGCTTTGTAAATGTGGGTATGGAAAAGAATAAAATTACTCAATGGAATGAAAAAAAAACACCACAGAAGTGCTAGAAAAGAATAATAATGGATAACATAGTAAACTTATTAACTTGGCCACCCTTCTAAATTTTTATCACACTTTCAAATTACAGATATTAATATAAATTACCCAAAAAAAAAAAAAGAAAACTTTAATGTACTGTATGGAATTAAAGAAATAGCAATGTTCAATGATTGAAAGCTTTCTAAATGTGGGTATAGAAAAGAACAAAATTGCTGAATGAAATGAAAAACTACCGCAGAAGCACTAGAAAAGAATAACAATGGATAACATGGCAAAACTTATTAAATAGGCCAAATTTCTAAATTCACCATCTGCCTAACTTGGCCTCAGTTTTTACTTTCCAAATATTCTATGCATAAGTGTCGCATTATTACAGAGCGGTTATTTCCGTCCGTCTGTCTGTCTGTCTGTCAACAGGTACCAGAGTAATAACGGTCAGAGGTATTGAGAAGCACGTTTTCACAATCGATTCTGCGCACCAAGAATACGTTCCAACTCCTCCGTTAACACATAATCAAACCAGAAGTGGCAGAAATCAACTGCTTCCAGCTTCAACGTTGACTGCCATAGAACATAAACGGTAACAGATAACGACAGGCTTTTTTTTTTTTTTTTTTTTTTTAAATAATTGATTCAGCGTCTTAAGGAAATATTTCACCACCAGTAACAAAACTAAAATCAGAAGTGGCTGAAATTTCCAAGTACTGCTGTTTTGAATATCGACGTTCATAGAGCAAAAACGGTAGCAGATAAGTATTTTTTTAAAATTTTTTTTTTAATTGGTACAAATTAACAATTTCCTGTTTCAATGTTGATCAAAAGAGAACAAGAACAAAACCTGTAATAGATTAAAACTTTTTTATTTATTATTTATTTATTTAAAGAATAGAGTCAGCATTCAAAGAACAAGTTCTATCTTCTCCGTTAACCGCCGTTACTCACAAACTGAAAGTCGTATAAATTATCCGTTTCTGGTCTCAACTTTTATCGTCATCGAACAAAATATGTAAACAGGCGGCGATAAGCTGCTGTTTTTTGAAATCCATTCAATGTTTATAAGAATGATTCTATCTTTTTTCTGAATCTCTGTACTAAGACCTGAAGAAGTACAAATTTACTACTTAATAGGTTTCATCTCTCTCTATCCTTCTATTGCAGCCCTAAGTTATACGTATATATCAATATTGAATTCGCTTAGTTTGAAAGTCAACCGTAGTTTCACAACTATGAAACGAAACTCGCCTGTATGAAACCTGTACTCTCCCATAAGACATGCGTTATTTATGTTAGATGGCCGTATTCAAATAACGCCAGTCCTATACTGTTAATGTTTTATTTGCTTTCTGCATGTTGGACACCTGAACATCCGACAGTATACGCAGTCATCACAAATCTGGGGATATATGAGTCGCAGCAGGTCAAACCTAAAGTCATTTGACAGTGACAGTTGAAGCTATTAGACGTGAAAAGTGGAAGTGTTGAAATTCTTATAATCCAACTTAAGGTGTTGCGCCGTTAAGATCAGTGAATTTTCCTCAAAACGGTGTTACATTTTACAATTTCGATAAAGAAATGTAGCGCAGGTCCATGAAGAAATTTGTGCTCTCTATGGGCAAAATATATAATCAAATGCAGAAGTCAAAAGACGACTCAGTAGCTCATGCTCTGAGAATTTCTATGTTCAAAATGCTCCTCGTAGTGGGTGACCATTTACAGTACAAGTGGATGATATTCTGCCAAAAATCGAGAAAGACCGGCATGTAACCAGTCATAACATCACCAATGAATTAAGTATACATCAGCCAACAGTGTTAAACCATTTGGAAGAAAGCTAGCTACAGAAAGAAGCTCTACGTTTGGGTGCCACATGACATAACTCAAAATACATTTACTCGATCAAATTTTTATCTGTGAATCTCTACTGAAACTTAAAGAATTCGAAAATTTTTTTCTGAAATGCTTGATCACGAGTAGTGGTACGTGGATACCCTGCAACAACAATGTGCGTCAAAGATCGTGGTCGAAGCGAGAAACTCCATGGTCTGTGGCATAGCTTACACTGACGCTGGAAGATTATGCAATGCGTTTGATACGATTGAAAGCGCATCGCGAATCGTGGGCATTTGCCGCCGGTCAGAAGGACAGACTCGGATTTGTCCTGTTGGTAAGCAGCGTGAGTGCACCTAGCAACTCACAAGAGATTGGGCAGAACTGGCCAACAGAAAGGGTGTCGTATACCACGCTGACAACGCCAGATCGCATACATCTTTAATAACTCGTCAAAAAGT
This sequence comes from Thermobia domestica, assembly GCF_964235325.1. Lineage (NCBI taxonomy): Eukaryota > Metazoa > Arthropoda > Insecta > Zygentoma > Lepismatidae > Thermobia > Thermobia domestica. Next base: position 76,026,302 of record NC_137467.1, on the reverse strand, counting down.
AAGAGAACTTGGATGGAAGGTTTTAATGCATCCATCGTATATCTTAGTCCTGGCACCACTATACACCGTTTCTTGCGTTCTCTGCAGAACCCTCTTAATACTGTTTCTGTGAAAACCACATGGCACAATTTTTTGAACCACGGAAGTTCTATACGGACGGGCTTATGTCGTTGCCAGAAATAATGGCAGATCATGGCATAAAAAGGTGCATATGTTTCCATAATGTTTTCAAATCACAATAAATATATTCTCGATTTTCAACTTCAAAGGTTCAGTACTTTTTAGACAACCTCATATTCTTTTTTCCCTTCAAAATGCCATTATGTGCTGTACGTTGGTTAATTTTCAATGGATCCGAAAATGGTCAACACATATACATTACACTGTAATTAATAACAATAAATAAATAAAATAAAAATTAAAAAATAAACTGGTTACATTCCTTAAAATATTTTAATAGGTGATGTGATAGGAAGCAGAAACAAGGAAAGAAACCTGATAGACGACAATATTACGTAATTATGTGAAAAACAAAGAAAATTACTGATTTTATTTTACACCAATTGATCAGAATTCGAAGATTAAAGAAAGACATAATTTCTACCTTTAAACGAAGACAATAACAGCAGTTAACTATACATACAAGCTTCTAGTGGCTCATAATTATGTACATGATGTTTGACTGACTGCAGTATTTGTAATTCTAGGCAAAATGTCTCGATATGGCAACACTGTGTAGCATAAGAGTGGGGATAATGGTCACTGAATGAAGCACCGCCACATTATGCCATACCAATACAATAGTAGTTGAACGAAACATTCCCGTACCGCTGGATCGGTCGACGTGGATCTGTGGAGAAGCCAGCTCGATCTTCCGATTTAGCACCCCTGACTTTTTCTTATGATGTTTTAAAGGATGAAGTGTGGCACTGCCTTACACTTTCTTATAATGTATTTTAATGGACAAAATGTATCAACATCATATACGTAATTTTGCCGCACTATGGGAAGCCATCACGGAAGAGTTCCACAGGATACCACTACAGGTCTGACAAGCTGTTTGTGACAACGTTGCTCTTTGTCTCCTGGCATGTTTCGATTTGGATGGTACATTGGTGACAAATGCCATGGAGAACAGAGATTAAAATTCTTGTTCATGTGTTTATATGAACAGTTATCATATGTGTCATGTTGTACAGTTTCAGCTGATTGGCCTAGTGTTGTATGAAACTTTGTGAATAAATAAATAAATAAATAAATAAAAAATATTCAGGTTGTGTTGCTAGTTTCTTTACCACAGTCTGAAACAATATATACATAATTGTGGGCCAAC